>NC_060123.1:122566461-123166461 GCF_021461395.2 Schistocerca americana | reverse complement strand
CTTCTCGTAAATTATCTTTGCTTTATATATCTTTCGTACGTGGGGAGCCAACCACGTGGTTGAACATTAGAGTTTGTTGGGCTACCGTCATCACTAACTGTCCGATCTCATATGTGTTTTAAAGAATGTTAACTGTTCATGATTTCGTGATGTGAAATTGCAACTTGGCCACGATACCTAGAAACTGCGTCTCCACAAACCACGTGGGCACGCAAGCATATTGCGAAACGTGTACCGTTTCACGAGTTATTGCGATCAGTCATCAGGCAACAGCAGTTGTATAAATGATTCAAACCAATGATTTTAGGTGTAGATTATAATGGTGAATGTATCGATGCTTTTCTTTAATGTTTTAGGAATTAATGTTATTAGGAATTGTGTACATGCCTCACATTCATACCTTAGGAATAAATGATTTTATCCACAATTTTCTCTTGTATTCCGAGGTTACATTTTTGCACCTAAGCCACTCACCTCGTAGCTTTCCCGTTAGCACATCCAACGCGTTTCCTTACGCACAGGTCCAGTGATTAGTTTCCCCTTTTATTTTAAAACAATTGCTTTAGATTAAGTCTTATTTTCAGGTGTGTTGCTGGGAGCTGATCTTATGCACAGTGCTAAAGCATTTTCTACTTTATTTTAAATGTTTGATTCTCGTGAACAGTGCCCGGGCAATACTATTAGTTACATCGCATCCCCTATGAGCGATATCACAACGTATGCATTTTTATGAGTTTTTGGTCTGTGACCAAATTAATTTATTTTCCGACTCGGACAAACCTTTGATTAGTTGTATGGTTAGAGTCGGTGGCGACGCGAATCTTAACGTAATAAACGTAACGTTAGCGACAGCCCCGGACGGTGCACAAGTCCCGCCCAATCACCCCCCTCCACACCAATCCATATCGTAACCTCCGCCCATGGTCTGCCGCATGTTCCAACATCAAAGTTGTTCGTATCACAGATATGCCAGTCATAACAAGGGAGAAAATCAGTAGTTAGTACGAAATACAGTTTTTCCGGTACCATTGTGAAAAGAATTAGAAATATATTCATTGAATATGCGAGTTGAAAAATCATCAATAAGAAAGAAAAATAAAAATGGTATCCACACCGTCTTTTTTATTTCATGAGCCTTCATCTGCACTATATTAAAAAATCTGATATTTGTTAACTGCAGTGAGCGCGAATATCCGTCACATCGCGTAGTGTAAGAAATTCTGTTGGGAGATATTAATTGGTAGTATCGCCAAGGATGCTGTCCATTATGCCGATTGTCTAAAGTCAATGTTGGGCATAAACAAGGCAAAGTCGATGTCTCGGTTTGTTTCTGATTACCTCATTAAGACTAAAGAATATAAGAGTGGGATAATGTAGAAATGCGTAATGCAAGCAGTCAGATATTTATACAGTGACATTCTTCATTAATATTTGCCTGTGTAATGGGTGAATTTTTATTTGTTAACTCTTATGACTGCTTGCTTATAGCAGACACGAGATTACTTTGAGTTCTTCTTCAGTGTTTGAGAGCTTTAGAGCTGCCTGTTGTTAAACATATGTACATAATTTCGTCAGTGTCATTCCAACACATCTTATCGTACTGTAATGTCTGTTAGGTATCAGTTTTGACAGCAGTTGGCTACAACAGTCAAGAATAGGTACCTTGTGTATGATAACTGTATTGAGAGTGCATATCTATGTTTCATTTTGACAGTATTACACAAACTGCTAAGAAGTACTAATAGCACAACACTGTTAGTATGAACAACCGCGGTAAAACAAAAAAACGACGAACAAAAACACATCATATTGATGCGCTCTTGGTTGGTGTGGCGGTGGCTAGGTGTGGAGGGGGTAAATGGGCAGCGCTTGTGCAAATGTCCGGGGCTGTCGCTAACGTTTGCTCGTAATAACCCGTAGAAACAGGTTAGTTACAACCTCAGTATACAACCACTCTGTTACGAACCTACCACGAGACCCTTTGAAAGTCTCAGCAAATATCACTGAACGACGTTCAAAATATTGTCGCTGAAGTTCGATTGGGGTTTACCCCCCACCCCCATACATAATCAAGAAGAGGTCTTAATAAAAGTTACAGCATGAACGGAAGTGTGTCGCCCCCATTCAGCCCCAGCTGTTACATCCAAGTTGATCTTCGTTTAACTGCGTCCCGCTCTGTGCAGCTCGTGCAGTCGGCTGGGGCAGGCTCGTGCGGTACTCACCGGTGAGCTGCATGGCGGCGATGAGCGCGAAGCCGAGCAGCGCGAGGGCGGCGCCGGGCAGCGAGCGCGGCTCGCGGTGGTGGTGGGTGTGGCCGGCGGCCGCCGAGAGGCCCTCCGCGAGGGCGGCGAACAGGAGCGAGCCGGCGGCGAGCGCCTGCAGCGCGCCGCCCGCGCCGCCCAGCGCCGCCCCGCCGGCCGCCGCCCCCAGCACGCCGCCCACCGGCGCCGCCGCCGCCAGCAGCGACAGCCGCGCCACGGCCGAGCAGCGCCGCACCGAAGACGCTGCCACCTGCAGCAGTCGTCGCCGAAAAGTGGCACAGCTGCCAAACACCAGGGTGGAGTAAATGGGCTGCACAACATACAGATTGAGCCGTGGTAAAAAATAAAAAAATTAAAAAAAATGCTGTTTCGAAGAGCGCGCCGCAGCACGTAGTGTGAAGCAGTCGCCCTCCGTCTGTGGTAGTGGCGCCGCTGTGGTAATCGTAGCTTTGGTGTCTCCCTCTAGTGGGAAAGTGGAAAGGTTGCCTGTTCACGTACATTTAAGGGACGCTATGAGCTCGTTAGAGGAACACCTTCTCCAATCCCATCTTGACCGGTTCACCGCTTGGTGCAACCAGTGGTTGCTCAAGGTCAATCCCTCCAAAACCCAGGCGATCATTGTAGGCAAAACCACCCCTTCCTTCCGCCTCCTCGATTTCTATCTAACCATCTATTGCCATCCTATCGCCCTCAGTCCCACCCTTAAGTACCTTGGCGTCACCCTCGACCGTCGCCTCTCCTGGATCCCCCATCTCTGGACAATCCAAGCCAAGGCACGCTCCTGACTCCGTCTCCTCAAGCTCCTTTACGGCTGTACGTGGTGTCTGGACCCCTCCACCATACTCCACACCTATAAATCCCTCATCCGTCCTATCCTTTGTTACGCCCACCCTGCCTGGATCTCCGCCCCCCCCTACGTTTTACAAATTCCTTCAGATCCTTGAACGCCATGCTCTCCACCTCGCCTATCGCATGCGTCTCCCCTCCCCCACGCAGATCCTGTACGACCTCATTCCGTTCCCCCACCTCCTCCTTTTCCTTGAAAGGATACGGATCCTGCACATCTCCCGTAAACTCGATCCTCCTCACCCGCTTGTCTCGCCCATCCTCTCCCACCCCCGCCCACTGCCACACCTGTATTCCCACGTCCCACCTGGCCTCCATCTCTCCACCCTCCTTACCCTCTCCCAAGGTGGATTCTGCCAGCTCCCCCTCCCTGATGATGTCCTCCCCTCCTCCATCTACCCCTTGTATCAACTTTGATCCTTCCCTCCCACTTCCTGTGTCTTTTCCTTTGGGCACCCTCCCTACCTTCTCTCTCCTTTTCCCCCCCTCCCCCCTTCCTCCACCCCTCTTCCCCTGGGCTTCCCCTCCCCCTTCCTCCCTGCCCCTATCTCCCCTGCCTGTGACATCTCTGCTCTCCCCTCTCCCACCCCCCCTCCTCCTCTCTTGGCTCAGTGGACATTCGCGCGCCGGAGATCATCGTCGTCAGTGTCTTGTGTGTGTGTGCCTTCGTTTTGTGTTTAGTGTTCTTTCGCCATCACGCCACCACTGTTCACCTGTGCCGTCGCAGTCGTCCATGTTTTGTGCGCCGTGTCAATGGGTTTTTAGTGTTTATTCTTGTCCAGCGTGAACAGCTTCATGTTTATTGTTTTCGTGTCTACAGTTTTTGCCCGCCATTTTTATTGTATTATCTGTACCACCTATATGTCATATTTATTGTACCACTAGCGGCTGAAGAGCAGCGTAATATGCTGCCGACAGCCCACCTTTGTATAAGGTGATTAAAATAACAATAAAGAAAAAAAAAACTCGTTAGAGGTGAGTCGGGTAGTCGAGGCGACTCTAGTCAGTTGGTCAGCCGGCTCAGTGTGGGGCAGTCAGTGTCTGTCTGTTGTCGGAGTGCGAATATGTCTGTCGTTTGGATCAAACTTTAAGCCAGAAAATGATAGTCTTGGGACTCCGCCAGTAACAGAACTCAGCTAGTGGTCGCCCGGTCGGGGCTGAGTTCCTGCATCTGGGTCTGCGCGTTAGGCCGCCAGTCTGCTCGAGTTGCTCGGGCAACGGTCATTCGCTGTTGGACTGGTCGGTTGGTTGGTCGCGCCCTGAGACACGTTGTCCGCCTTGAGCGTCGGCGTATGTGCCCCCACGTGAGTCAAGTGGGCAGCGCCGTATAGAAACGGGCAGTGGCTTCGCGGTTCACGAGAGAGCAACAGGAGCGGAACCACGACATCGGGCTGGCCGGGGCGAGCTGCGACGCCGTGAGACAGGAGATCGGCGCGCCTTCCTGCGTCCGTTGAAGCGTGGCAACCCCCCCCCCCCCCCCCTTGTCAATCTTCCATACGTTAATAGCTGCGTCTGTCATGTTTGTCGGATTCGGTGTTAACGAATTTATTGGTTAAAGGCCAAGTTCTCGAAATATGTTTCTATCTTGCTTATCATCTTGCGAGGTGGTATATGTGTAATGTAGAGCATGTTGTACTTTTTATGTAAGGGTGCATTTTATAGGTTTTATTTAAATAGTCATTTTAGGTTATAAGCTTGCCACCCTTCCAACGTAACAGTCCATTAAAAAAAAAAAAAAAAAGCAAATTGCACTTTCGGTGGCAAATAATTTGAGTCGTTGTACCATTTCCATTCCTCTTACGGGGTGCATAGTTTACATGGTTGTATGAGTTGTCAAAATTTTTTGTTTAAAGTAATCTGGTGTGTTGCAGATTCGCACCAGTGTACTCTTTCAGAGGTTGTTGTGAGCGGTCATGACTACGGCCGTGTTGAAAGGGAGCAGGCAAGCTTCTCAGCCCGAAAGCTCCTACTGTTAACATTGTTCTTGCCTCTAAATCAAACTGTAAGTTGATATTTCGAGTGCGCTTTTCTGCTTATAATTTTAAATCTGGTTTGAAATAGCTTTTAGGAATAAATTCACATTTGTTGAAGGTAATTTTCTGTCAGTTACTTCCTGGCAACTACTTCCACGCTCACCTAGTGTGATTAAATGTGTCAATGTTCTTGATGAATCGCCAGTAAATACAGTAAATTCTTTAAGAAAAGATTTTGAAAGTAAATTCACGGTTCACAGATGTCCACAAATAACGTAACCTGGAGACGCAGAGAAACGTGGTTTACTGTGAAACTTTCGGCAACTGCGGAAGTTTTTTTTATCCTTTGATGCGAGAAAAAAGACGTATCACAAATCATGAGCGAATTATTCGAATGGCATGGAAATTGGTAGATGTCATGTACATGTACAGATAAACCAATGATGTCAGTTTCAACAAAAATGTGTGATCTATTCCACAGAGGAGCTTCACAAACTGAGCCAGTCAGTAACGCTCTAGTTCAAGCTGGCTCTTATACAGGCAGTTATTCGGCTTGGCTTTTATCGATAGAGTTGTTGAATCGGGCCCTGAGGGATATCGTATCAAATTCAGTCCAACTGAGGCGTTCTTTATTTCTTTCACTTGCGCCTTTGTCCCGCATTGGTCGCAGGGTCGGCGTGGTTACAACGGGTTTGGCAAGGTTAATTTAAAGGGGTGGCCAGATGCCCTTCCTGCCGCCACCTCATAGCCCCCGGGATGGAATCAGTGTACCCCAGCTGCCTGCATCTAGAGTAAACCTTGAAATAGTGCAGAAGTGTTACAAATGTATGTGTCGTATAACTGAGGTGGGATGTGGGGACCAGCCCGGTATTCACGTAGCGGGATGTGGAAAACCGCCTAAAACCAAATCCAGGCTGGCCGACACACCGGCCCACGCTGTTAATCCGCTGGGTGGATTCGATCCGGGGCCGGTGCGCCTACCCGAGTCCACGAAGCAGAGCATTAGCGCTCTCGGCTAATCTGCCGGCAACTGAGGCGTTAGTATCTCAAAATCTCGAGCTGCTCGCAGGGCCTTGCTCATAATGCATAATGTTACAGAGGATATGAATTTGGGAGACAGCTGGCGACCTTGCTGGCCAAGGCAATCTTTATGAAGCAGTACAAACTCTCGCCGTGTGCCGGGTGGAGTGGGGAGGGGAGGGGGGGGGGGTGTCATTATCTTGCTGAAATGTAAGCTCAGGACGGTTTGGCATGAAGGGCAACAAAACGGGGCGTAGAACATAGTCGAAGTATCGCTATGCTGTAAGGGTGCCGCGGATGGCAACCAAAGGGGTTTTGCTACGAAGAGAAATGCCAACCCAGACCATCATTCCTGGCTGTCGAGCCATGTGGAGGGCGATAGTAAGGTTGCTGTCCAGAACGTCTCCAGAAACGTTTTCGCTAGTCATTGGGGCGGGACCCATCACTGAAGACAAATCCACTCCAGTTAATGAGATTCCAGGCGGAAGACTTGTCTGGAGACGCCCTTGATAGCGGTATGATTAATCTTGACCAAACCATATTTCCAAAAATCAGTATCTTCAGTGTTTGTATCTATGTGTCCTGTTAGTTACTGCCAGACCGCTTACCAGCGTGACCAAAACCAGATTCTCTTACTTAGTGCTGCCGGACGTTGCATAGGTAACGACAATACTATTGAAGCCCAAGATCACATTGCTTTTACTCAAAAATTGTGCGCGTAACATATCGTATACTAAAGTGTTCTGTCTGAAGAATATCCGGTGTATAAGTATGAAGTACGATTCATCGAATAAAAAGAGAACCTACTCTCATCGGGTACCTAAAATAAGCTAGGAATCGAACAACTTTAAATATACATGCAGTGTCAAGACAATCTCAGCCTCCCATCAGCCGGTGTGACAGGAAAGAGCGTCTGGAGAAAGTTGTTTTGAAGAATCGCCGAATGAGTTTGATACACATCGCCTCTAAAGCTGCCATTTCCGCAGAATCTGTGCACACAATCCTGCCTGAACGTCAGCAAAATGAGAAAACTGTCCTCCATGCATCCTACCAGGATTTCTTAAAGCATTGTGTGAAAAAAGGCAAATCAGACAACGCACCAGCGAATCGGGAGAACGCAATGCTATAGTTTCTTCGTGACAACAACTTTGAAATGGTTCCTTATGTTCCCTGCTCTTCTGACCTGGTTGATAGCCAGTTTTGGCTGTTTCCAACGATGAAAGACATTGTCCTTTGTCACATATTCACTAGCCGCGCCGCTATTGCGTCAACAATTTTCCAGTGGTCGAATCAGACTCCTAAAGAATCGTTCGCAGTGGCCATGGACGCATGTCGTCGACGTTGTGAAAAAATGTATTTGACTACAGGGAGATTACGTCTAGAAGTGACACAAGTTTCACCATTTTGGTGTGATTATTGGGTAAAAAAAAAAAAGAAAAAAAAAAGGAACTTATCGTAACCTGCACCTCCTATTTCCGCCAGTACTTGCCCTCCTTCCCTCCTTCTTCGAACTTTACAGAGGGCCTCCTGCACGAGTCTAACTCCGCTGCAGAGTGATTAATCATTCCCGAAATCCCAAAAATTGTTTCAGCATTCCGGCTATTCAACCAAGCAGCCTCAGGAGCAGATTTTTCTTTATTTCCGCTGTATAAGGTCTCTCGGGAGTCCTGCCAGGACTTTTAGCAATTCTACTTAAAACTAGTGTTGAAAAGTTAGTAACCCTTAAGCCCACCTGATAGCTCCGATTGTATCTCACTGTAGACGGATTAGAGGAGGACAAAACCCACACACCTCGTGGTAGGCGGCACTTATGTCACTGACTGGGCCACGACGTTGTTGGGGATGGTGTACTACTTGCAGAAGACATTCCAGAAAATAAAGGTTACGGTGGAACCAAGGCAAGCCAATAACCTAATCCTTCTATGAAGAATTATTTCGAATAACATCATTTTGGGCTTCAGGGCGCGTTATTTTTAAACTGTAACTACTCTTGGAACCGACGTCTAGATAATTTTTACAACAGTCCTCTTCATGGCCACCACGTTGCTTACTGGTTTCTGCAATGGTCTTCTCTTGTATATTATCCTATTTCGGTTGTCACGAGATAATTGACGTCACATTCCTACTCGTTGATGGACAGCTGAGAGTAAATATGCCTTTGGATGGGTGGTTGTGCGTAAAGATATTGCCTCTCCAAAAGAAGCAGGTGATAAGCAGGCAACAGCGAATGTTTCACTTGTATCAAGGAATAGAGCTTTCTTGCAGCAGAACGTGACTCCAGAGGGTAGATCTCCAGTGGCCGCTTGTTTACGTTGGCGTATCCGGGTATAGATAAGCAGCTAGCCTGACCCCTTGAACTGGGATCGCTGGTGAACAGGCCGTCGGCAATTTTTAGCCAACTTTCCTGTTCGTGCCGTGGGGATGTAAATGTACCGGATGTTCATAAAGTTCCATTATCATTTCAAATGCTAACAATTTCGGAACGTCGTGGTCTATTGTAAAACATTTAGCAGCTCTCATTTTTTCTGGTATTCCACAAATTCAATGTATGGCCGACTCGTCGCTAGTAGAACATCAAGCCGGTAATCGAGTTCCGTCTACGTACGGGTCAGCGTTGCAGCATCAACAGTTCGCATCGTTTCACTGATTCGTGCCCCAAGAGTAGCAATGTCATTGAGTGGTGTTGTGTACTTGACGTAATCCCACAAAAAGAACTCTAATGGCAGGACTTCGGGAGAGAGCAAGAGCAATGCGATGGGACCATCATAACCCATTCACTTCTCTGGAAATGTGTGATTCAGCACGTTCACTCTACAGAGTGGGGATGCACCATCATACTAGAAAATATTGTATGGCTACAGCTTTTCGATCTGTGGTAGCAGGAACTGTTCGAGCATACCCATGTAAGCATATTCCCTTCTCCAAATTAAGCAATAAATTGCAGAGAACCGCCAAAGTTGCAGTATTAATTTTCTGTATTACTTGGTGACCAATTTCGAGCCTAAGTTCATTATCAAATCACCCCAAAAAGCTATGCAATAGCATAGATTACGACAGCCACTTGAATGTTCACCATCGTTAAAGAAACCTTTAGTCCTCAATGGAGGTATATTCCATCTTCGCAACGAAATGAACGACGGTTTGTTTCTTGTCATGCGCGTTTCGCTTCTTTTATTCATCAAGCATTTTCAGTGACCTGTAATATATTTTTGTTTTATATAGACAATAAACTTGTAACTACCATATAGTAGTTACAAGTATGTTACTATGGTACATTTTGTGATGTTTCTCTCTTGTCTTTCAGGTTAGAAACATCTTTCGCAATACAAGTTTCATGAAGTTACATTGACGTTTTGTTTTACTTATTTTCCAATGTTACTAATCTGTGTGTGTGGTCCTGGACATGTGTTTACTCGGCCCCCATAATCCAGATAGCCGATTTCCGGCGTTTTTTCACCCACATTTATTACAAACCCTCGTTTGCAATTTTCATTGTGTGGAAGGTGTTTGTGTTTACGGTGTTTTGTGTTGCAAACTGTCGCTGTGTTTTTATCTTTTGTCTTTTGTTTTCGTTGTGTGTGTGGTTTTATATCTGTTCATTTGTTTTGTGTGTGTGTGTGTGTGTGTGTGTGTGTGTGAGAGAGAGAGAGAGAGAGAGAGAGAGAGAGAGAGAGAGAGAGAGAGAAGGGAGGGAAGGATAAGGGGGTAGTTATGTATTCCGCTTATATTTCGCATTTTATTGTTTTAGAGGCTAACGTGATCACGACCTGGTAAATGGACTAGCAACGTTGGAAAGCGTAAATAACACAAAACGATAACGTAACCTCGCGGAACTCGTGCTGCAAAAGTTGTTTCTGAAGTGAAAAACCAGAGATTAACATGAGAAAATGTAGCAAAGTAACATACTTGTAAGTACTACATAATCCATTTATTATAAACGAGTATATAAGAAAGAATGTGTATTACAGGCCACTGAACGTGCTACATGAATAAAAGAAGCTAAACACTTATGACGAAAAACGAACTGCTTTTCTATCAAAACTAGACATGATTGTTTTAATCAGATATCCGCGATCGTTCTTTAAATAAAAATATGGCATTTCAGTCTTTGATTGCTATTTTTTATTTTCAGTGACCGGTTTCAGGCTAACTGCCCATCTTCAGATCTGTTAGACAAAGTTAAAAATATAATTAACAAGAGAGATGCATTTATTGATATAAATATCGTAGTTAACAAAAAGAAGAAATTTTGGAATGTATTAAATGCCAACATACCGTATATTGCAGTTACAGAGTAACTTGTCAGTACAGAACTATCGGTTCACTGTCATAACTAAAGTAAATTTTAATCTGCTAAAAGCTTATATCGCAGTTTTGGAGAAACCTGATTGGAAACAGTAAAATTGTTTTATTAAAAAGTATATTCGCCATTAATATGTACGGTGAAAAAATGACATATTCACAATTATTATAGGTAGAGGGCACTTTTTGTCCCACAATGGTGCCTCGAGTTTGTTTTCGTGATGGTGTCGGTGTCTCTATGACTTACTTGCTTTACTCTATGCGATTAGGCTCAGAGGGCCGACCGACTTCGCAGTTAGCGCTCTCCATCTGATTCTGTCTTCTGCTGCCTGTCTCCCGTTCTCCATGGTTTCCAGCTGCATCAAGTCTTGTACTGCCCCATTCATCCATCTCTTCCCAGGTCTTCCCACTGCTCTGGGCCATCTCGTTCCTCCCATTCTCACTATATGTCTAGCCCGTTGGAGTATTTTGGTTATCATCACTCCAACGATGTTAGGCTCATTGCATATTTCTTCTAGTTCTGTACTGCGGCGCCTTCTCCATTCTCTAGTAGATAAGTCCCACCACTTGTCTACATACTCGTATTTTCCTGAGAACATTTGCCGGCCGAAGTGGCCGTGCGGTTAAAGGCGCTGCAGTCTGGAACCGCAAGACCGCTACGGTCGCAGGTTCGAATCCTGCCTCGGGCATGGATGTTTGTGATGTCCTTAGGTTAGTTAGGTTTAACTAGTTCTAAGTTCTAGGGGACTAATGACCTCAGCAGTTGAGTCCCATAGTGCTCAGAGCCATTTGAACCATTTTGAGAACATTTCTCCCAAATGTAAGCATTTGTTTAAGGTCTTGCTTTCTTGTGCTCCAGTTCTGACAACCAAGTAGTACAGAAAAAGAAAACAAAAGAAACCCTGTTATCAGGCCCTGAGGACCACGCAGTGGTCGACCCGATCGCCGTGTCATCCCCAGTAATTCATCATCGGATGCGGTATGGAGGGGCATGGAGTCAGCATACTGCACTCCCGGCCGTTGTCGACGCTTCGACCTTGGAGCTCCTACCTCTCATTCAGGTGGCTCCGTGGCTCCTCAACTGGCATCACGAGGATGAGTGCACCCCAGCCCAGTCATCGCACCAAGGAAAACTCCCTGGCACGACCGGGAATCGAACCAGTCTTCCTGCGTGAAGGCTTGTCACGCTGACCACTCTGCTACATAGACAGACAACATACAGTACTGATGGGATTATTGACGTGTTATATAGTCTTAGTTTTAGTTTTTGTGGTTGTTGTTGTTGTTGTGGTCTTCAGTCCTGAGACTGGTTTGATGCAGCTCTCCATGCTACTCTGTCCTGCGCAAGCTTTTTCATCCCCCAGTACCTACTGCAACCTACATCCTTCTGAATCTGCTTAGTGTATTCATCTCTTGGTCTCCCCCTACGATTTTTACCCTCCACGCTGCCCTCCAATACTAAATTGGTGATCCCTTGATGCCTCAGAACATGTCCTACCAACCGATCCCTTCTTCTAGTCAAGTTGTGCCACAAACTCCTCTTCTCTCCAATTCTATTCAATACCTGCTCGTTAGTTATGTGATCTACCCATCTATTCTTGTCCAAACTATTTATCGTCCATGTTCCACTTCCATACATGGCTACAGTCCATACAAATACATTCAGAAACGACTTCCTGACACTTAAATCAATACTCGATGTTAACAAATTTCTGTTCTTCAGAAACGATTTCCTTGCCATTGCCAGTCTACATTTTATATCCTCTCTACTTCGACCATCATCAGTTATTTTGCTCCCCAAATAGCAAAACTCCTTTACTACTTTAAGTGCCTCATTTCCTAATCCAATTCCCTCAGCATCACCCGACTTAATTAGACTACATTCCATTATCCTTGTTTTGCTTTTGTTGATGTTCATCTTATATGCTCCTTTCAAGACACTGTCCATTCCATTCAACTGCTCTTCCAAGTCCTTTGCTGTCTCTGACAGAATTACAATGTCATCGGCGAACCTCAAAGTTTTTATTTCTTCTCCACGAATTTTAATACCTACTCCGAATTTTTCTTTTGTTTCCTTTACTGCTTGCTCAATATACAGATTGAACAACATCGGGGAGAGGCTACAACCCTGTCTTACTCCCTTCCCAACCACTGCTTCCCTTTCATGTCCCTCGACTCTTATAACTGCCATCTGGTTTCTGTACAAATTGTAAATAGCCTATCGCTCCCTGTATTTTACCCCTGCCACCTTTAGAATTTGAAAGAGAGTATTCCAGTCAACATTGTCAAAAACTTTCTCTAAGTCTACAAATGCTAGAAACGTAGGTTTGCCTTTCCTTAATCTTTCTCCTAAGATAAGTCGTAAGGTCAGTATTGCCTCACGTAATCATACAGTAAAGCTGCATGCCCTCGGGAAAAATTACGGCTGTAGTTTCCCCTTGCTTTCAGCCGTTCGCAGTACCAGTACAGCAAGGCCGTTTTGGTTATTGTTACAAGGCCAGATCAGTCAATCATCCAGAGTGTTGCCCTTGCACCTACTGAAAAGGCTGCTACCCCTCTTCAGGAACCACACGTTTGTCTGGCCTCTCAACAGATACCCCTCCGTTGTGGTTGCACCTACGGTACGGCTATCTGTTTCGCTGAGGCACGCAAGCCTCCCCACCAACGGCAAGGTCCATGGTTCATGGGGGGGGTTTGTGGTATGTGTCAAAATTTTAATAAGGGGTTTAGAGGGTACCCGATAGGTAGCTGAGGCTCGCCCGAGAGTCAGTATCTCTATTAACAACTGAAATACGTACTAGATGTTCGAAATTTAACACATATTCAATAGCATGTTATTCATTTTTTCCGATGGATGCGGTTGTTACACAGGAACAGAAAAACTTTTCTGTCTTTTCTTTTATACATCGATTTTCTATAGTCCAAAGATATACGAAGAAAAATAAAAAAATGAAACTTTCTAATGATGTGACACACAAGGAACATATAAGAAGTTTCAAAATATGCATATGAATTGAGTAACACAAAAAACTGCAATTTGGTTGAGAAGACTCACACATTCAGTTTTTTAGGCAATAATATATGCTCATTCAGTGCCATACACAATACCTAAGCAGTGATTTATCTCCCCCCTTCCCTCCCCCCACTCCCCCCCCCCCCCCCAGTTATTCGTTACAACAGATATGCATCATCTATGGCCCTCGTGTAAGTGAACTGGGTCTTCACTCATAGGAATTAGGAAAAAGTCGATCCCCATAGGCTAAACCCATAAATGAATGTTGGGTGACTAGAGAGGCAAGGGAATCTCGCCATTTCTGACAGTTTATTCTTCTAGATAAACCAGGTCGGTGCACCATCTTGTTAGAAAAATGATGCTGGTCACAGAATATTAAAGAAAGTTATAAAATAATAAATATTTCCTAAAACAATGCTTCAATGATTCTACAAGTCGCAAACAACACCGTACAATCACTTTATGGCTATTGCGTATGAACGTGGAGATTATTTGTTTCCTGAAACGACCGTTACATTCGTTTATCATATCGAAGACGTGGAAAGTGGATTCGTTAGAAAATATCGCGCCGTTTAGGAAATCGCAATTCGCATTTAAAAAATGAATAATGCCCATAAAAATTGCTTTCGTTGTGGTTCGTGGGCCAGTTTCAGCGTTTGAAACAGTGTCAAGCAGAACTGCTGCAGATTTACAGATTTTGAAGAAGTCTGTGCACAGCCGATCTGCGGATCTGAAGCTTTTGTGAGACTTTCGTGCTGAAAGCTTTTCTGTGACAACTTCACTCAGCCTCTGTGATGTCGTCAGTCATACGACCACACCGCCGCCTGAGAGATCGATCCGCCGGATGCGATTCTCTCGATGAACGGAACAGAAGAACGGCTGTCCTAGCCAAAGAGTACACAGCCAGTCGCAGTACTTATGCTCGCCGCGAGGCGCCGCTAGGCCACTTCATGTGCAGAAGGAGAGTAGTGCAGTTGTGCCAGTTTATGGTTCGTAGCCGCGCTCAGTGGTCAGCCAGCGCCGATGTTAGTCAGTCATCGTCTGCAGCTCAGTCGTTGCTGCCATCAAGTCTTTATAGGTGTGTTCCAAGTTAGTCTTCAAATTCACCGGATTCGACATTCAATATTACGAGAGATTAATTCGTCACTGCAAGATTTGTGACTTGTAAATTATGTCATTCTACAGACGCTTAGTCTAGTCGCGTATTCTATAATTGTCAACCAACTGATCATGGACTACAGCAAAGTTAAGTAATAAATACTTTCTTATTTTGTACTCCTGCTAATTAATCGTGTTTTCCTGTTATATCTACCAAGCAGTCTTGGCAGCGAAGTTAAGCAATAAAAACTTTCTTATTTTGTACTTCTGCTAATTAACTGTGTTTTCCTGTTGTAGCTACCATGCAGTCTTGGCATAGTAAAACCCACGTTTCGACCTCCTTGGCTACCTCATATTTGCCACCTCATGTTGATGGACTCGATTATGGTAGAATATCGAGAGCCATCACCCTCAGTTAACCAGAATGATGTTTTACGTCCACACTGACTGTAAACATGTAACTGATGATGACTGTTTTACTATTCTGTCAGCGACGGTCACTTGATCATTTTCACGCGCAAGCGTAGCTCGTACCCTGCTCTCCAGATATCCCGTTACGCCTCGAGCGGTAGACATCACACACGCTGCTCAGCCAAAACGTTTTCTGACCATTGACCACCATGAGAATGCATGTTGTTTGGCGGTGTTGTGGATACCTGGCTTTGTAAGCAAAAAGTGTAAGCAGAGCAGAGGCGAATGGGATAGAATTCCAGCGACGATGTGGGATGCAAGTGGGCAAATTGCACCCGTGTAAACAGGGCAGATATTTATGTGAAACGTAGAATGGGAAAAGAAAGGGTCGGGGTGGGTGGGACTTCGCAGCTTAAAGCCGCACAGGGCGCCATTGTAATGCAATGGTGAAACTTGAAAATTTGTGCCAGACCGAAACTCAAACCTAGATTTACCACTTCTCATTGGTGACTGCCTTCAGCGCTTCGGCCATTCGGACAGCGTCCCTGAACGACTCAAATTTTCAACTTACTGCACGCTGCAGTGCAACATCCCTCGTCCATTAATCGCTATTCGCAATTATTGATTCCCGTAGGACGATGTTACTGTTATCTGCAATGAAACAAGCCTCAAGAGGTCCTCGCGCTCCTACAGATATGTATATATACTTGAGTGGTGTCTGCAATGTTCGGCAGAACAGACGCGACTCATATACATAAAGGCCCAGCGCATAGGAGAGAGTATCTCACAAACGGCGAAACTTGGGGGCTGCTTGCGTTTTACAGTCGTAAGCAGCTACGGAAAGTGGTTGAAATTCGGCAAAACCACGAGTTGGCGACAAGGCACTGGACGCCTCACACAGAATGTGGTGGATGGAGGCTGCCCATTCAGCGACGTAGGACAGGAGGTGGCCTGTCGCATATCTAACGACAGCGTTCGTGGCACAGTGCTGAGGCGGCAACAGGTATTCCAGAACATTATTGTGCCTGGTGCTCCACAGCAGACGACTCTTACGTGTTCCTACCGTGAACCAATGAAACCGTCAGTAAATCTGCAAGGGGCACTGTACCATCAACATTGGACTGTGAATGAAAGGAAACGTTTGCCTGGTCAGGTGAATCACGTTTCTTGTTACATCAAGACGATCGTCGTGACTACATACATCATCATCCAGATGCGTAGCTGCCAAGGGCGTAGGCTGGTGGGGACACTATTACACTTTGGGGCACATTCACCTGGGCTGCCATGGGACGTGTGGTAGTAATCGTGGTTGTGAATTACGAATCGTTATTGCAGACCACCTGCATCCATTCATGTCTGATGTCTTCCCCGACAGTGATGGCATCTTCCAGCAGGATAACAGTCTGTTTTACAAGGCCAGAATCGTGTAATAGTTCTCTGGGGAGCTTGATGGTGATCTCACGCAGATGCCTGTAACGTTATGCATATGTAGGCGAGTTAATCGTCCACCTATAGTTGGTACGAGGTGAGGTGAATTTGCTTTTACAGCTAAACGCTAGTGCCAAGGGCTGAGGGCACGCTACGGCTGGTCCAGGTAAGCCACCAGTGTGGCAAACGGCATGGCTGGAAAAGGGGGAAATCCCAGTGGGGAGCTGGGCAGTAGTCGCTCGCTTAGTAGAATGTGAAATGCACCAGTAGTGGCGGACAATCTGAAATATGGCAAAGTTGCAACCATACAAAATCTATAGTAATTCGCAGTCAAATATTAAAACTATTCTGAAGACACCTGCGATCTCAGAAATATAAGAAACATTCAGTGACACAACAATATTTTTAATATCTTCAAAACTGCAGAAGTTAATATTTTACAGTGTTTAGTACTTTCACAATGAAACTTTCAATGAACAACTTTTAAACGCTTCGTGGGATTTCAGAAAAACGATATCTCAGACGATAGGAGTCCACTGTAGCTATGATCCCTAAAAGCAATGTATCTGTATGTACACACATCAAAAAAAGTTTTCCATCGCCCCGGTTCCCAGAACTCCTGAAGATAGACGTTGACTGTGGATATTGTATCACAGACACAGTCCGTTTGACTGTTCAGACATGTCACTAAACCCGCCCAAAGACGTAAACAACCATGCATGAGCAGCGCCCACCTATTAGACCGAGGGGGTCTGACAGCCGATCAGTTCCAGTCATTTCACCAGGAAGGAGGTACACGGCTCGTGTTTTCTGTAGTTGAACCATGCCTAGACGGTCGATACCGGTTTGATTGCGACTGCATTTTTATTTTTTGCCAGGAAGGTCTGTCAACAAGGGAATTGTCCAGGTGTCTCGGAGTGAACCAAAGCAATGTTGTTCGGACATGGAGGAGATACAGAGAGTCAGGAACTGTCGATGACATGCCTTACTCAGGCCGCCCAAGGGCTACTACTGAAGTGGATGACTGCTACATGCGGATTGTGACTCGGAGGAACCCTGACAGCAACGCCACAATGTTGAATAATTCTTTTCGTGCAGCCACAGGACATCGTGTTATGACTCAAACTGTGCGCAATAGGCTGCATGATGCGCAACTTCACTCCAGACGTCCATGGCGGGGTCCATCTTTGCAACCATGACACCATGCAGCGCGGAACAAATGGGCCCAACAACATGCCGAATGGACCGCTCAGGATTGGCATCCCATTGTCTTCACCGATGAATGTCGCATATGCCTTCAACCACACAATCGTCAGAGACGTGTTTGGAGGCAACCTGGTCAGGATGAACGCCTTAGATACACTGTCCAGTGAGTGCAGCAAGGTGGAGGTTCCCTGCTGTTTTGGGGTGGCATTATGTGGGGCTGACGTGCGCTGCTGGTGGTCACTGAAGGCGCCGTAACGGCTGTAGGATACGTGAATGCCATCCTCCAACCGATAGTGCAACCACACCGGCAGCATATTGGCGAGGCATTCGTCTTCATGGACGACAATTCGCGCCTTATCGTGGATATCTTGTGAATGACTTCCTTCGGCATAACGACATCGCTCGACTAGAGCGGCCAGCATGTTGTCCAGACGTGAACCCTATCGAACATGCCTGGGATAGATTGAAAAGGGCGGTTTATGGACGAAGTGACCCACCAAGGGATCTACGCCGAATCGCCGTTGAGGAGTCGGACAATTTGGAACAACAGTGCCTTGATGAACTTGTGGATAGTTTACCGCGACGAATACAGGTATTCATCATTGCAAGAGGACGTGCTACTGGGTATTAGAGGTACCGGTGTGAACAGTAATCTGGACCACCATCTCGGAAGGTCTCGCTGTGTGATGGTACAACACGCGATGTGTGGTTTTCATGAGCAACAAAATGGGTGGTAATGATGTTTACGTTGATCTCTATTCCAATTTTCTGTACAGGTTCCAGAACTCTCGGAACCGAGGTGATGCAAAACTTTTTTGAGGTATGTGTTTTATTTCGTGATTTATTTTGTTTTTTAATGTCTTTTCATTACGCAAATATATGTTAGGACATCGTATTCCCACAGTAACAAACCAAATGAATGCAGCATGAATACTTCATATGTTGTCATAATTGTGTATTTAGTTAATGAACAAGTGAATATTTTTTTCCAGATATTTATTTAACTATTGATTACAACTGCTGATACAAAATCGTGGTAATTTAAAAACTGATGAGTCACATGTGTTACTTGACGCCACTACTGAAAAGAGAACCAAAGGACAGACGTAATAATTGGTCAAACAATATTTAACGACAATTAGTTCTCATTCAACACGAGCGCTGTTGCACAACAACACTAGCTTATTCATACATTAACCAACCTTTATATGTAATTATTGCGATTGGTCTGGAATGTTTATAACTTTAATTTATTGAAATATTGTGGTAATACAGTAGTTTAGTGTGGGAAGTTGTCAAGTTGAGTTCAAAATGGCTCTGAGCACTATGGGACTCAACTGCTGAGGTCATTAGTCCCCTAGAACTTAGAACTAGTTAAACCTAACTAACCTAAGGACATCACAAACATCCATGCCCGAGGAAGGATTCGAACCTGCGACCGTAGCGGTCTTGCGGTTCCAGACTGCAGCGCCTTTAACCGCACGACCACTTCGGCCGGCTGTCAAGTTGAGTCTAATTATGTCTACAGAACATAAGAACGATGTATATTTTGTGGGGATGGCCTTTAGCGAATGCAAAGGAGGCAGTGGTCAAGTGGAGACAGAGACTTTTTGAGTGGAAAGATCAAGGGAGCGATTCTAGACACTTCTGATATTTGTGCTGCGAGAAGGCAGACCTGCCTGTGGTAACATGCCTGATTTGGTCATGTAGGTGACTGATTCTGGGCAGTGAACGGCCGCTACGGTACTATGACTTTTCCCGATTGCGTTATAGACTCGGGAATAACAAAGTATGAGTTCCTACTCGGTTCCTCTCATATTTTAAGTTGTAAATCATGTTGAGCTCTCAACTATAGGGGCTGGTGAATATTTTCTGTATTGTGATCACAAAATGAGCTAAGTTTTCACGTGTCTTGGATGACTATCTAGCTTGGGGATTCTGCTGCCAATCTTCTAACGCTTTCAACGCAACTTTACTGCATTTGATGAGGTTACTTTCTGTCTGTATTTTGACTGGATATTGTAGAACCACTTCCTTTTTATTTGAGATGTCCTTTATTCAAAAAAAAATTATTCAATGTTATTCTCTGTTGTCTACCAGTTACAGACGTTAGAGTGGAACCCTTGTTATTAAATTATTCAATTAACTTTTATTTTGCATTTCTCTGTATTTTATAAACTCGAAATTCTAGCCAATGCGTGGAGTGACTCCAGGATCACAGCTACGGTTTATTATTTGTAGTTGCTGGATATGAATGCAGACGTGCACAGCGAGACCCTACAGCTATATCGACGTATTCTTATTAATCAGTGCCGTTTATAGCCCAATTACCTAATAAGGTGTGAGCAACATCTGGTGAAGTAGCACTTGGTTTGCTAGTGTGGGATGATGTTCAGAGGACTCTCACTCACGAGGAGAACATAGTAAGTGAAATAATCCGATTTCCGATAAATTTTGCTCACTGGAAGAGGAGCCAAAATAAGCTTATCCGTAGATGTGTGTGAAATCTTATGGGACTTAAATGCTAAAGGTCATCAGTCCCTAAGCGTACACACTACTTAACCTAAATTATCCTAAGGACAAACATACACACCCATGCACAAGGGAGGACTTGAACCTACGCCGGGATCAGCCGCACAGTCCATGACTGCAGCGCCCTAGACCGATCCTGCGCGGCTATTCGTAGATACTCGACCGTTTCTGGGTAAGCTACCGTCAAAGTTTTTGACCTAATTTAGGCGACATTTAGCGCTCAATGTTGTAGGCCCGCCAGGTAGCGTAGTGTCTAGCATTGTCTCTTCTTCGCTTTGCGTCGCGCATTCCAAACCCAATTATTGCGTTTATTTAATGCTTCAAATGGCTCTGAGCACTATGGGACTTAACTGCTGAGGTCGTCAGTACCCTAGGACTTCGAACTACTTAAACCTAAGTAACCTAAGGACATCACACACATTCATGCCCGAGGCAGGATTCGAACTTGCGACCGTAGCGGTCGCGCGGTTCCAGGCTGTAGCGCCTAGAACCGCTCGGCCACTCCGGCCGGCACGTTTATTTATTTTATTTCAGTTTTTTTCTTTTATCTACTCATATCCGTAGAAGGTTTCTGTACGAGTATTTATTAAGATAACAGATACAAGGGCATAATATTAATTTTAAAATTGCGTTTGGGCTTCACAATAAAAGTGATCGTTTATTATATAAGTGTGTGTGGTACATTCAGGGGTTACAATTTTTTTAATTCTCATATTCTTTTGCTTCAATCTTATATCAATTCTTCATTCTTATGTTCTATACTTATATTTATTCTTCAGGAAGATTTGACGCTTTCCCTTGGATGATAGCGATCATAGAAACATTCGAAACATAGATATTCAGAACACCAGGACCATCGCGCGAAGCCAGGTTTGCCACAACGACATTTCTTGGTTTGAAACTTACTCGGGAAAGAAACGTCGTTAACATTGCCGAAGATTTCACGTGTCGGCCATAATTTCGCGGCAAACCACGCATGACGGGTCACTTTTCCGAAAGCTGGCGCTTGCAATGGATTATGAATCACGATACAATAAGGGAATTTCACCGGAAACAATTTCAAATTAGTTTTCTATTCATTTATTGTGTTTCTTCGTTTTTCTTTTTTTTTAATTCGTTCATCAGACATACAAATAGGAGACGAATAAGGACAACTTTATTTAAATATACATTGGAAAACATTCGTGCAGCAATATTTCATGGACATGGTTAGATACTCGTAAATGAAAAATAAAAATAATAATCGGGTTTCGAACACAGCGCAAAAAAGTGTGAAACCCTGACGCTAGCCTGTGTGCCACAACTTCGGTCGGACCGTTTACTTGCTGAAAGGCATATAAATTAATTTGAAAACTTTGACTGTCGTTTTCTCAGAAACAGTCCAATATTAACAGGTAAGCGAAGACACGTGTACGCTTATTTTCACCTGTCTTCCACAGAGCGAAGTTTCTGGGAAATCGGGTTACGGCACTTGCTGTGTTCCCCTCATCAGCAGAAAGCGATAGGTAACGTCGCATGTCTTGGACATCGAATTCGCCTGACCTGAACTTGATGGCACACGTCTGGGACGCTATCGGCCGCCATCTCAGAGCCCACATCGGCTCGCAATTTACGGGAACTGGGTCACCCGGCAGTAGTAATCTGGTGCTGCGCTCCTCACGTAACCTAGCAACGACTTGTGGAACCCATGACATGCAGGACCCGCTGCTGCACGCGTTTCAAAGGCGGACCAAGGTACTGTTAAGCATCTACATCTACATCTACATTGATACTCCGCAAGCCACCCAACGGTGTGTGGCGGAGGGCACTTTACGTGCCACTGTCATTACCTCCCTTTCCTGTTCCAGTCGCGTATGGTTCGCGGGAAGAACGACTGTCTGAAAGCCTCCGTGCGCTCTCTAATCTCTCTAATTTTACATTCGTGATCTCCTCGGGAGGTATAAGTAGGGGGAAGCAATATATTCGATACCTCATCCAGAAACGCACCCTCTCGAAACCTGGCGAGCAAGCTACACCGCGATGCAGAGCGCCTCTCTTGCAGAGTCTGCCACTTGAGTTTATTAAACATCTCCGTAACGCTATCACGGTTACCAAATAACCCTGTGACGAAACGCGCCGCTCTTCTTTGGATCTTCTCTATCTCCTCCGTCAGACCGATCTGGTACGGATCCCACACTGATGAGCAATACTCAAGTATAGGTCGAACGAGTGTATTGTAAGCCACCTCCTTTGTTGATGGACTACATTTTCTAAGCACTCTCCCAATGAATCTCAACCTGGTACCCGCCTTACCAACAATTAATTTTATATGATCATTCCACTTCAAATCGTTCCGCACGCATACTCCCAGATATTTTACAGAAGTAACTGCTACCAGTGTTTGTTCCGCTATCATATAATCATACAATAAAGGATCCTTCTTTCTATGTATTCGCAATACATTACATTTGTCTACGTTAAGGGTCAGTTGCCACTCCCTGCACCTAGTGCCTATCCGCTGCAGATCTTCCTGCATTTCGCTACAATTTTCTAATGCTGCACCTTCTCTGTATACTACAGCATCATCCGCGAAAAGCCGCATGGAACTTCCGACACTACCTACTAGGTCATTTATATATATTGTGAAAAGCAATGGTCCCATAACACTCCCCTGTGGCACGCCAGAGGTTACTTTAACGTCTGTAGACGTCTCTCCATTGATAACAACATGCTGTGTTCTGTTTGCTAAAAACTCTTCAATCCAGCCACACAGCTGGTCTCATATTCCGTAGGCTCTTACTTTGTTTATCAGGCGACAGTGCGGAACTGTATCGAACGCCCTCCGGAAGTCAAGAAAAATAGCATCTACCTGCGAGCCTCTATCTAATATTTTCTGGGTCTCATGAACAAATAAAGCGAGTTGGGTCTCACACGATCGCTGTTTCCGGAATCCATGTTGATTCCTACATAGTAGATTCTGGGTTTCCAGAAATGACATGATACGCGAGCAGAAAACATGTTCTAAAATGCAGGTGGTCATAACGTTTTGCCTAATCAGTGGTGTCCGATAGTTGTTTGCTGCGTTTGTTATACATGTGATGTTTTCCTTCTGCCTCTTGACTCTAATACTGGTGGTGATCTAGAGTAATGTATCTCCGCCGTGACATAATAGCGCAAGCTGTATATGGTTCAAAATGGTTCAAATGGCTCTGAACACTATGCGACTTAACTTCTGAGGTCATCAGTCGCCTAGAACTTAGAACTAATTAAACCTAACTAAACCTAAGGACATCACACACATCCATGGCCGAGGCAGGATTCGGACCTGCGACCGTAGCGGTTGCTCGGTTCCAGACTGTAGCGCCTAGAACCGCACGGCCACTCCGGCCGGCAGCTGTATAAGAATTTGATTGCGTTTGTTATACATGTGATGTTTTCCTTCTGCCTCTTGACTCTAATACTGGTGTTGATCTAGAGTAATGAATCTCCGCCGTGACATAATAGCGCAAGCTGTATAAGGTTCAAAATGGTTCAAATGGCTCTGAACACTATGCGACTTAACTTCTGAGGTCATCAGTCGCCTAGAACTTAGAACTAATTAAACCTAACTAAACCTAAGGACATCACACACATCCATGCCCGAGGCAGGATTCGGACCTGCGACCGTAGCGGTCGCTCGGTTCCAGACTGTAGCACCTAGAACCGCACGGCCACTCCGACCGGCAGCTGTATAAGAATTTGATGCGTAGTAGTCACATTAGAAAATATCACAACCTGATCTAGAGGACGAAGGAAATCTGTGGAAGACCCGTAGGGTGTAACGTTGCAGAGCGATATGAAATAGAAATAGCATGTGAGAACTGTGGTAGGGAAGACGAATGATCGACTTTAGTTTGTTAGGAGAATTTTAGGAAAGAGGGCTTCACTTGTAAAGTCGACCGCATGTAGGATACTGGTGCAATCTGTTCTTGAGTACTGCTTGAGTGTTCGGGGTTCTTATCAGGTCATATTGAAGGAAGACATCGAAACAGTTCAGAGGCGGGCTGCTAGATTTAACCCGTATGTTCGAACAATACGTAAGTGTTACGGAGATACTTTGGACACGGGATAAGACCAGCAAAAAGAAGAAAGAAAAAGAAGAAGACGAAGAAGAAGATTTCAGTCTGTAGCAGAGAGGTACTGGCAAAAGTGAAGTTGTGAGGTCAGGCCTTACCATGGGAATCCGTGGAGAGAAGGCGACGTTCTTTTCGAGAAACACTACTGAGCATTTGAAGCATACTGCCAAAAGATTCTACTCTAGCCAGTATACGAGTACATTGCGCGTAAGGACCACGAAGATAAGATACGAGAAATTAGGGCTCTATTTGCGAGTGGAAAAGGAAAGAAAATAATTACTATTGGTACAGGGTACCCTCCGCCAGACACCGTACGGTGGGTTGTGGAGTATCGATGTAGATGTGTATGAAGAGACAATTCAGTGGGACATTGCTGCGTCGTACATCAATGGTTAATTTGGCACTAAAACGAACGCTGTTGAGGAAAAATAGTAGGGGCAGAGAAAGAATACTTAAAACTTATTATACAGGAAGTTAGGATTCGTTGTCACGTAAAGGCGGAAAGATTAGCACAAGACAGGAGAGAATGGATAGCATCAATCCAGTAGAAAACTCATGAATTAAAAGTAAAATGCATGTCACCTGAAGCTGTTGGAGTGATCGCAACCGAAAATAGAGCAAAACACTTAATTAGAAGTTATAACGGACAAGATTGATTTCGTGTCTGTAAAACAACATTAAATTGAACGATCTACGCTTAATGATGCATGAAGTAGCTGACGCTCTAGGTCGATCAGAAGATGCAGTATTCTACATTTTATACGACTAGTTTGCCAAGAGAAAGCCTTATGGAACCTGTGAGTTGCAAGTATTTCGAAGACTGAGCGAATGTAAATACAAAAACGAAATTTGTGCGTTGTTTGGACAGTTTTAAAAAGAATCATTATGACAAAGTGCTCTTCTTTGTCACCGTTAACAACGATACATTTACCACGAGATGTCAGTAATGTGTGGAAGGCGGTGCCTCTGCGCTATTAAAGTTGAAGTGGATCTTCGTATAATGTATCCTGAGATCAAAACACACTTTTCTCTCAGATTTTCTTGCAAATAGTAAAATAATAGTATGTTTGTCTTGGCAAACTAAATGCCAGAATGCATCTGGATGTAAAAGGAAAGAAAAGGGGAAGTCTCATCATTACAATAGCCTTATGAATAATGGAAAAATTGGGCTATTTGCAATAAAAATTGTTTCACCATCAACTGTAGTAATGGAATTTTCTGAACTTAAAATTAATGGTGAATGTAAGGCAATTTGCGACTTGAAGTTTTGACTCCTGTGGTGAAGATATGTCAACCTTAATCACTTTACATGAATGATATTTACTGATTGAGAATTCGATGGCCAAAGTGTATTGACCTTACAAGAGACTATGCTGAAATATTTTAGCAATAGGTTTTTCGTGAATACCACGAAATTTTCTCTTTGCACTCATACAAGAAACGCAGTTGAAGAGAAATGCTACGTAACTACGCTTTGGTTGAAATGGCTCTGAGCACTATGGGACTCACCTGCTGTGGTCATAAGTCCCCTAGAACTTAGAACTACTTAAACCTTACTAACCTAAGGACATCACACACATCCATGCCCGAGGCAGGATTCGAACCTGTGACCGTAGCGGTCGTGCGGTTCCAGACTGTAGCGCCTTTAACCGCTCGGTCACTGCGGCCGGCAACTACGCTTTATGTGCACCAGTGTATATCCCAAGTGAAAAATTAAAAAAAGAAAATTATTCCAATACGAAACGTATCGGCGTAGTAGATCTGGATAAAGTGCTTCATTTGTGATCAAAACATCTGCTGACGGAGTGCGTATATCCTCTTCCTCGCTGTGGTGGTTTGGACTGGCAGATAGATCTCCGTCACTCCGTCACACTGTGCCAACAGCGTGTCATTCATTCCAACTGATATTGTCTCTCCTATCTCTCAGGACACCAGCAAACAAAAGCTGACTGTTTGTCACGTATACCGTAAGTCGCGCCAGTGAAGAACGGTTTCTGGCATTCAGAGTCCGTTCTTGTCACAGTAGCTTCCGATGTTGCCGGGGCACATATTTAACGGGTAACAGACACGTAGGCTTCCACAAGTGCAACCAAAGTTATTTAATCGTAAGGCTGCGCAATTCTATAAGACGCTTTAGCGTCTGCTCTACTTGGCGGTCGTCGATCACAAATTGCACGCTTCGCCATTTATATTTGTCATTGTTGACAAAGTTGTGTTTGCTTCTTCACGTAATATAGTCTGTAAAGTAGACATATCTCCGGGGAAATCCAGTCACTGCTACCTTACGTGTGATCAAAACTTTGTCACACGCTAAACGTCTTAGCCGGCGGAAGAAGGTGCGAAAGGCGCCACTTTCATCCGCTTTGGTGAGTGCTCAGGAACTACCTACCGTCGCATTCAAGTGCTTCGCCCGGAGCCTCTCTTCCACGTACTTTCCGCTTTTTGCAAGAGATCCTGCACTCCTCTCAGTTTTGGGTTCACTTGCATTTTATTACATTGACCAGTATGTAAAACTTAGTGTTCCGATAAAACTATCACTTGAAACTTCCTGGCAGATGGAAACTGTGTACTAGATTCGGATACGACTCCGCAACCTAGCTTTCCCCTGGTAAGGCCTGACCTCACAACTTCTGACAGTACCTCTCTGCTACAGACTTCTTCTTCTTCTTCTTCTTCTTCCTGGCCTTATCCTGTGTCTAATATTACTTCTAGACAGTGGCCCGATGCCCTTCAACAACCCCTTCCTCCCTGGGACAGAATTTGTGTACCCCCATCTGTCTGCATCTAGTGTTATCCCATGAGCAAGAGAGAGATCGTTTTATCGAAATGTTTGTGAATCGTGTAAGACACGAGTAGGGTGGGGGGGGGGGGGGGGGTAAGGGGTGAAAGGGGGATGGGGGGGATGAGGGTGGTGTCAGTCCTTGGTTCCAACCTGGAGGGTCAAATTAAGTTTTCTGAGAGATAAAAGCTAAATGATTCCATTCTGTATCAGTCGTAAAGCGAAATTATTTTCAAAAGACTATTACTATTATCATATTTTTGTAAGACTCTAATACCGATTATTTAAGTTATCAATAATTACTTTTTCTCAAATGGTTCAAATGGCTCTGTGCACTATGGGACTTAACATGTGAGGTCATCAGTTCCCTAGAACTTAGAACTACTTAAACCTAACTAACCTAAGGACATTACACACATCCATGCCCGAGGCAGGATTCGAACCTGCAATCGTAGCGGTCGCGCGGTTCCAGACTGAAGCGCCTAGAACCGCTCGGCCAAAAGGTAGCTGAAAATTAATTCTTTTACTCTAAACGGAGTTTTTTTCACGATGACTCTTTGTGACACGACAATACTGTTCACCGGACTGGGATTCAATCCTGCAATTTACGCACGCCTCCCGGACACACTTAGATAATCAAATTGTCTCGAGATCCTCCCCTTTCCTGTGAAAATCTGAGGCTATGGAGAATCAAAATCCCCCACTGTATCGTTTCTTTATTCCAGCAGCACAGTGGGAAAGCTGGAGAAGAGTTTGGAAGGAAGGAGAGGAGTCCGAGAGAGACTGTGCGTGTGTGCTGGATGGCGTCGTCATCGTATGTGGTAATCGGTACAGCATTCGATGCGACTGCCAGTAATCCGGAATAAAATCTCAACCCACTATAAAGGTTCAAGTTATTCTGTTTTACTCAGGATCGATAATTATTACAATGATGTTTACACCAGCAGCTCTAGCAAGCCATTTCCGTCGACAGATGTGGAACCGTAAACTCGAGTAAATAGAAATAATGGGGTGAACAGAAACGAAGTTCAAAAAATGTTCGACGCTGCCGTGTGGGAGGAAAAATTGGGAATATTAGTAAAAGATTTGTTTGTCTAGGTTGGTTGCGAACCAGTCTAACAGCGAAATTATGAATTTGAAAGATGGCGACATTGTCAGATGATGTTTTGCTCACTCTAGGACAGTCCGGCCATTGTGGCCGAGCGGTTCTAGGCGCTTCAGTCTGGAACCGCGCTACCGCTACGGTCGCAGGTTCGAATCCTGCCTCGGGCAGGGATGTGTGTGATGTCCTTAGGTTAGTTAGGTTTAAATAGTTCTAAGTGCTAGGGGACTGATGACCTCAGATGTTAAGTCCCATAGTGCTCAGAGCCATTTCACTCTACGACAAACGTTGACTTTATTTTTGACTACCAATCTAAACTGTGTTGTTTTAAGTACGGCACATGGTAAGCAAATTTTCAATCTCGACTCATTAACCAAACGTTCAGTTTTAAATTATTCTTAAAGTATTCTTTAATCTCACTTTATTTTGGCTAATTGAAAATGTAGGGCTGTGTTATCGGAACAGAAAGAGTAACCATCACTGTATCTTCAGAGAGAGACTGAAAATTTGACGGAAATCAAGAACTTTCTGTCAGTGTTCGCAACCCAGGTCATTACATTGTGATTAAAATGTATGGTAAAGGTAAGTTGTTGTTGTTGTTGTTGTTGTTGTGGTCTTCAGTCCTGAGACTGGTTTGATGCAACTCTCCATGCTACTCTATTCTGTGCAAGCTTCTTCATCTCCCAGTACCTACTACAACCTACATCCTTCTGAATCTGCTTAGTGTATTCATCTCTTGGTCTCCCTCTACGATTTTTACCCTCCACGCTGCCCTCCAATACTTCACGCTGGCGATCCCTTGATGCTTCAGAACATGTCCTACCAACCGATCCATTCTTCTGCTCAAGTTGTGCCACAAACTTCTCTTCTCCCCAATCCTATTTATTAGTTATGTGATCTACACATCTAACCTTCAGCATTCTTCTGTAGCACCACATTTCGAAAGCTTCTATTCTCTTCTTGTCCAAACTATTTATCGTCGCGCGCATCTCGTGGTCGTGCGGTAGCGTTCTCGCTTCCCACGCACGGGTTCCCGGGTTCGATTCCCGGCGGGGTCAGGGATTTTCTCTGCCTCGTGATGGCTGGGTGTTGTCTGATATCCTTAGGTTAGTTAGATTTAAGTAGTTCTAAGTTCTAGAGGACTGATGACCATAGATGTTAAGTCCCATAGTGCTCAGAGCCATTTATCGTACATGTTTCACTTCCATACATGGCTACACTCCATACAAATACTTTCAGAAATGACTTCCTGACACTTAAATCTATACTCGATATTAACAAATTTCTATTCTTCAGAAACGCTCTCCTTGCCATTGCCAGTCTACATTTTATATCCTCTCTACTTCGACCATCATCAGTTACTTTGCTCCCCAAATAGCAAAACTCCTTTACTACTTTAAGTGTCTCATTCCCTAATCTAATTCCCTCAGCATCACCCGATTTAGTTCGACTACATTCCATTATCCTCGTTTTGCTTTTCTTGATGTTCATCTTATATCCTCCTTTCAAGACGCTATCCATTCCATTCAACTGCTCTTCCAAGTCCTTTGCTGTCTCTGACAGAATTACAATGTCATCGACGAACCTCAAAGTTTTTATTTCTTCTCCATGGATTTTAATACCTACTCCGAATTTTTCTTTTGTTTCCTTTACTGCTTGCTCAATATACAGATTGAATAACATCGGGGAGAGGCTACAACCCTGTCTTAACCCCTTCCCAACAACTGCTTCCCTTTCGTGTCCCTCGACTCTTATAACTGCCATCTGGTTTCTGTACAAATAGTAAATAGCCTTTCGCTCCCTGTATTTTACCCCTGCCACCTTTAGAATTTGAAAGAGAGTATTCCAGTCAACATTGTCAAACGCTTTCTCTAAGTCTACAAATGCTAGAAACGTAGGTTTGCCTTTCCTTAATCTTTCTTCTAAGATAAGTCGTAAGGTCAGTATTGGCTCACGTGTTCCAGTATTTCTACGGAATCCAAACTGATCTTCCCCGAGGTCGGCTTCTACTAGTTTTTCCATTCGCCTGTAAAGAATTCCTTTTAGTATTTTGCAGCTGTGGCTTGTTAAACTGAATGTTCGGTAATTTTCACATCTGTCAACACCTGCTTTCTTTGAGATTGGAATTATTATATTCTTCTTCAAGTCTGAGGGTGTTTCGCCTGTTTCATACATCTTGCTCGCCAGATGGTAGAGTTTTGTCAGGACTGGCTCTCCCAAGGCCGTCAGTAGTTCCAATGGAATGTTGTCTACTCCGGGGGCCTTGTTTCGACTCAGGTCTTTCAGTGCTCTGTCAAACTCTTCACGCAGTATCGTATCTCCCATTTCATCTTCATCTACATCCTCTTCCATTTCCATAATATTGTCCTCAAGTACATCGCCCTTGTATAGACCCTCTATATACTCCTTCCACCTTTCTGCTTTCCCTTCTTTGCTTAGAACTGGGTTTCCATCTGAGCTCTTGATGTACATACAAGTGGTTCTCTTATCTCCAAAGGTCTCTTTAATTTTCCTGTAGGCAGTATCTATCTTACCCCTAGTGAGATAAGCCTCTACATCCTTACATTTGTCCTCTAGCCATCCCTGCTTAGCCATTTTGCACTTCCTGTCGATCTCATTTTTGAGACGTTTGTATTCCTTTTTGCCTGCTTCATTTACTGCATTTTTATATTTTCTCCTTTCATCAATTAAATTTAATATTTCTTATGTTACCCAAAAAGTTGCCTTCACTACTTCATCCCTCAGAGCTACCCATTCGTCTTCTACTGTACTTCTTTCCCCCATTCCTGTCAATTGTTCCCTTATGCTCTCCCTGAAACTCTGTACAACCTCTGGATTTTCAGTTTATCCAGGTCCCATCTCCTTAAGTTCCCATCTTTTTGCAGTTTCTTCAGTTTTAATCTACAGGTCATAACCAATAGATTGTGGTCAGAATCCACATCTGCCCCTGGAAATGTCTTGCATTTTAAAACCTGGTTCCTAAATCTCTGTCTTACCATTATATAATCTGTCTGATACCTTTTAGTATCTCCAGGGTTCTTCCATGTATGCAACCTTCTTTCATGATTCTTAAACCAAGTGTTAGCTATGATTAAGTTGTGCTCTGTGCAAAATTCTACCAGGCGGCTTCCTCTTTCATTTCTTAGCCCCAATCCATATTCACCTACTACGTTTCCTTCTCCCCGTTTCCTACTACCGAATTCCAGTCACCCATGACTATTAAATTTTCGTCACCCTTCACTATCTGAATAATTTCTTTTATTTCATCATACATTTCTTCAATTTCTTCGTCATCTGCAGAGCTAGTTGGCATATAAACTTGTACTACTGTAGTAGGTGTGGGCTTCGTATCTATCTTGGCCACAATAATGCGTTCACTATGCTGTTAGTAGTAGCTTACCCGCATTCCTATTTTCCTATTCATTATTAAACCTACTCCTGCGTTACCCCTAATTGATTTTGTGTTTATAACCCTGTAGTCACCTGTCCAGAAGTCTTGTTCCTCCTGCCACCGAACTTCACTAATTCCCACTATATCTAACTTTAACCTATCCATTTCCATTTTTAAATTTTCTAACCTACCTGTCCGATGAAGTGATCTGACATTCCACGCTCCGATCCGTAGAACGCCAGTTTTCTTTCTCCTGATAACGACATCCTCTTGAGTAGTCGCCGCCCAGAGATCCGAATGGGGGACTATTTTACCTCCGGAATATTTTCCCCAAGATGACGCCATCATCATTCAATCATACAGTAAAGCTGCATGCCCTCGGGAAAAATTACGGCCGTAGTTTCCCCTTGCTTTCAGCCGTTCGCAATACATGCACAGCAAGGCCGTTTTGGTTAGTGTTACAAGACCAGATCAGTCAATCATCCAGACTGTTGCCCCTGCAACGACTGAAAAGGCTGCTGCCCCTCTTCAGGAACCACACGTTTGTCTGACCTCTCAACAGATACCCCTCCGTTGTGGTTGCACCTGCAGTACGGCTATCTGTATCGCTGAGGCACGCAAGCCTCCCCACCAACGGCAAGGTCCATGGTTCATGGGGGGAGGTAAAAGTAAGTACGCAATTAAATTGTATACATGTAAAATTTATTGTTTAGAGAATAAAGATTACGTAGATAATTTTTTTTGATAAAACAATGTTCATAAAATAAGTTTATTTCAACACATCATAGTCATGGCGATGTTGTTCGAAAGCTCTTCGTTACTTCTGGACGTACGATTTGTAGATTCAAAGACATTATTTTAAAAAATGATGTCAGTGATTTCATTTATTAACAAACAAACCAAGTTCATCAATTTAATGTTACAATAAAACAATTAGAGAAATAGGAATCATTATTTGGAAAATATAATAAAAAACCACAATTCATACAATATTTTTACTTTTTGTATCGAATAAATTTTTTTGTATCAGATAAATTTCATTTGTTATTCTCTTGTATCTAAATCACGTGTTATCATATCCCTACTCGCCCCAAAACAAATAAATAGAAAAAATAATTAGACTGACACTGATGTTTCTACTCACCTCTCCCTGCTAGTTGAATGGAAATACCAAGTTCTGCAATGTTATAAAAACATGAGCTAGGTCCCAAATTTAACTATAAATTTAAAGTCGGCGCAAGACGTACACTAACATACAATTTTGATTTTCATATTGCTTTTTAAGAGGGACAGTTTTTTATTTACAAGTTGAAAAACGTTTCTATTCAACCTATTTTACGGTGTGAATATATAGTAAAAGCTTCCTCCAGTCTAAAGAAAGTAGTTCCGTATGCGTAACAAAAATCGGTAACGATGAATACTTTAACGAACACAGATGCAATTCATGGCAAAATATAATAAACTAAAAGAGTACATAATTCCAAATTCTGTCATGTACAGTGCGATGTTTACAACTGATTGTTACACCTAGCTCCGTACCTGCTACCCTTCCCTTTTTCCTTCATCGATACCTAGTCTTTCAGTATCATGTGTATAAAGGTAGCGCTAATAAAGTACAAGTGCAGTCTGTAAAATTGTGCAGTTTAACGTACCAGAACATTGGTAACTTGTGTTCATCACTGCCGGTACTGTTTGCGCCTACATAATTATTGTTTCTGTCTCAGTGTGACAAATGATCACAGTGGAGAAGGCCGGCCGCGGTGGTCTCGCGGTTCTAGGCGCGCAGTCCGGAACCGTGCGACTGCTACGGTCGCAGGTTCGAGTCCTGCCTCGGGCATGGATGTGTGTGATGTCCTTAGGTTAGTTAGGTTTAAGTAGTTCTAAGTTCTAGGGAACTGATCACCACAGCAGTTGAGTCCCATAGTGCTGAGAGCCATTTTAACCATTTGAACAGTGGAGAAACCGAAGAGGTCAGTGTGGGTAGTACAAGTTTGCCTTATGAGAGGCTTCAGTTTAACCGTGATTTCCTATATATTCACACCGTAAAATAGGTTGAATAGACCAGTTTGGAGAGTCGTTTGTTGAGAAAGCGCGGTGAAGTAAAATTATGGAGTAAAATCTCCCTCTGATGTTGTGTTTAATAGGAAATATACTCTCTTACGAGGTAGAGCTATCCAACGCTAAAACGTGGTTCTGCTGAGGTCGGCAAGTGGTAAGAAACTCAGTATAACCTCGCGAACATAAACTCTTATTCGTAGAAGCGTACAGTATCTAAGACACAATGGGATTAGTTCACTAATTCGCTGACGGTAAAAAACCGGAAAACCAAGAAGGAGTTGTGCGACATAAGCAAAAGTTGGTGATTCTACGTCTGAGAGATGATGTCGCCAGTCACATAAGAGTGGCGCTAAAACCGCCACCATGAATATGCAAATCAGGTTTGCTCTAAATACCCGGTGTAACGATCGTGAGCATTAGGTATCTTTGAGATTGGAAGAGGTGAGTTGATGTTAGTCAATAACGCCGTTTAGGCGGCAGAGACCCTATTATCAACAATGAATTGAATGAGACCGTCAGGAGTGTAACATATTTGCTGGCAGCGGTGGTGACGAGAATGTACGGTGGCAAGACGACTAGACACCGTACGGCCGTGATGCGCTATCGAAAGGGAAGATCTGACGCTTCGTACTGCATCTGCAGCAGAAATTTGAGCAGTTTTTACCACAGCGACACGACGAACTGTTACAAATCGGTTACTTCAAGGACAGCTCCGAGCCTATAGCGTGCGTTACACTGACCGCAAATCGCCGCCATTTGCAATTTCAGTGGTGTCAAGCGAGATCTCATTGGAGGGGAATATGGAGAGGTCTATTGTGTTTTCGGATGAAGGCTGGTTTTGCCTCGGTGGCAGTGATGGCCGTGTATTGCTTAGATGTCGGTCAGTTGATGACCTGCAGCTAATTGGTTTGTGTACTAGGCACACTGGATCTGCACGTGGAGTTTGCGGTTTCGTATGTGTTCGTGATTATCCCACGCTGTCTGCAAATTGGTACGTCAGTCTGGTGATTCGACCTGTTGTGCTCCTGTTCATGAACAGCATTCTAGGGAGTGCTTTCCAACAGGATAGCGCTCGTCTACGTACCGGTGTTGTAGGCCAACATGCTCTACAGTGTGTTGATATGTTACCTTGGCCTGGTCGATCACCAGATATGTTTCCAATTGAGCACATATCAGACTTCATCGGAAGACAACTGCAACGTCGTCCACAAACAGCATTAACAGTCACAGTATTGACCGATCAAGCGCGACAGGAATGGAACTCCATTTCACAAATTGACATCTCGCACATGTACATCATAATGCATGTACTTTTTCAAGCTTGCATTCAGCTTTTGGCAGTTACACCGGTTATTAATGTACCTGCATTTCACATTTGCAATGGTTTATCTCGCATGTTAATTAATCTGTGATATTGCAATGTTATTCACTAAAATATATTACCTAAACAAATGTCTTCCCGAAATTTCATTACTAGGCGTCAATTAGTATTGCTGTTGTAATTTTTTTCCTTCATTGTATACAGGGTACATAATGAAGCAGACGCGACCACAGCGCAACAGCCGGCCGTGTGGCAGAGCGGTTCTAGGCGCTTCAGTCTGGAACGGCGCGACCGCTACGGTCGCAGGTTCGAATCCTGCCTCGGGCATGGATGAGTGTGATGTCCTTAGGTTAGTTAGGTTTAAGTAGTTCTTAGTTCTAGGGGACTGATGACCTCAGAAGTTAAGTCCCATAGTGCTCCGAGCAACAGACGAAATTTAGTTGTCTTACTGTATGCTGTGTGTGAGCGTGGAACTGGCGGCGGATCAGTGAAATCTCTTCAGCAAGGTTTCGTGAGCGTTTCATTTGTGTGTGTGTGTGTGGTGGCCAACACTTGCTGCTGCGTCAGTGACACAGTGGCGGCGAACAGCTGCGAGGAGGCGCAGTCGGCGCGAGAAAGATCACGCCATGGAGACTTGTCTGTCCGTTGCTCAAAACGTGTCGCAATGACAACACGGACGAGTATGGAGAGGAGAACGCTTCTGGCACCGTGGAAACTAAGTCGTTAACAGACGCTACGAACTGCACACCTGGCACTGATAACTGCATTTACTTATTCGAGAAATGCTATAAGGAAGAAAACAAATTTATAAAGGAGGATGTAGTCAGTAATAAAGTATAAGCAGCAGGAAAGCAGAGCTTAAAATCATGGCATGGGCGATTCTTCAAGCTAGGTTAACGGGGCGCATTGAGAAATTAGGCAAAAACGAGAAACTACGAGCAGATACAAGGGTGAGCATAAAGTAGTTCCCTGATTACAAAACTTTATTTCTAAGTAACTTCGTTTGGTATAGCTATACTGTTCGTTGCAAGTGGTACCTTAACATAGTTCTTTTTTTGTGGATAGTCTTTCACATGTCTGTGCGATCTATCGTAAATGATAGCTTAACTAGTGAAGTTCAGTGTATTTTGCGGTCTCATGAAATAAGGTTACCTATTACCAAAAAAATGGCTCTGAGCACTATGGGACTTAACATCTATGGTCATCAGTCCCCTAGAACTTAGAACTACTTAAACCTAACTAACCTATGGACAGCACACAACACCCAGTCATCACGAGGCAGAGAAAATCCCTGACCCCGCCGGGAATCGAACTCGAGAACCCGGGCGTGTTACCTATCACAGTTCAGCAACAGTTCCGGAATGCGGACGGCCGAGATCTGCCAGATGTGAAGAGCATCGAAAGATGGCATTAGAAGCTTGAAGATACTATCAGTGGTCGTTCTTTTCTTTGAACTGGCTTTCGGATCGTGCCCATACAGCCATGCCAACATTGCAAATGTCATATTACAATTTGGTTTGACAGTTCACTTTAGACATTGTTTTAAGACTTATTTTTATACGAAGTTACATAGGCTTAACAAATTATTGATTCGACATAAAACAGAATTTACAACCAGAGTATATTGAAACGAGTAAACAAAACGAAAACGGAACACGGCATACACAGTGGCAGGGTACTATAAAAATCCCACTGGTAACAACATGAAATAGCAAATCGCCGTTGGTAGACTGGCAGTATTGTTGACAAGGCAAGAAGCGGTAGACCTGGAGTGAGTAAGGGCACTGCTTATACAATGCGAGATGAAGTTCATCGCAGTCCGCGGAACTCGACGTTTCTCGTTTCCAGAGCAAAAAACGTATCTCAGAGCAGTGTGGTGAAAATTTTACACAAGCGGCTACATTTCCTTGCTTGCAAAGTGCAGCTCTTGCAGGTTTTGCCGCCATCTGGTAAGCCGAGATGTACTAGGAGCATGGTGGAACGAATCGATGTTGACAGTGAGTACCACAAGGAAGCTTGTTTTCCTGATGAAGCGACTTCTCCGGGAAAGTAAACGGATATAAAGTTCAGATCTGGGAGAGGAAGAACCCACACATCATGGTACAGCAGATAAAGGACAGCTCGAAAGTAAAGGCGTGATTTGGTTTAATGAACAACACAATTACTGGGCCGTTCTTTTTCACTGACAAGGGGATGACTGAAGCCGTCATAGACGGAAAACCAGCTCGTTATTTGGCAGGTCACCTGTGTACAAACTAAAATGAAAGACTAACATATTTTGGCTGAATCCCCCTCCTGTTCTTTGAGAAAACCAATCAGCAGTTGATGACGCGCAATCGTCTCTCAGAATAGACGGGATCGACAGATGATTGAAAATTGAATATTTTTATCATCATATATGGAGTCCGTAAACGCATCTTTTCCTAGAAATCGAAGAAATAAACTGTTTTGACAGCTGCTTTTTTACACACAGTCCGCCCCTGGTAGCTGAGTGGTCAGCGCGACGGAATGTCATACCTAACGGCCTGCGTTTGATTCCCGGCTGGGTCACAGATTTTCTCCGCACAGGGACTGGGTGTTGTGTTGTCCTTATCATCATCATTTAATCCTCATCGTCACACAAGTCGCCGAAGTGGCGTCAACTCGAAAGACTTGCACCAGGCGAACGGTCTACCCGACGGGAGGCCCTAGCCACCCGCCATTTCCATTTACACACAAAGTAAACGCCCCTGGTGTAGCGCCCAAGGCATTTGGTTCGGGAGCAGAGAATTTGTTTTCGATTGCCAAGTACATTCACCTTCTCTTTATTTGTATTTCTTTCCATTTCGGAATTGGTAGGAATAGGAAGGTTAATAAGGTACGTAAATAAATAAGGAATAACAACAAGGTACGCAAATAAATTTCCCAAACGACTTCAGGTAGCAAAGAATGAAAAATTTAATTTTGGCCGCTTTGCAATGGCTCTTTCACTCACTCTGTTACACATCTTCCATTTCTTTCGAACAAGTAGATGGCTGGTGCTTGTCATATAAACATTCGAAACAAATATACTCACGGCACCAAGAACATTTAATGAATGCAATATTCGCGAAATTACATCGTCCGTTTCAACGACTCGGCAGAAAAACGACTCGGTTTTCATTAAAAAATATTTATTTTTCGGGAATTAATTTTGATGCAGAGCATGCGTATGACAACATTGCCTGAAAAATCGGCGGTGGTAGTTGATCATGAATTATGCTGTGAATCGTTACTACATCCGCGCGATTGTGCAATTCCCGCTGGGTTTCCAGAAGCCGATTACAATTCTGAAGCCTCGAAATGAAATTTTTAACTTGGCGACAAAAATGAACATCACACTCCTGGCACTCAGGTGTGTATTTTAGCAGTATTACTTCCATTGTGCAAGTCGACTTACTCTCACCATGTATAAACATGCTGTCATATATGACAGTATTAATTTGTCCACCCCGGGGATCCAATACCAAATAAAAAACTTGTTATCAGCAACATATGGTTTTAAAATGCTTCAGAGATATGTTTTGTAAATTTAATTTGTCAATTTACCGGATTTAGAGCAAGTGGCATAAACATTTTTTTTAGCGAGTTGGTTAAACGATTGATCTCATCCATACCCAGAGGACCAAATTAATCATTTGTTACTTAGAAACACAAGAGAACTTGGCAACATTTTTCGGGCCACTATGATGGAATATTGCGCTGTGTACGTATGCATTATAACTGCGATAAGGATTCGTTTTTCTCCCTTATGCGACAAAGTGTGACGAATGCTCGTCTTCGAAGCACTCTTGCTCGTAATTGTTTTCATATAACGAGGCCTAAAATTTTAATTCCTTAGTAATCCAAGTGTTTTTCAGAAAGTTATTTGCCTATCACGTTATTATTTCTTCTCGATTTACTTACGCTATTAACTCCATTAATAGCACAAATTTATGAACGAAGAAAATTACAAATAAAAGAAAAAAAGGGTTGCGCTTTGGAATCGAACACAGGTTCTCTGCTCCCGCTCCAAATGCCTTGATCGTAATAGCAGCAGCGTTTTCATTTCACAGCTTTTACCTTATGGGTACATGAGGGAGAGTCAAAACTGTTCACATCATCGGTTTCTAGTACAATATGCATTTGTGGCCCCCATGTATTATGATAATAAGAGCTCAGTTTTTAATTATCTACCGTCTTGTCAATTTTGAGTCGACTGCACATCATGAACTTTTGGGACGATTTTCTCAAGAACCGGGGAGGGACGGAGGTGTTGAGCCAAAATATGTCAGTCTTTCATTTTAGGTTGTACACAAGCGAACTGCCAATTACAAGCCGAATCGATTGGCTGTGTTGAGGCTTTCCCCTTGTGAGCGTACCACAGCGGCAACAGTTTACATGGTTATATTCGAACTTCACGTTGCGCCTCAGTTACAGGAACTTCAACTACGGGTAGTGTTTCAGCAAGATAGTAAATCTGATTGGGGTTACTGTTCAACTGTGTGTGAGTTTCCAAGGAACCAAATTGCTTAGGTTGGCTGATGGCTCTGAGCACTATGGGACTTAACTTCGGAGGTCATCAGACCCCAAGAACTTAGAACTACTTAAACCTAACTAACCTAAAGACATCACACACATCCATGCCCGAGGCAGGATTCGAACCTGCGACCGTAGCGGTCGCGCGGTTCCCGATTGTAACGCCTAGAACCGCTCGGCCACCACGGCCGGCCAAATTGCTTAGGTCATCGGTCCCTAGACTTACACACTACTCAGACTAACATATGCTAAGAACAACACATACACCCATGACCAACGGACGACTCGAACCTCCGCGGATTGTGGGATATTTGTTCGCCAGTTCTCGGCTGAAACCTTTTGAGACAGCTCGGTCGGTACAGACGGTTCAGCATCATGGTCATCACTATCTCTTCATTTGGTTTTGTTGGGCTACGTTAAGGATAAAGTGTTCAGTCCACCAATTCCGGACAAGGGAACTCTGCCGGCAGGAATACGAGATGCTGTAGAAGCGGAAATGGAAGAGATGTCGGCAAAGACATAAAGACATGGATAGAAACGGAATCTCACCAAGACTTCCTACGAGTAACAAACGGAGCATATGTGGAAACATTTTTTTTAATGATCTGTGTATAGATTTTTAAGCCGTTTCTCGGCAACGTCGAATCCAGGACTGTCGATTACTGTATAACGCATCTTTTGAATTTCTTCGTTGTATATAGTTCCTCACTAGATTTTTCCATTGTGCACAATGTCTTCATCTTTTTCTTCTGCTTGGAGGTTGGCAACATAGTCCCTTTTTCGGCCACCGTTCATCCGCTAATCTTGTCACATGCCCGTACAATTTTAAACGCAGTTTAAACTTGGTTTCAAGCATGCCTCAAAGATGCGAAAAATTATCGACGCTGTGGGTGACTGAAGGTATTATTAACTGTAATTGCATTTTTCTTTTGCTCATAGATGATATACGAGTATGTTTTATTTTGTTGTCAAATAAATTTTTCTACTGATTAGTCCGATCACGATCTTACTTAACAGAACTTACGTTGGAGTTTTCATTCGCTTCCTGATTTCATTGTTTAGGATCTTGCCTCGGTTTGAAACTATCTTTTACTCTAAAATCCATCCGCGCGGCTTCAAGTCTTCTTCCGTCCCGTCATTTTCCAGGATTCGGCTCCATATAAAGAAAAAAATTTTATTATTGAAACATATAACCTTTTTTCTGTGTGTATGTGTGTGTTTTTTAATTTTAACTGACTAAATAATGGTGTTAATCGTATTGAGTGCTTGTTTAGCTCGTGCTGTCTTCTTCTTTTGTTCTTAATGACATGTCTCAACAGTATTTCCGTCTCTGGCACCATTTTGTATACTCCCTATAGACGAATATTTTGAGTTAGAAAAATTTATTGTTAATCTGGCGTTACTGTATGTTTCTAAGATTTTCTTCATCATGTACTCTATATCATAGTCACGTGCAGTCTTTAAGACTGGGTTAAAAGACAGCCTATATCGCAGTAGCACTTTATTAATCACAGGTTTCGATTTCATGCTGAAGTCATCGTCAGACAGTACAGTTATCGTTTGTGCTACCGCGTGAGCATACAAGGAGCCGCCAGCAGCAGGCAGATGTGTGTTCATTCCCTGAAGATGACTTCTACATGACATCAAAACCTCTGATTAACAAAATTTTATTGCGATCTAGACCGTTGTTTTAATCCAGTTGCATAAGCAGACCGCTGTTAGTCTTCTGGATCTTGTTGTTCAAATGTAACATTCTTTAATAGCTCTGAACAGCTAATACTTAAACAGAGTACGTGTTGCACAGTACCCTAATCTAAGGCCTCTGATAAATCGTGTTACTCGGCAGATTTCTTTGTCTACTTTGTTGTCTCTAATATCTCATATACTTTTAAAGTGCAGCAACCTATATTTTATTTATAGATATGTTTTCTAGATATAGATTCTTTATTGGTAGTATGTCTTACGACGTTTGTAAATCTATGAAAATCATTTGTGTAGTTTCCTTTGGATGCTAATTTGCAATTGCCCCTTTTATAGTAAACTAGCTGCAGCGCCCGGCGTTGCCCGGGACGTTTAATATCTGCCACACAAATTGACTGGCCATGTGCCTTCTTGATACTCATAGCGAATGCAGGCTGTATGGGAAACAGCAATCACTTTTCTTCCCTGAATTGTCATTTGATTCCCCTGCCCTATGGGGGCAGGTGTGGGCAGCGGCAAAATTCGCCGCTCTTCAGGCAAGAGATTACATAAAATGCCAGAAGAGAACATTAAATATATAAAATACGGGGATAAAAGATGAAATGTACAGATGAGAGGGGGGAAGCACTTGGAGTTAGAATGTACAAAAAAGGAGTAGATTGACGAGGCAGGTTTACATAAAATTCGCATACAGTTAAAATGGCACTTGATGAAGACTTAGAACTGGCGGCAAGAGTAACACAATTAAAAGCGGCGTTCACAGTATGAGACGATGACACTGAACACACACTGCACTGATGTTACACACACGGCAAACACCAAAACATGACGAAATAAATGCATTAAAATTTGAAGGGCCTGCCAAGGGAGGTGAGGTCTGAGAGAAGGGAGAGAGGAAAGAGAAATGGGGGGCGGGGGATTGAGGAGGGGGGGAGGAAGGGGGGAAGGGGTGGAACACGGAGCACACCAAGGGGCAGTAGATGGGAGGGAGTGAAAGGACTGGGAATGGAGAAGTAAGAAAGACAGGGGGAGGAGGGTGGAAACAGCAGAGGGAGGGGAGGGGGAGAAGAGAGAGCCTAAGGGAGGAGGGGAATGGGGAAGGAGGGTCAGAATTGGAAGGAAGGATAAATATTGGGGCGAAGCATATCATCCAAGATCGGAATACGTTGGAAGTTCCTTTGGTAGAGAAGGTGGAGGGTGTGAAGATGGAGAGAGGGGGGGGGGGGGCAGCAAGCGAGGAGTGGAGACGAGACACCAGGGGGTCAGAGGGATCGAGGCAGCAGTTGGTGTGGAGGACATGGATGTGTTCAAGGAAACGGAGGAGATGTGGAAAGGGGATGAGATCATAGAGGATCCTCGTGGGGGGACAGATGCGGAAAGCGACGCAGATCGCATGGCGTTCAAGGATCTGGAGGGCTTCGTAGAACTTAGGAGGAGCGGAGGTCCATGCAACACTGGCGTAACAAAGGTTGCGACGGATAAGGCATTTGCAGGTTGTAAGAGGTCCGAGCAGATGTAATTTCGATGTATTGCTCATGCGCTGCCTGCAATATGCTAGGTCTCTGACCAGGGAGCAGTGCTGACGGCAGTAGGAACTGTGTAGCTGTAGCAGTAAGTTGTTGCTAGTCTGCAGTCTGCTCTGGTCTGGTCTGGTGTATCGTGTTGGCTGGCCCGGTCGTGGTGCAGCGATGCTGGAGCCTGAGTATTATTGTATAAGGTAAAAAGCAGCCTTGCGCATATGTAGTAATGTTATCTCAAGTCCCATGTAAATGTTTTAAAAATCTCGTAATAACAATCTTCCTCATAAAAGTAACTTTTAACAACCATTCATTTCAATTTAAAGAATTTACAAATTTCTCCCATCCATGATCATCCCGATCGCTGGAAAAAAAAAAAAAAAAAAAAAAAAACAGTTGTTTCCTTTCATAAATGACAGATCTATCGGCCAGCATTGCACAGGGCTGTGCCAAAAAAATTTGTTGTAAGAGCAGATATATATGCGTTATCCGGCGACTTCATTGAGGTAAGAATTTTTCCTTTTTTTATTCAGAATGATCTTTCAGGACCATGACGCAGCACTGCTGTCGTCCAAAATTTACCAGGTTAAATTCACAGTGAATTATTGAAAAGTCATAAGTGAGCAACAATTTAATTGAGAGGTTAGTTACATTGTATTATTACCAGGTTACTGAATTTATTTTTTTTATTGGGATGTTACACTGAATGTGAACGACATCATTATAATTTTTACTGTTGAGAGGTTTAGGAATTTTTCAGTTTAGAGGTTACACTAAAATGCGAATGAAAATGTTGTGGGAAGGTTAAATTAGAATCATATTCATATTATTTATTTTATTTTGTGGGGAGGTTACAAGGTATGAAGGATGGTGGAAGGGTGCAATCCCCATGTCTGGCCAGATAGGAGTGAAGTCAACTGTAGGTTCTGCATTGGATGGTAAGGAGATGGAGAGTTCAGGTGAAGTGACGGTCAAGGGTGACGCCAAGATATTTCAAGTGTCTGGGGGGGGGGGGGGGGGGTAAGTTGGGTAGGACAATCACAGATGGTGACGTAGAATGCAATCACTTTATATCGAAGGGCGTGTCACTGGGTATCAATGGAATGTCAGGAATCAATATGTCTTCATCTGCAGCATACCTCGTGACAATGGTCGCCCCTATTACCTTCGGCAATAGGTTCTTCATAGCCAGGCTTGTTTCGGTGCATATGTAACAATGACAACTAATAAATAACTAAGAGTTTCCAATCAAATTCTTGACCATCCGTTCGTCCCGCGATCTAGGGACGTATGATGGTACTATCTCCAAGACGGGTATTGCCAGTGTAACTTACTCCCGCGACAGGAATTACAATCAATTTACAAAGATATATTTCGTTTTCAGGTATTTAAATTTTCTAGGATTTTCTTCATTGTTTCATCTGAACGTAGAAATCTGAAGTAAATCGGCCAACAACACTGAAGTAAATCGGTCAAGTACATTTCGACATGATTGGTAACAACGTTTCTGCTTTATATGTACCATGCGGTTATAATTAAACTTCGCTATTTAATACATTATAATGCGGATACTAATTACTGTACGAGTCCTAAACTTGGTAGCATCAATGTCAAGGACGTGGGGAAGGGAAATAATGAAGAATCAGTCCAACTGAAATAGTTTTAATGCGCTGCTACGGTGCATCATACCATTACATACCGGTACCGTTACTGCTACGAAAGGGACTCAATATGGCGCCCATCAGTGTCCAGAAGAGTCTGAAAGCGCAGAATTGCATTCTGCACAGCGGAACGAAGCATGTCCTTAGGTATGCTGGCTACGACTCTTGATATGCTGCGCTTCAGATCAGCATGTTTGCGAACGTTCCCCTGGTAAAGCCTGTCTTTCAGGTAGCCGCACAACCAGAAATCACAGGAAGTGAGAAAAGGTGATCGTGCCGGTGAAGCATTTGGAAACGATTGGCTGATAATTCGATCTTTTCCAAATGTGTTTCGGAGAAGCAGGTGAACTTCACGAGAGACGTGAGGTGGGGCCCTTCTTGCACGAAAACTGTCGAGTTCAATGCGTCTCCCTCTTGTAGGGCGGCTATGACATGCTGGTGAAGCATATCGCTGTAACGCTGATCAGTCACACTGCATTCTTTGGCCCTTGAACGCCAACCTGTTCAATAAAGAATGGCTCAATGGTGAACGTAGCCGTGAAGCCACACCACATGGTGACACGTTCACCATACAGATGAACTTCATACACAGTGACGGGACTCGACAATTCTTTGTGTTCACCTCACCCGTCAAAGAAAAATGAGCTTCGTTTGTTCATAGGATGGTCCAGGGCCAGCCCTGGACAACTTCAGTCCTTGCGAGAAAGTGCCGAGTGAAGTCAACACATCGTTGCGCGTCTTACAGTGCAAGCTGCTGTACGATATGCATCTTGTACGGATGCTATTTGAGAATCGTTCGAAGCACTATCTGTACAGTGGGCGACGGGATGTGCAACTGTCATGAAAAAAGTATGCGCACAGCCTGACGTTTGGAAATTGCGCGCAGCATTGTCTGCCGTAGTAACAGCGATTTCATCAACCACCTGTGGTGCAAACTATCATTGACCTCTTCCGGGAGCGACGCCTAGTTCTCCAGTTGATTCGAACTTCTTCATCATGCTACACACAGCAGGCGGAGAAAGAGGACTCTCCCGTAATCCTTTCACCCGGCGGTATTCTCGAAATGCAGCTGCAGCACTACTGTTTCAATAACAGAGCTTCATCAATAATGCCCTGCTCCTTCTGTCCAAGCTCATGTTGACACGTCGCCAAGTACATTGCGACTGGTCAGGTGTGAGAGACTATGAATCACGACGACTGATCACGGCACCTGGTGGCTATAGTTGAAACTGGACGGTTGTGCTTCCACACATGGAACTCATGCATCCCGTACTCCGGACATTAATGCTACGAAGTTTGGTACTCGTACGGTAATTAGTTTCCGTGTTGCAACGTGTTAAATAGGGGAAGTTTAATTATAACCACAGGGTATGTATCCTACGTCCGTTCAAATGTTCGTTACAGGATCGTGTAGGAATTTGAAGTAAATCGGCCAAAAGCTTTTAGACATTTTTGATAACAACCTGTCCCCTTCATATGTTACATAAATATATGTTTCAAATCAGATTACGAAATCTTATTTCGATACTGGTCGTCCTCTTGTCTTGAAGCTAAAGTGTGCAAAATTTCATCAGGCTCGAAATAAAAGTGTAGATTTGTATGAATTACAAATAAACGGACACTCTTCTTATATACACTGCCGGAAAAACAAATTAAAACACCCTTTTAGAAGTTTCCACTTCATTCAAAATTTATTACTGCAGCTGTGCGTATGGAGTACATGAAATGATTACATTTACAGATCAATAGCACAAGTGGTTCAGAGGCAAGATTCGTGACCGGTACATTTAACCATCGCGAGAGCGTTACAAATCTCATAGAAAGTTTGAAGTGGAACACACTTGCAGATAGACGATGTGCTAAACAGAAGGGGCTGCTCACTAAATTCCGAAATCCAATCTTCGCCGAGGATGTAGAGCATATATTACTACCACCAACTTTCAAATCGCTTAATGATCACCATTCAAAGGTAAGAGAAATAAGAGCTCGTACTGAGGCGTTCAGACAGTCGTTTTTCCCTCGCGCGATCCGCGACTGGAGCAGATGGGGGGAAATATGACTTTGGCGCGAATTGTGCCCTCCGCCACACACTGCTTGGTGGCTAGCGGAGTATATATATAGATGTAGATGTACCAAGCACCGACTCATACTGAAACACCCACATTACTACGCGGCGTAGCCTCCACGGGCGGCAATGCAGGCACTGACTCTTGCATCCAGTCGATCGTACAGATGGCGAATGCTGTCAAAGGATAAGTTAAGCCACGCCTTCCCGATCTGTTCTCGTAGCTCTGTAAGGGATGTTAAATGACGAGTTGCACGAGTCACTTCTCGTCCCATCGTAATCCACACGTGCTCGTTTGCAGCCAGGTCCGGAGATGATGCCGGCCAGGGAACTTGCAGCACGTCTTGTAGAGCCCGTTGAGTTTCACGGGCAGTGTGTAGGCAAGCATTATCCTGAAACTTCCTGGCAGATTAAAACTGTGTGCCGGACCGAGACTCGAACTCGGGGCCTTTGCCTTTCGCAGGCAAGTGCTCTACCATCTCAGCTACGCAAGCACGACTCACGCCCCGTCCTGACAGCTTTACTTCCGCCAGTACCTCGTCTCCTACTTTCCAAACTTCACAGAAGCTGTCCTGCGAACCTTGCAGAACTAGCACTCCTGGAAGAAAGGATATTGCGGAGACATGGCTTAGCCACAGCTTGAGGGATGTTTCCAGAATGACATTTTCACTCTGCAGCGGAGTATTCGCCGATATGAAACTTCCCGGCAGATGAAACTGTGTGCCGGACCTAGACTCGAACTCGGGACCTTCGCCTTTCGCGGGCAAGTGCTCTACCACCTGAGCTACCCAAGCACGACTCACGTCCCGCCCTTGTGTGAAGTTTGGAAAGTTGGAGACGTGGTACTGCCGGAAGTAAAGCTGTGAGAACGGGGCGTGAGTCGTGCTTGGGTAGCTCAGGTGGTAGAGCAGTTGCCCGCGAAAGGCGAAGGTCCCGAGTTCGAGTCTCGGTCCAGCACATAGTTTTAATCTGCCAGGAAGTTTCATATCAGCGAACACTCCGCTGCAGAGTGAAAATGTCTTTCTGGAAGCATTATCCTGCTGGAAAAGAACGGGTGTAACAGCATTCTGACGCACTGAGCGCTGGTTAGCGTCCCTTACAGGAACACCAAAGGTAAACGAGAGTTGTAGCTTACTGCACCCCAGACCATAAGGCCTGGGATGGGGCAGTGTGTCTTGGTCGAATGCGCTCAGCAGGTCTAAGTCGTAAACGCAAACGACAGTCACCTGCGTGCAGGCAGAATCTGATTCCGTCGCTGAGGACGACGACGCCCCATTCCATCTCACAAGTGATCCTCTGACGGCACAAGTCGAGCGGTGTATGTCGATGCTGTGGCGTGTGTGGAAGACGGGCTGGAGTTGTGCGTGGCCATATCCAACTGCTAATAATCGGTTCGCAACAGTTCGTCGTTGGATGACGTTCCCGGACATGGGTTCTTACTTAAAACTTGATCTACTAACTCCCCTCTACAATGTCTAGAAGTGTGTACATGAATTGCGAAATACCCATCAGATGGATATATTATCCCATCAGGGTTGGCCTGCGGCGAAGCCACTCTATACTTCTCTTACTATAATTCCATTCTTCAGAAGTTCTTTTATGATTTGATCGTGCTGTTTTCCTATATGTGCAAGTGCATGAATATAAAACGTAATGGGTTAAGCTGCAATTTGCATCAAACCTTATAGCTACGTCCCTGACAGTTCTTTTTTTTTTTTAATTCATTAGCTTTCGAGCCGCGTCCATTCAGCTAGCCTAACTGAAATATCAGTCATAAGGATACGAAAGTAAGGACAACACCCAGTTCCTGAGGAGAGAAAAGTCTCCGTGCCGGCCGGGAATCGAACCCGGTCCCCCTGGCTTAGCAATACGCCGTGCTAACTGCGCAGCTACCAAATTTTTGTTATAGGGGAAGATTCCAAACAGAATCAGGTATCAAATACCGACTTGTGCGAAAGTGATAACACTCGACCGGCTCGCCACCGCCTTGGCAGTTTTGGAGCTTTAAGTCCCTTTCGTTTACTCGTTAGTGCAAAATTGCGCGTGCTGTGAGAGCTGTCTGCGCTGGAGTTTGACATCTGAGCGGTGAAAGTAACGCTATGAGGGACTGTCATTTTTACTAAGAAATCGAAATGTACTCCTAGTGCAAAATGTAAGGACCAGTATAATAAGAGAACTTATTAATGACAAAGCACAATTCATAGTGGACATTCTTTTCAAACGTTGTGTGGTAAATGCGTTACACTACAAAAACTACCGAGCGGGGTAGCCGCGCTGTCCGAGGCGCCTTGAAACAGTTCGCGCTGCTGCCCCCGTCGGAGGTTCGAGTCCTCCCTCGGGCATGGGTGTGTGTTGTCCTTAGCGTAAGTCAGTTGAAGTTAGATTAAGTAGTGCGTAAGCCTAGGGACCGATGACCTCAGCAGTTTGATCCCATAGGAACTTACCACGACCACCACTCCAAAAACTACAAGAATACGAAAAGTGTCATCTAAAAAGTTCAGAACACATATATATTTATTTGTACGCGAAAATAGGTACTTGCAAAGACATCAATACCTATAACGCCGTTAAAAGAGACATTTTGCTTTATAGTGTGTAACTTGTTTTCTTGTTAAGTGCCAAATAACACCGAAGATTACTTTTGTTGTCAAATAATTGTGACTTTTTCAGTATTGAAGTAATTATCTAGACAGATAGTCCGCAAGCCACCGTGTGCGTGGATGAGGGTACCATGTAATACAACTAGTCATTGCCTCTCTTGTTCCACTTGCAAACAGAGCGAGGGAAAAACGACTATCTATTAGACTACGTAAAAGTCCAAATTTCTCTTATCTTCGCGGTCCTTACGCGCAATGTATGTCGGTGGCAGCAGGATCGTTCGGCAGACAGCTTAAAATGCCGGTTCTCAAAATTTTCTCAATAGCGTTCCTCGAAAAGAAAGTCACCTTAGCTCCAGGAGTTCCCATTTGAGTTCCCGAAGCATCTCAATAACACTTACAAGTGCTGTTTGAATCTATCGGTAACAAAAGTAGCAGCCCGCCTCTCAATTGCTTTGATGTCTTCTTCAATCCAACCTGGTAGTGATACCAAACACTCCGGCAGTACTTAAGAATAGGTCGCACTAGCGTCCAATATGCGTTCTCCTTTACACTCGAGCCACATTTTCCTACAATTATCCCAAATAACCGAAGTTGACCATTCGTCTTCCCTACCACAGATCTCACATGTTCGTTCCACTTTATATCGCTTTGCAAGGTTTCGCCCACATATTTAAACGACTTCACTGTGTCAAGCTGTGGCAACGGCCTTGCCGCAGTGGATACACCGGTTCCCGTCAGATCACCGAAGTTAAGCGCTGTCGGGCGTGGCCGGCAATTGAATGGGTGACCATCCGGGCCGCCATGAGCTGTTGCCATTTTTCGGGGTGCACTCAGCCTCGTGATGCCTGAGGAGCTACTCGACCAAATAGTAGCGGCTCCGGTCAAAGAAAACCGTCATAACGACCGGGAGAGCGGTGTGCTCACCACACGCCCCTCCTATCCGCATCCTCAGCTGAGGGTGACACGGTGGTCGGATGGTCCCGATGGGCGACTTGTGGACAGAAGACGGACTGCTTTACTGTGTCAAGCAGGACAGTACTAATGCTGTGGCGGAACATTACAGGTTTTTCCTTCGTACCCATCCATTAACTTACATTTTTCACATTTAGTGCTAGCTCTCAACGACGACACGAACTAGAAATTTTGTGTTAGTCGTCTTTTGTCTTCCTATAGCCACTCAACTGTGACACCTTACAGTACATTACAGTATCATCAGTAATCGCAGACTCCTGCCCACCCTGTTCACCAAACCATTTTGAATGAAACAAGTTTATCTGTTTACATTCTTATTTACACATAGTGTAGGCTTCTCCTCTGTAAAATGTAGACGATTTTTTGCTTTCAGATGTCTCGTCTCCCTTGTAGGAGAACACTAGTAGGAAAAATACATGGAGCTTGTGTAACTTTTCAATGAGTCATGAAAACAAAACAAACAACACAATGAAGATTGAGGGCAGATTCGATTTATATAAGAGGACTGAGCTTTAACCGAATAGGTTAATTCCCAGGCCACCGTACGGCCGGCCTGGGTGGGTGGCCGAGCGGTTCTAGGCGCTGGAACCGCGCAACCGCTACGGTCGCAGGTGCACCCATCTGCAGGTGGTCGCTCATGTCGTCACCAATGATGTGTGTCGCTATGGATCGGAGGAAATCCTCTCTGGCTTCCGGCGGCTATCTGATTTGGTGAAGACTGCCAGTCTCCCTAGCGGGATGAAAGCAAAGCTCACCATCTGCAGCATCGTCGACAGGACTGACTGCGGATCTTTGGTACAGAGCCGAGTGGAGGGTCAGAATCAGAGGCTGAGACGGTTCTGCCACCGTGTGGGCTGCAGATTCCTCGACTTGCGCCATAGGGTGGTTGGGTTTCGGGTTCCGCTGGATAGGTCAGGAGTCCACTACAGACAGCAGGCGGCTACACGGGTAGCCGGGGTTGTGTGGCGTGGACACGGCGGTTTTTTAGGTGAGATGGCCTCGGGCAAGTACAGAAAGGGCAACAGTCTCAAAGGGTGCGGGGGAAAGTCAGGATATGCGGGGACCAAGTAGCAATCGGTATTGTAATTGTAAACTGTCGAAGCTGCGTTGGTAAAGTACCGGAACTTCAAGCGCTGATAGAAAGCACCGAGGCTGCTGAAGCCAGGGATAAATTCTGCCGAAATTTTGACAAAGGCACAGATGGTGTTTAGAAAGGATAGATTGCATGCAACCGGTGGTGGCGTGTTTGTCGTTGTTAGTAGTAGTTTATCCTGCAGTGAAATAGAAGTGGGTAGTTCCTGTGAATTATTATGGGTGGAGGTTATAGTCAACAACCGAGCTAGGTTAATAATTGGCTCCTTATACCGACCTCCCGACTCAGCAGCATTAGTGGCAGAACAACTGAGAGAAAAATCTGGAATACATTTCACATAAATTTCCTCAGCACTTTATGGTCTTAGGTGGAGGTTTCAATTTACCATATATAGACTGGGACACTCAGATGTTTAGGATGGGTGGTAGGGACAGAGCATCGAGTGACATTATACTGAGTGCACATCCGAAAATTACCTCGAGCAATTAAACAGAAAACCGACTCGTGGAGATAACATCTTGGATCTATTCATAACAAACAGACCCGAACTTTTCGATTCTGTAAGCGTAGAACAGGGAATCAGTGATCGCAATGCCGTTGCAGCATCCCTGAATATGGAAGTAAATAGGAATATAAAAAAAGGGAAGAAGGTTTATCTGTTTACAAGAGTAATGGGAGGCAGATTTCAGACTACGTAACAGATCAAAACGAAAATTTCTGTTCCGACACTGACAATGTTGAGTGTTTACAGAAAAAGTTCAAGGCAATCGTAAAGTGCGTTTTAGACAGGTACGTGCCGAGTAAAACTGTGAGGGACGGGAAAAACCCACCGTGGTTCAACAACAAAGTTAGGAAACTACTGCGAAACCAAAGAGAGCTTCACTGCAAGTTTAAACGCAGCCAAAAACTCTCAGACAAGCAGAAGCTAAACGATGTCAAAGTCAGCGTAAGGAGGGCTATGCGTGAAGCGTTCAGTGAATTCGAAAGTAAAATTCTATGTACCGACTTGAGAGAAAATCCTAGGAAGTTCTGGTCTTACGTTAAATCAGTAAGTAGCTCGAAACAGCACATCCAGACACTCCGGGATGATGATGGCATTGAAACAGAGGATGACACGCGTAAAGCTGAAATACTAAACACCTTTTTCCAAAGCTGTTTCACAGAGGAAGACCGCACTCCAGTTCCTTCTCCAAATCCTCGCACAAACGAAAAAATGGCTGACATCGAAATAAGTGTCCAAGGAATAGAAAAGCAACTGAAATCACTCAACAGGAAAGTCCACTGGACCTAACGGGATACCAATTCGATTCTACACAGAGTACATCTACATCTACATCTACATCCATACTCCGCAAGCCACCTGACGGCGTGTGGCGGAGGGTACCTTGAGTACGTCTATCGGTTCTCCCTTCTATTCCAGTCACGTATTGTTCGTGGAAAGAAGGATTGTCGGTATGCCTCTGTGTGGGCTCTAATATCTCTGATTTTATCCTCATGGTCTCTTCGCGAGATGTACGTAGGAGGGAGCAATATACTGCTTGACTCCTCGGTGATGGTATGTCCTCGAAACTTCAACAAAAGCCCGTACTGAGCGTCTCTCCTGCAGAGTCTACACTGGAGTTTATCTATCATCTCCGTAACACTTTTGCCATTACTAAATGATCCTGTAACGAGGCGCGCTGCTCTCCGTTGGATCTTCTCTATCTCTTGTATCAACCCTATCTGGTACGAATCCCACACTGCTGAGCAGTATTCAAGCAGTGGGCGAACAAGCGTACTGTAACCTACTTCCTTTGTTTTCGGACTGCATTTCCTTAGGATTCTTCCAATGAATCTCAGTCTGGCATCTGCTTTACCGACGATTAATTTTATATGATCAATCCATTTTAAATCGCTCCTAATGCGTACTCGCAGATAATTTATGGAATTAACTGCTTCCAGTTGCTGACCAGCTATTTTGTAGCTAAATGATAAGGGATCTATCTTTCTATGTATTCGCAAGAGTATTTGAAAGAACTTGCCCCCCTTCTAACAGCCGGGTACAGTAGGTCTCTAGAGGAACGGAGAGGGATGTAATGACGGTGGCACGTAAAGTGCCCTTCGCCACACACCGTTGGGTGGCTTGCGGAGTATAAATGTAGATATGTAGGTTCGAATGCTGCCTCGGGCGTAGATGTGTGTGATGTCCTTAGGTTAGTTAGGTTTAAGTAGTTCTAATTTCTACGGGACTGATGACCTCACAAGTTAAGTCGCGTAGTGCTCAGAGCCATTTGAACCATTTTTGAGCCACCGTACGCCCCTGTTTCTGTGCGTGCGCAGCGTGCAGCATACTCGGAAGTTTAGAACTCCACACCCGGCACACGCTATAGATCCTTGACATCAGAGAGGCAATCGATTTTTGATTGGTTGCTGATTTACAGAAAGGCACGAAAGACGCATGCACCTCAAGTGGTCAGTTTCGACCAGAGAGTCGCTCGAGTGAGACTGGCGGGCAGGGCATGGCAGGGCAGAGCGCGGCGCGGCTGACCTTGGCGCCGACGCAGAGCAGCAGCGGCACGGCGTGCGCGGACAGCGCGGTCAGCAGCAGCCAGGCGTCGCGCGCCGTCGCCTGCAGGCCCAGCGCCACGCCCTCCAGCAGTGAGTGCACGCCCAGCGCCAGGATCAGAGCCCACGTGCAGCCCGCGTCGCCGCCGCCGCTGCCGTCGGCGCCGTTCGCGGCCAGCAGGTGCTGCGTGGAGTCTGCGGGGGCGATGCGGCTGGCCGGTGGCCAGGGGCACGCGGGGGCGGCGGCAAGCGCGGGGGCTGCCGCCTTCTGCTGCGCGGCGGTCAGCGCCGGCAGCTGCAGAGGCGGCGGCGGCGGCTCGGCCGGAGGCGGCTGGGAGCGGCCGTGCCACACCTCCTCCAGGACGTACATCGCCAGCAGGCCCGCGCCCATCAGCAGCTCCGCCAGGCACCCTGCACCGTCACCGCACACGATGTTACTTTATTTAATTTGTTTTAACCTACGTTGTTAGCATTTGTGGACTTACAGAAAGCTTTCGACAAAGTTGACTCGAATACTCTGTTTCCAATTCTAAAGGTGGCAGGGGTAAAATACAGGGAGCGAAAGGCTATTTACAATTTGTACAAAAACCAGATGGCAGTTATAAGAGTCGAGGGACATGAAAGGGAGGCAGTGGTTGGGAAGGGAGTGAGACAGGGTTGCAGCCTCTCCCCGATGCTATTCAATCTGTATATTGAGCAAGCAGTAAAGGAAACAAAAGAAAAGTTTGGAGCAGGTATTTAAATCCACGGATAAGAAATAAAAACTTTGAGGTTCGCCGATGACATTGTAATTCTGTCAGAGACAGCAAAGGACTTCGAAGAGCAGTTGAACGGAATGGACAGTGTCTTGAAAGGACGGTATAAGATGAACATCAACAAAAGCAAAACGATGATAATGGAATGTAGTCGAATTAAGTCGGGTGATGCTGAGGGAATTAGATCAGGAAATGAGACACTTAAAGTAGTAAAGGAGTTTTGCTATTTGGGGAGCAAAATAACTGATGATGGTCGAAGTAGAGAGGATATAAAATGTAGACTGGCAATGGCAAGGAAATCGTTTCTGAAGAACAGAAATTTGTTAACATCGAATATTGATTTAAGTGTCAGGAAGTCGTTTCTGAATGTATTTGTATGGACTGTAGCCATGTATGGAAGTGGAACATGTACGATAAATAGTTTGGACAAGAAGAGAATAGAAGCTTTCGAAATGTGGTGCTACAGAAGAGCCCGCATCTTGTGGTCGTGCGGTAGCGTTCTCGCTTCCTACGCCCGGGTTCCCGGGTTCGATTCCCGGCGGGGTCAGGGATTTTCTCTGCCTCGTGATGGCTGGGTGTTGTGTGCTGTCCTTAGGTTAGTTAGGTTTAAGTAGTTCTAAGTTCTAGGGGACTGATGACCATAGATGTTATGTCCCATAGTGCTCAGAGCCAATGCAATGCTACAGAAGAATGCTGAAGATGAGATGGGTAGATCACATAACTAACGAGCAGGTATTGAATAGAATTGGGGAGAAGAGGAGTTTGTGGCACAACTTGACTAGAAGAAGGGATCGGTGTGTAGGACATGTTCTGAGGCATCAAGGAATCACCAATTTAGTACTGCAGGGCAGAGTGGAGGGTAAAAATAGTAGAGGGAGACCAAGAGATGAATACACTAAGCAGATTCAGAAGGATGTAGGTTGCAGCAGGTACAGGGAGATGAAGAGGCTTGCACAGGATAGAGTAACATGGAGAGCTGCATCAAACCAGTCTCAGGACTGAAGACCACAACAACAACATTAGCTTATTTTTTTATTTATATGGGTGTTGCATTAGTTAATAGGTCTGGCTCTCTGAGGAGCTATTGCGAGGAGCGGAAGGTCTGGCTATCATCCCCTAGCGGGGGAGTTGGAAAATCAATAACTAAGGGATGTCCCCAGGGTTCCGTCCTAGGACCCCTGTTTTGGGTCACCCACATGGAGCCGCTATTAGATTACAGCAAAGTGAAGAAGTGCTAGAGGTGATAGCATATGCAGATGACCTCCTCCTTTTGGTTGGTGGCCGTAACCGCTAGGACATAGAGCCCACAATAGTAAGTGCCTTGTACAAACTGCAACTATGGTGCCAAAACACTAAAATGAAATTATCACCAAGTAAGTCTACTTACCTATTATTAGAAAGACTATTAATCAGACTCCACTGTAAGAATTGAGCGCTCACCTGTTCTTCGGCGACATGACACACGGTACCTAGGAATCATCATTTATTTATTTATTCATTTATTTATTGTTACGTGGGACCAAATTAAGGAGAAGTCACCATGGTCATGGAACGAGTCAATAAATGAAATTATAACACGATAGCAGAAACAGAAAAAACGAAATATAAGAAACGTATTCATGTGATAATTCGTTAGTTTAAATAAAGAAAATCAATAATGTAACACTGGAATTTGCTTAATTTTTCAGCTCTTCCAGGAGCTCCTCGACAGAATAGAAGGAGTGAGCCATGAGGAAACTCTTCAGTTTAGACTTAAAAGTGTTTGGACTACTGCTACGATTTTTGAGTTCTTGTGGTAGCTTATTGAAAATGGATGCAGCAGAATAGTGCACTCCTTTCTGTACAAGAGTCAAGGGAGTGCATTCCACATGCAGATTTCATTTCTGCCTAGTATTAACTGAGTGAAAGCTGCTAACTCTTGGGAATAAGCTAATGTTGCTAAGAACAAACGACATTAAAGAAAAATATACTGTGAGGGCAATATCAGAATTCCCAGACTATTGAATAGAGGTCGACAAGAGGTTCTCGAACTTACACCACATATAGCTCGAACAGCCCGTTTTTGAGCCAAAAATACCTTTTTTGAATCAGAAGAATTACCCCAAAAAATAATAGCATATGACATAAACGTATGAAAATATGTGAAGTAGATTACTTTTCGTGTTGAACTGTCACTTATTTCAGATACTGTTATAATGGTAAATAAAGCAGCATTTAGTTTCTGAACAAGATCCTGAACATGGGCTTTCCACAACAGCTTACTATCTATGCGAACGCCTAGGAACTTGAAGTGTTCCGTCTCGCTTATAATATGCCCATTCTGTCTCATCAAAATATCGGTTCTTGTTGAATTGTGAGTTAGAAACTGTAAAAACTGAGTCTTACTGTGATTTAGCATCAAATTATTTTCCATAAGCCACGAACTTATTAGGCACTGGGGTTGGTCGTTGACGAAAGGTGAAACGTCGGGAAACACATCGACACTGCAATCCAGAAAGCCCTTCAAACATTAAACAATCTCATCTCCATCGGACACAAAAGATTTCATCTTCCCCCTCATCTCATAAATTTATACCACAATAGTATCTTAACATCAATAGTGGGTTACGGCTCGGGAGTCTGGGCACACAGGCTCACGAGGGGTGTGCCCGACATGACAGTGAGAAGGGTTCAGAGAAATATGATACTCAGATCTGTGGGGGCCTATAGAACATCTCCAGGGGGAGCCCTATTAGTCATAATGGGGCTCTGCCCCCTGGACATCAAAATTAGAGAGCAGGCTGCGTGGTTCTGGGTCAAGAAAGGGAACATCAAGAAGACAGAAGACATATTAGGAACTGGGGTTGAGGATAAGGGTGAGATACGGCAAAGGGGGCGAGCAATTGTGGCAAGAACTATGGGAGGCGGATGAAACAGGGCGTAGAACTTTTGAATTTCTTCCGAGCGTTAGGGAACGGCTGAAAATGAGATACTTTGAACCCACTTGAGGACAGATCCATTTTCTCACTGGACATGGGCCATACCCGACATATTTTTGTCGGTTCGGGAAAAGGGCCACACCCGCGTCTGAATGTAGTGAATCAGAGGGTACCCCCGATCATGTGATCTACGAGTGACCCCTTTTTAATGATGTTGCTTCCACATTACGTGACCAATTACCTGACCGCGACACATACCAATTACTAAGACAACAAGACACTTTTCAAACTCTCATTAAACTAGCAGATGAGATGTCTCGAAAAGTGTTAAAGGAATTCCTGAGGGACATAAATTAACGTAAAAATTGAGACGTACTAAATGCTGAATGCGCGCCCTACTCCTATACCGGCTGCGCGTGGATAGGCCGACTTTCCTCGTAGTCTGGAATCCGCCACATACAGGACTAGGGGGAGTGGGGAGTAGTATCACCAATACTAGACATAGCACCGGACTTGACTTAGGTTAGAGCAAGTTAGTAGGACTTAGATTAGGAAATTAGTTATTAAGAACCTGCAGCGAATAACATCTTGGTCTGCCCTGTGTCAGGGGCACGCCCATCGGGATTAGCTCGATGGGCAAGGTACTAAAGTAGGTTTATATATTTCTGACTCAATTGTGACGCTGCAGGCAGTAGAGTTTTAGTCACGATAGACTGCATTAAATACTACTGATAATAATAGTAGAAATTTAGTTGCCCATTGTCATTAGTTATAGCTGTAGTTCACAAATTAATTAAACCTATAATTAGTTGCAATTGATGTTTTGAACAAATTAGGACGCACTAATCATACAAGGAAGTGGGTTATGTTTATAATTATTTTTAATATTATTATTATTGAAATAAATAATTTGTTTAAAGAAAGCTTGATAGATCTGTGGGGGCCTACAGAACATCCCCGGGAGGAGCCCTATTAGTCATAATGGGGCTCTGCTCCCTGGACATCAAAATTCGAGAATAGGCTGCATGGTTCTGGGCTAAAAAAGGGAATACTGCGAAGATAGAAAAGGGCCACACCCGCGTGTGAATGTGGTATGTCAGAGTGTACTCCCGATCATGTGATCTACGAGTGCCCCCTTTTCAATGATGTACCATCCACATTACGTGACCAATTACCGGACCATGACACATACCACTTACGTAGACGAAAGTCACTTTTCAAACTCTTAACCAATTGGCAAACGAGGTATGACGAAAAGTGTTAAAAGAATATCTGAGGGACATAAACTAAATTAACAATTTGAGACAGACCAAACACTGAATCTAGCGCCCTATTCCCATACCGCCTGTGCGTGGACAGGCCGACTTTCCTGATTGTCTGGAATCCGACGCGTACAGTACTAGGGGGAGTGGGGTACGACACCACCGATACATGGCAAAGCACCGGACTTGACTTAGATTAGAACTAGTTAGCATGACTTAGGAAATTAGCTATTTAGAAACCAGCAGCGAATAACATCTTGGCCTGCCCAGTGTCAGGGGCACGCTCATCGGGATTAGCTCGATGAGCAAGGCTCTAAAAAGTTGGTTTATAAACTACTGACACAACTGTGACGCTGAAGGCAGTAGAGTTTAGTAAAGAGTAGCTCATATAAAGTTAACATTAATAATAATAAATAAATTAGTTGCCCATTGTTATCTAGTTATAGCTGTAGCTCACTAATTAATTAAATTTGTATCTAGCTGCAATTAATGTTGGATAAAATTAGGACCCACTAATCATTTAAGGAAGTGGGTTAAGATTGTATAATTACTATAAATTTGTAATAAAGATTTTTTTTTAAAAAGTTCATAGCGTTTTTCCGGTAGTTTAATAAGCACAACAGATACACGTAACAGAGACTTAATGAAAAGACCTAAACTTCGTCCATATAGGCCTTGAGCGCCTAACGGACCGACCGACTGCCGTGTCTTCCTCACCTCACAAGCGTCACTGTACACTGATATTGAGGGGCACGTGGTCAGCACACCGTTCTTCCAGCCGTTGGCAGTGACCGCTACTTCAGAATCGGGTTGTTCCTGGAGTGGCCTCAGAAGAACTGAGTGCACCCCGCTTGCTAAAAGCACTCAGCACACCGAACTGTCACCCGTCCAACTGGTAGCCAAGCCCGATAGCGCTTAACTTCGGTGCTCTGACGGGGACCTGTATTAGCACTGGGGCAAAGCTGTTGGCTAACAAAAAGTTTAGTCATCAATAATACGGTATCTTCCACGGTTTAGAACAGTCTGCCAGCGCTGGGGTACCTTTTCGATTCCCGACTGTAGAAAACACATGGTTTTGAGGCGAAAACTCGTCGGGCCACGTCCCGAGAGCGGGAGAGAGCGGAAAAGGTGAAAACCTGAGGAAGCAAGATCAGATGAATAAGATGGGTGCAGAATGAGTTCACAGCCCAACTTTGCGTAGAGTTTTTTCGTCAGTGTAACAGAGTGCGAGCGTGCGTTATCCTGGAGTACCATCACTTTACGTGGTCTATCTGGTAGTTGTTCTTGGACTGCGTCTAAAAGGCTTCTCAATTGTTGACAAATGTCAGCAGCGGCGATTACAGCTCGGAGAACCGATTCGTAGACAGCGCTGCTGTTCCACCAGATGCATAACATCATCTTATGTGGACGCACGCAGGTCTTTCTAAGGGAATCTGCAGCTTTGCTTGGAGTCAGCCATTCCTCTCTTTTCCTTTCTTTTTTTTTTTGGTCATCAATATTATCACTGGTTTGATGCGGCCCGCCATGAAATCCTCTCCTGTGCTAACCTCTTCATCTCAGAGTAGCACTTGCAACCTACGTCCTCTATTGTTTGCTGGATGTGTTCCGATCTCTGTCTTCCTCTACAGTTTTTGCCTTCTACAGCTCCCTCTAACACCATGGAAGTCATCCCCTCATGTCTTAACAGATGTCTTAGCATCCTGTCCCTTCTCCTTATCAGTGTTTTCCACATATTTCTTTCCTCTCTGATTCTGCACAGAACCTCCTCATTCGTTACCTTATCAGTCCACGTACAACCCAACATTCGTCTGTAACACTACATCTCAAATGCTTCGATCCTCTTCTGTTCCGCTTTTCCCACAGTCCGTGTTTCACTATCATACAATGCTTTACTCCAGGCGTACATTCACGGAAATTTCTTCCTCAAATTAAGCCTGATATTTGATATTAGTAGACTTATCTTGGCCATAAATGCCATTTTTGCAGTTGCTAGTCTGCTTTTGATGACCTCCTTGCTCCGTCTGTCACTCGTTCAAAATGGTTCAAATGGCTCTGAGCACTATGGGACTTAACATCTATGGTCATCAGTCCCCTAGAACTCAGAACTACTTAAACCTAACTAACCTAAGGACATCACACACATCCATGCCCGAGGCAGGATTCGAACCTGCGACCGTAGCAGTCGCGCGGCTCCGGACTGAGCGCCTAGAACCGCACGGCCACCGCGGCCGGCCCGTCACTCGTTATTTCACTGCCTAGGTTCGAAGCGCAAGTCGCCGAAGTGGCGTCAAATCGAAAGACTTGGACCCGGCGAACAGTCGACCCGACGGGAGGCTCTAGTCACACAACATTAATTCTTTCACTGCCTAGGTAGCAGTATTCCTTAATTTAACACACTTCATGACCATCGATCCTGATATTAAGTTTCTCGCCTCATTTCGTCCTTCTTGGATTTACTCTCAGTTCATACTCTGTTCTCATTAGACTGTTCATTCCATTCAGCAGATCATGTAATTCTTCTTCACTTTCACCAGCGAATCATATCATTGATATTTTTTCACTTTGAATTTTAATCCTACTCCTGAACCTTTTTTTTATTTCCATCATTGCTTCCTCGATGTACAAATTGAACAGTAGGAGCGAAAGGCTACAGCCCTGTCTTACATCCTTTTTCATCCGAGCACTTCCTTCTAGGTCGTCCACTCTTATTATTCACTCTTGGCTGTTGTACATGACCCGTCTCTCCCTACAGCTTACCCCTACTTTTCTCAGAATTTCGAACATTTTGCACCATTTTACATTGTCGAACGCTTTTTCCAGGTCGACAAATCCTATGAACGCGTCTTGATTTTTCTTTGCTTCCATTATTAACTGCAACGTCAGAATTGTCTCTCTTGTGCCTTTACCTTTCCTAAAGCCAAACTGATCGTCATCTAGCGCATCCTCAATTTTTTTTACATATTTCTGTATATTATTCTTGTCAGCAACTTGGATGCATGAGCTGTTAAGCTGATTCTACGGTAATTCCCGCACTTGTTAGCTCTTGCCGTCTTCGGAATTGTGTGGCTGATGTTTCTCCGACAGTGAGATAGTATATCGCCCGACTGATATATTCTACAAACCAACGTCAATAGTCGTTTTGTTGCCACTTCCCCCCATGATTTTAGAAATTCTGATGGAATTTTATCAGTCCATACTGCTTTATTTGATCCTAAGTCCTCCAACGCTCCGTTAACTTCTGAACTAGTAGTGGAGCCCCCATCATGTCTGAATAGACTCCTGTTTCTTCGTCTATCACATCAGACAAATCTTCCCCCTCATAGTGGCTTCAGTGTATCCTTTCCACCTATTTGCTCTCTCGTCTGCATTTAATAGTGGAATTCCCGTTGCACTCTTAATGTTTTCACTCTTGCTTTACCTGTCACCGATGGTCGTTTTGACTTTCCTGTCTGCTGAGTCAGTCCTACTGACAGTCATTTCTTTTTCGATTTCTTCACATTTTCACGCAGCCATTTCGTCTTAGCTTCCCTGCACTTCCTATTTATTTCATTCCTCTGTGACTTGTATTTCTGTATTCCTGAGTCTCCCGGAACACTTTTGTACTTCCTCCTTTCATCAATCAATTGAAGTATTTCTTCTGTTGCCCATGGTTTCTTCGCAGTTACCTTCTTTGTTCCTATGTTTTCCTTCCCAACTTCTGTTATCGCCCTTTTTAGAGATGTCCATTCCTCTTCAACTGTACTGCCTATTGAGCTATTTCTTATTGGTGTTTCTAAAACCTTAGCGAACTTCAAGCGTATCTCGAAAACCTGAGTACTTCTGTATCCCATTCTTTTGGGTATTGATTCTTCCTGACTAATGTCTTAAACTTCAGCGTACTCTTCATCACCACTATGGTGTGATCTGAGTCTATATCTGCTCCTGTGTACGCCTTACAATCCAATATCTCATTTCGGAATCTCTGTCTGACCAAGATGTAATCTAACTGAAATCTTCCTGCATCACCCGGAATTTTCCAAGTATACCTCCTCTTCTTTTGATTCCTGGACAGAGTATTCGCTATTACTAGCTGAAGCTTATTACAGAGCTCAATTAATCTTTCTATTCTCTCATTCCTTGTCCCAAGCCCATATTCTCCTGTAACCTTTTCTTCTACCACTTCCCCTCCAACTGCAATTCAGTCCCCCATGACCATTAGATTTTCATCTCCCTTTACACACTGTATTACCCTTTCAATATTCTCACACACACAGTCGCACAAATGGCCATCCGCTGATTTTCGTGATTTTGGCTTCTAGAGCATGGCGTACTCATACAACCGATTTTTGAGAGCCGTCCCCACTGCATGCAAATGCCACAGTTCTTCAAATTTGCCTGTTCTCGACTACAATGGCGAGGGTCATTGTGGAGTAATGCCTTTAAAGAATCTTCATCAAACCGTGTAAGTCTTCCTGAACATGGAGAGTCACTAATGTCAAAACGATCCTCCCTGAAACGAGAAAACTATTTTCTCGTCGCTCTCTCTGCAGTGGTATTATCCCTGCACACGACGAAAATGTTTCTGGACGCCTCGGCTGTTGTCACCCCACTACTGAACTCAGTAGAAAAGTTTCGAATTCTCCACTTGGCACTCTTTTTCTATCGTTCACAGATCCACTCACCATCTCCAAATGACAAAATGACAATACGTAAACTCAAGTAGCAATAGTGAACTACAAAATGAAAATCGCAAATATACCCATAACTGGAAAACCAAGATGCAAAGCAAAGACGCTACGAACTTGTGCACTCATCTGATATTTATCAAGTTTCAAAGAAACGTAATTTTTATTTAATGTCTTGATCGCAAAGTTTTTTGAATAGAATTACCACTCTCGGCTATATAATAGTCAACTTCAGAATCTCAATAGAAGTAAAGGAAAATACATTACTACCTGCTGTATCAAGAGATTAAAATCCTAGGACAGATGTTATAACAAAAACGCAATATAACTCTTATTCTAATCGCTGTACATGTTCTCGAAGTTTAGTCCGTCTTCTTTGTTTACAAGACTTGTCTGTTTATTGTCTTGTTTTTCAATAAGTTCTTTCTTATTGCCGGCTGGAGTGGCCGAGCTGTTCTAGGCGCTTCAGTCTGGAACCGCGCGACCGCTACGGTCGCAGGTTAGAATCCTGCCTCGGGCATGGATGTGTGTGATGTCCTTAGGTTAGTTAGGTTTAAGTAGGTCTAAGTTCTAGGGGACTGATGACCTCGATGTTAAGTCCCATAGTGCTCAGAGCCATTTGAACCAAGCCATTTCTTACTGTCTCACTGTAAATCTGTACTGATCGTGATATGAATTTAGCTTCAGGTGGTACAGTCAGGTCATTCATACTGTTAATAAGTTCACAGCTGTTCCTTATGGGATATGATTTTTCAAATGTGTATTTTTCAACAAGTATGTAATTGAGTCCACTCATTTATTATTGGGCTGTTCCATTAACTTTCACAATAGGTCTGATTGGTAGGTTGGTCTTATGGACCTTTGCTGTGCTCTGAGTCTAGCGGTTGTGGAATTAATACATTGAAGCCCCGTACTTCATTCTTGGTGAAAATGAATTTATTGTTGTACAGGCATTTACTTATTTTAGCTGGGAACTTTGATGACGGGTCATCCTGGAATCACGAAGGAATTCAAGGCCTCCATATTGTATTAAGTGTATAATTTTTACATGTATGTAGAAAAAAATGTGCAATGAATTACGTCGAAAAACAGTTCCAAAATAAATGGTGCAATAATGTAATGTTTCACAACTCCGCCAGTGTACCAATGATACATACGAAGTTTTGGGACGCCAAAATCATAAGTGAACAAATGCACATAAAAAATGTATCACACGATTTTCGCACCATAACAACTGACGCAAAACTTTCTGCCTCCCACACGGGCTGTGATGTCAGTCATAATAAACGCCGAGACACCGCTCCACATCAGCAGAAGACATCAGTGGACATCAATTTCTAGCCAACCACTGCCCTCACCTTACCCCTTCCTATAAATACCCCAACAGTCACACCAGCAGCGATCAATAAATAAAAGAACTAAGTTAATTAAGTTCAGGACATTTTATTTTTAAGTTACAATTTTCTGTATGTATCAACACCTGAAGATGAGCAGACACTATTCGAAACGCGTTGGAATATGTTAAATTAAACACAAAACAAGTAATAGTGACTGATACCATAAAATAAAAGTAACCAATTATGCACATCATGATCGCTCTCCAGATTGTCATTTTATGTCAAATTCTATTCTAAAATATCATTTGTGCCAGGGCTACTTATTACGCAAAAAATAAGTACCGTGTTGTCGTTGCTGTCTTAGGTCGGATAACTGGTTTGATGTCGCCTTCCACGTTAGTCTACGCTGTGCTAGCCTCTTCATCTCTGAACAACTACGGCAAGCTACAGTCATTTGAAACTGCTTACTGTAGTCAAGCGTTGGATTTTCTCCCTTCTACAATTTTTACCTGCACGCTTGTCTTCATGACCAAACTGACGCTTCATTGATGCCTCGGGATGTATGCTAACAACTGTTTCTTTCATACACCCAAACTGTGCCGTAAAGTTCTTTACTTCTCAGTTAGATTCAGTACCTCCTAATTACTTACTCGATCTACCACCCATCTAACCTTCAACATTTTTCTGTAGCATTACATTTTACAAGCTTCTATATTATACTTGTCTTATACGTATTTTGTTATTTACTCTTTCATTCAGCCGTCTGCAGTATCAACATCGCAAGTCCGTATTGCCTGTTGCTAAAAGCCGAGTTCAATCAGTGATGCGCAACTTTGCTCCTGCAACTACTGAGGAGGTTCTGCCGATTTGGTGTCTGCGGTGTGGCGCGACCGGAGACGCTCCTTTGGAAAGGTTTGCAATCAGTTAATGCGCCTACACACTCGGCCAACGAAGAACAACGAACGACAGCCAGTGAATTCGGCCGCTCATCAAACCAAGAGGCTGAGGTGAAGGGATTGGGCCTCATGGAATCGCTGATGGCTCTTGTAACTGTAGAGGTTGCTCCTGTTTTGTTATTGTTGTAAAGTAGCGTTTTGGTTGTAACTTCACTGGCGGATATTATGAGGCAAGAAATGTGTTTAGCAGTTTGAAACCTTGTAGTCAAGGGAAGGCAGGATTCGGTTACGATTGTGGACGGGGCCGTAATCAGTTACTATTGTTTGTTTTTTACAATTACACACAATTTATTTTAAACCAATAATTACAGACTCAACAAAAAATAAAAAAATACCACACGTTATTACTGAAGGAATAAACAACAGTGTAAATAAGTGTTTTCAGTGAGTTACACATTAGCAAATCACTATTGAATACAGATATAACAGATAATGTTTTAAAAACAAGCCACTGTGATCTAGGTAGAAGGCTTTACGCGCCAGGAATGGCAATAAATTAAGAATTGTTTGAAACTCGCTGCAACTTACAAATTACAGGTATAGAAATATTAAAGGCAAGTCGCCACAAACACAGCAGAGGGCATCAGACGCCAAGAATGGCAGTAAATAAGTTTTAAGGCTTACTGCTAAAATATAAATACCAAGTTTGAATTTTAAGGCAAATGACCACTATCACGGCTGAAGGCTTTAGACGCCAGGAACGGCAATAATATACAAATATTTGGAAACCTACACTAAAACAGCAAATACAAAAGCAAAAGTTAATTAAAAAAGATCTAGTCGGTGCTCCAGGAATCGACCTCTGAGAAGGTCCGGCAACGAACACTTTCGCGAGCGATGAGATAGGCAGCCAAAAGTTGCAATCACTTCACAAGATGGTAACTCAGACTAGTGGCAGTCTAACGAATGACTAATGATAATCTTGCTGAAGGTACCTGACGTCCGATAAAGCAAATGCAACGATGGGACAATACGTCAAAGCCGGAACCGGAGGTCTGCACTATGTCCCAAGAATACTGTGTATAGAGCGCCCGGAACGAGAAAGGAACGATTACCAGCTGGCCGGTGTGGGTTCCTACCAAATGCGATTGTAAAAACAAATTGATAAGATTAGACACTTTCAGGAAAGTAAGTGAGATTTTGGAAAATATTCTGTATGTTGTGACAAATAGAATCGACTGTGTATTTATGGTTTTCGTTATAAACGACATAGAGAAATAAACAAAACCGGAAGTCACCATTGATCTTTCTCCTGCAGGCGCAGTTCTCCTAAAAGAAATGTCATCTATCGAAATTTAGGGTCTACACAGTTCAATAACAATTCGAAATCTGTAGCTTTCATTCGGAAAAAATATGAAATACCCCATATTCCAAGTCAGCTTTAACGTGAGAAATGAATTTTGTCCTACCACACTGGTCGTTACTTCTTAAAAGAGAAGTCGTCCGCCAGCGTTCTTCTTCTTCTTCTTTTTCTGATGATCGGCTTCTTGCAGGAAAACAAAAAACTGTGCGAGCGACAGCTGTGCTGCGGCTCGCGCTGCGGCTGTTCGTAGGTTTCCGCCCTGTGCTGCAGGCCAGAAGGTATCGTTTAGCTGGCATCTTGTTAGTCTTCTCGTGTTGACTGGCGCCACTCGGTTGCGCAAGCGTTGCCTGCCTGCTAGTGGCAGCAGCGGCGGTTATCGATATGTAGTAACTGTTGCCCTATCTTTGGGGCGACGTCGCTGTTTTTCCGCGTCGTGTCAGTGTGTCAGTTCAGTTGGGGACTCTGGAGGAGCCAGGTCCGCGCAGTTCACCCAATACGCCGGGACCGCTGGCGGCACGCATGGACTGCCGGATGAAAGGGCTGTGGTCACGACGGTGCACGTCGTAAACCGGATCCAGCAAGTTTTAAGATGAGTGCATTTCTATCCAAGTAGATCGGAGTCAGCCACCCTTGTGGGTCCTGTACTACGTATGTGATGAGACAGATTATCTTCGCGCCGTCATGTGCAGTTCGGTGGATCTGCGTACCGCTTAGTACTTGAAGATCTTACTGTATTAAAAGCACTTGGCTCGGTGATTAGAAGGTATGGTTACTCAACTGTGAAGTATTAAATCAATGAAGAGATTTATTTCATTCTAACAACCGTCGTCAGATTGTCACAGTGAGTTCAGTGTGCGTTTGTGTGACTAATGAATTTCATGTCACTCATTTGGTTCTTGGTTTTGGGTCGCTTTGTGATCCTTTCCGCAATGACGTGTGGTTGCTGATTCTGGTTGGTTACATTTCGGTTTTGCCTCGCACGCAAATCGAGTGGGGCTTTAGTTACTGTTAGTTTGTCTGGTGTTCTGTACTGTGACTTGTTTGTTCAGATTTTTGGGTATGTGGAATCGGACGGAAATCTGGTAGTGGTTCCAATGGTTCAAATGGCTCTGAGCACTATGGGACTTAATTTCTGAGGTCATCAGTCCCCTATAACTTAGAACTACTTAAACCTAACTAACCTAAGGACATCACACACATCCATGACCGAGGCAGGACTCGAACCCGCGACCGCAGCGGTCGCGCGGTTCCAGACTGTAGAACCGCTCGGCCACTCCGGCCGGCAACTGATTAACAAAAGCGTAAACAATTCGAGCCGTTGTTCTGAGTTTGAAAAATTGCAAAATATCATCTAACGAAAATGTTAATGAGAAATTTCCGGTTTTTTCAGAACACTGCTTCGTTAAACTCTCACTGTAAAGAAACTAATTCCGTCAGCATCTGAGGTGCCATTATTTTAACGACGAATGAAAAATTTTTACATGGTAACAGTGTACATCTCTGTAGGTCATTTAGTGATGATTTGGAAAAACTTGAAACTCACAACCTGCAGCCAGTACCTGTTGGCGTCGCATACTTTTCATAGCGATACAACCCTTAGGTAATGTTGCGTAATACTCAGTCACGAATCCAAAAGGAAGATGGAAAGAAAATAAATGTTTAAAGACCTGCTGATACTGAGGTCATCACGCTTCTTTGGCATCTGAAGATGGCCACAGTGGGTCGAAAGCGATGATAGTTGTGCCACAAAAAAGTAATTGTGTTAAAAATAAACAAATATTTTGAAAGTGTTTGACAATTCATTAGAGCTACCCATCAGCTGGTTACATTCCACGTAAAAAAGAGCCTTGTGAATTCAGTAAGGTAAGGGGAAGCCCGCCCGGTTAGCCGAGCGGTCTAGCGCACGGCTTTCCGGAGCGGGAAGAAGCGCCCGGTCCCCGGCACGAATCCGCCCGGCGGACTTGTGTCGAGGTCCAGTAAGCTGGCCAGTCTGTGGATGGTTTTTAGGCGATTTTCCATCTGCCTCGGCGAATGCGGGCTGGTTCCCCTTATTCTGCCTCAGCTACACTATGTCGGCGAATGCTGCGCAAACAAGTTCTCAAATGTTTCAAATGGCTCTGAGCACAATGGGACTTAACTTCTGAGGTCATCAGTCCCCTAGAACTTAGAACTACTTAAACCTAACTAACCTAAGGACATCACAGACATCCATGCCCGAGGCAGGATTCGAACTTGCGACCGAAGCGGTCGCGCGGCTTCAGATTGTAGCGCCTAGAACCGCTCGGTGACTACGGCCGGCCAACAAGTTCTCCACGTACGTGTACACCAGCATTACTCTACCACGCAAACATAGGGGTTACACGTCTGGTGTGAGACTTCCATATGGGGAGACCGAACCGCATAATAACCCTGGGTTCGTTGTGGGGCGGCGTAGGGGTGAAGTGGACTTTGATAGTCGTCGTGGGGTTGTGAACCTCTGCGGCTGCACCAGGGACGGAGCCTCTCCGTCGTTTCTAGGTCCCCGGTTCATACACAACATACAAGGTACGGTGAAGGGATGTGCCTGGACCTCCAAAGTAGGAAGGACAAAGAGAAAAAGAGAACCATCGGTTTAGCAAAATATTACTTCAGCATGATAAATTGTTCGATATGTAATATAGATATAATGTTTACTTGCATCTCCTTAATTGAATCCGTCCTCGTTTCAGAGAACACATTGCTCGGGTGATGTGATAGGTCAGTCATCACCAACGATGCAGGGAGCAGGCAGAGCAAGCAGAGCCCCTCCCTTTTAGGATAAAATTCGAACTACTACATTCCTTTTTCACTTCAGAGAGAAGTTAGTAGACGTAGCAGTTATCATGTCTTCGTCTTCAATTTGATAATTTATTTGTTTGAGTTTCTCTCGCATGAAATAACCAGAAACAAACTACCACTATCAGATAAACGATATTGATTTTCCACTAAAATTTGCGGGGTAGGAACTTTGTATTAACAATGCTGGAAACTATAAACTGAAAGTCGAGCTTCACAACTGAAATAATTTAAATGACACAAAATTGTAAATAATCAAAGAATAGATTTTTGAGGCAGAATCATCAAACAAAAGTATTAAAGATGTTAATGTGCTAATCGATGAAATCCCTGAGTTGATCAATAATGTTAATTAACAAACGGTTTCTTATATAGTAAGAACATTTCTTTACCAGACTGAAGATTGGTGAAGACTTCTTTTAGACTGATCGTTCTCAGTGGCATGAAAAAGATTTCGTCAAGTCTCTCGAGATAGTACAAAGTAATATACTGAAAGTTGTAAGTCACCCGACCGAGAGAAGCGTCAAGCTCATGGAAGACTAGAATAAATTACTTACAGAAAATGATGGGAACAATATTAAATGTAATAAAGAATATTAAGAACTGGAAGTGATGTTACTGATTTGTCAGAGACTGCAGAACAATATTATTTTAAATAAAAAAAATATGTGGGAATTTTTCCTTTTCTTCAGTTGTAGTGGCGAAGGGGTATCATTGTTCCTTTTACTGTTGAGTTTAAATTACATTAAACTCCTTTTTTGTGCCGTGGAACCTAAGTGCGGGATTACAGAAAGAAAAAACAACCTTACAAAATACGATACACCCTAGTGTACAATCAGGTGGCCGCGCGGGATTAGCCGAGCGGTCTATGGCGCTGCAGTCATGGACTGTGCGGCGGAAGTTTGAGTCCTACCTCGGGCATGGGTGTGTGTGTTTGTCCTTAGGACAATTTAGGTTATGTAGTGTGTAAGCTTAGGGACTGACACCTTAGCAGTTAAGTCCCATAAGATTTCACACACTTTTTTTATTTTTATTTTTTTTACAATCAGGCCTCCCTGGTAGCGACAATGACAATAAATATGTCACACCACATGGCGAAGGATTACGCTGAATTGCTCTAATCATTCTTTTTGACGAGTTTGACGTACAATTGCAGAAAGACGCATAAAAATGGCTGCTTTTCTTCGTAAAACATGGATGGTGCTAGTAACTCTATTTAACGTTACGCCAATGTCATTCAAAAAAGTGTATTTTTGAATTAGACTAAGTAGTGATAAACGTTTATTTCAGGGTAGAAAATGGGTAACCTATTTAAATCTGAATGAAGAAAGTACGTATGCAAATGACAACATTGGTTGTTAGAGGGCGCAGGATGTGTAAAGGACGTGGATCGACCACGAGAAACCGAACGTTGGCCATCCACATTCCAACTCTATAACATAAGTGGTGTTGTACATCTGATGACTAAATAAAATTACGTGAAGACATACAGAGAACGTAATAGCTTCCTATAACAGTTTTCAGTGTAGGCTAATGTGTCATCGTGCTGTTGTATAGACCACTGCTGCAAGCGGTGTTTGTAATCTGTAAGGACACCACCCTTATCCGGGCAAGTATGGAAGTGACCGCAGTGTTGGACATGACAACTATTTCGACGGCGTGGTCATACGACAAGAAAAGCTGTTCAAGTGGTTCAAGTGGCTCTGAGCACTATGCGACTTAACTTCTGAGGTCATCAGTCCCCTAGAACTTAGAACTACTTAAACCTAGCTAACCTAAGGACATCACACACATCCATGCCCGAGGCAGGATTCGAACCTGCGACCGTAGTGGTCGCGCGGTTCCTGACTGTAGCGACTAGAACAGCTCGGCCACACCTGCCGGCAGAAAAGCTGTACTCAAGATCAATACAGCCATAGAAGCCTACGCTCGTTCACATAACAAGTGATAACAGATCATAACACATCATGGTGACAGGTAACAAGTTCAACTTAGATAAAACCGATGAAGACTAAACCGATTTGTTCTCAGAGGAAATTGCTACAGATTACTTCCATAACGTAAGTTAAACAATTCACGTACATGATACTGTCACCTTAGTCCGTGGGAATGTTCAGAAGTTCACGGCGGTATCACAGACTGAAACATACCAGTACCTGAAAATAACGTGTTCCTTGACTTCAGCAAGGCATTTGATAAAGTTCCCCACAGCCGTTTAATGAACGAAGTAAGAGCATATGGACTATCAGACCAATTGTGTGATTGGATTGAAGAGTTCCTAGATAACAGAACGCAGCATGTCATTCTCAATGGAGAGATGTCTTGCAAAGTAAGAGTGATTTCAGGTGTGCCGCAGAGGAGTGTCGTAGGACCGTTGCTATTCACAATATACATAAATAACCTTATGGATGACATCGGAACTTCACTGAGGCTTTTTGCGGATGATGCTGTGGTATATCGAGAGGTTGTTACAATGGAAAATTGTACTGAAATGCAGGAGGATCTGCAACGAATTGACGCATGTTGCAGGGAATGGCAACTGAATCTCAATGTAGACAAGTGCAATGTGTTTCGAATACATAGGAAGAAAGATCCTTTATCATTTAGCTACAATATAGCAGCTCAGCAACTGGAAGCAGTTAATTCCATAAATTATTTGGGAGTAGACATTAGGAGTGATTTGAAATGGAATGATCGTATAAAGTTGATCGTCGGTAAAGCAGATGCCAGACTGAGATTCATTGGAAGAATCCAAAGGAAATGTAATCCGAAAACAAAGGAAGTAGGTTACTGTACACTTGTTCGCCCACTGCTTGAATATTGCTCAGCAGTGTGGGACCCGTACCTGTTAGGGCTGACAGAATAGATAGAGAAGATCCAACGGACAGCAGCGCGCTTCGTTACAGGATCATTTAGTAATCGCGAAAGCGTTACGGAGATGATAGATAAACTCCAGTGGAAGACTTTGCAGGAGAGATGCTCAGTAGCTCGGTATGGGCTTTTGTTGAAGTTTCGAGAACATACCTTCACCGAGGAGTCAAGCAGTATATTACTCCCTCCTACGTATATCTCGCGAAGAGACCATGAGGATAAAATCAGAGAGATTAGAGCCCACACAGAGGCATACCGACAATCTTTCTTTCCACGAACGACACGAGACTGGAATAGAAGGGAGAACCGATAGAGGTACACAAAGTACCCTCCGCTTGCGGAGTATGGATGTAAATGTTGAGTAGATGCAGATCTTCAAAAAGCCCTTACAAAACTTTTTGTTTTCACATGCGAAGATAGTGCTAATGCTTTCATATTGGAAAGAACAGACACTGCCGAACAACAGCTCCTATGACAGACATGAAATGTGTTGGCATTTGCGAACATGAGCCACTCCCAGCTGTATAATGAAGTGACGACAGTGAAAATTTGTGCCGGATGTTCCGCTTTTGCGCGAGTGGTCGCCGTAATCGCTTCGGCTATACGAGAGCGACCCCCTGTCAGGCCCAAACTTCCATATGTCGTCGTCCATGTGTCACACGTCTGCATTCGTCCATCCCATCGATGTTATTCCCTTACAGGGGAGACATTTTGTAAATAAATCGCAGAACCGTTATCGGCATGCATGTCCGAAGGAACACTGCATCTTACACAGGTACTGCAATTACAACTACACTTACATCTACGTGATTACTCTGCTATTCACAAAAAAGTGCCTGACAGAGGGTTCAATGAACCACCTTCAAGCTGTCTCTCTACCGTTCCACTCCCGAACGGCACGCGGGAAAAACGAGAACTAAGATTTTTCTGTGCGAGCCCTGATTTCCCTCTTTTTATCGTTATGATCATTTCTCCCTATGTAGTTGGGTGCCAAAAGAAAGTTTTCGCAATCGGAGGAGAAAACTGGTGATTGAAATTTCATGAGAAGGTCCTGTCGCAACGAAAAACACCTTTGTTTTAATGACAGCCACTCCAATTCACGTATCATGTCTGTGACACTCTCTCCCCTATTTCGCGATGATACAGAACGAGCTGCCCTTCTTTGTACTTCTTCGATGTCATCCCTCAGTCCCACCTGATGCGGATCCCCCACCGCACAGCAATACTCCAGAATAGGGCGGACGAGCGTGGTGTAAGCAGTCTCTTTAGTAGACCTGTTGCACCTTCTAAGTGTTCTGACAATGAATCGCAGTCTTTCGTTTGCTCTACCCATAATATTATCTATGTGATCGTTCCAATTTAGGTTATTTCTAATTGCAATCCCTAAGTATTTAGTTGAATTTACAGCCTTCACATTTGTGTGACTTATCGCATAATCGAAATTTAGCTGATTTGTTTTAGTACTCATGTGAATAACTTCACACTTTTCTTTATTCAGGGTCAATCGCCACTTTTCGCACCATACAGATATCATATCTAAATCATTTTGCAAGTCGTTTTGATCATCTGATGACTTTACAAGACGGTAAAAGTCAGCATCATCTACTCATACTGTCTCCTATGTCGTTAATATAGATCAGGAACAACAGAGGGCCTATAACACTTCCTTGGGGAACGCCGGATATTACTTCTGTTTTACTCGATGACTTTCCGTCTAACACTACGAACTGTGATCTTTCTGACAGGAAACCACGAATCCAGTCGCACAACTGAGGTGACATTCCAGAGGCACGCAGTTTGGTGAGAAGACGCTTGTGAGGAACGGTTCGAAAGCCTTCTGGAAATCTAAAAATATGGATAGCACTCATTACTTCATGAGTATAAAGAGCCAGTTGTGTTTCGAAAGAACGATATTTTCTGAATCCGTGCTATGTGACAATAAATCGTTTTCTTCGAGGTACTTCATAATGTTCGAATACAATATATGTTCCAAAACCCTACTGCAAAGCGACGTTAGTGATATAGGCCTGTAATTCAGCGGATTACTCCTACTTCCCTTTTTGGGTATTGGTGTGACTTGAGCAATTTTCCAGTCTTTAGGTGCGGATCTTTCTATGAGCGAGCTGTTGTATATAATTGCTAAATATTGGGCTATTTTATCGGCATACTCTGAGAGGAACCTGACTGGTATACAATCTGGACCGGAGGCCTTGCCTTTATTAAGTGATTTAAGCTGCTTTGTTACGCCGAGGATATCTACGTCTGTGTTTCTCATCTTGGCACTAGTTCTTGATTGGAATTCAGGAATATTTACTTCGTCTTGTTTGGTGAAGGAGTTTCCGAAAACCGTGTTTAATAACTCTGCTTTAGTGGCACTGTCATCAGTGACTTCACCGTTGTTATCGCGCAGTGAAGGTATTGATTGTGTCTTGCCACTGGTGTGCTTTATGTATGACCAGAATCTCTTTGGGTTTTCTGCCAGATTTCGAGACAGAATTTCGTTGTGGGAATTATTAAAAGCATCCCTCACTGAATTACGTATTTATCGGCCGATACTTGACCCGTGACTTACAAATGGAATGTCTCTCCTGTACGTGAATAACATTAACAGGGTGTATGAGTTATGATACGTGGACGACGACACGTGGAAGTTTCGGTTTGGCCGTAAATGATGCTCGGCTGGGCTAAGCGGTTAAGCGACGGCTCGCGTAAAGCGGGAAATCCGGGTTCGATTCGCGGTCCAGCACAAATTTTCACTGTCGCCGTTCGATTACGCAGCTAAAGGTGGTTCATTTTCGCAACTACGAATACATTTCATCATTCCTACTCTCCTCCCACGCGTTAAATGTTGCAGCTTTACGTTATAGATGTGGGAGGATACATTGAAATCGGGTTTAAGTAATTCCTAATTGTACTGCGTTACATCCTTTGCGAGGAGGTGCACGTAGTCATTTTATCGGATGCTTTCCTGCGCTGATGTACGGAGGAAGTTCACCGACATTCCGTAAGGCTACAGTCCAATTGTCTTCTTAAATATATTCATAATACCATCGTTGTCTATCAGTATTGCTGACATGTTGAGAACTGATGGTTTAGCTAATGTCTCTGACACAATGAGTTTGTTCAGTCGAAGCTGAGTCTTGGCACCATTGAGTTAGTAGACTGTTCTGTCTGGCGCTACTGGTTCAGGTGTAGTATCGACTGTCACTGTTGCGGCCCCATTGCCAGTATCTACGAGAAAGAGTTGGTATCTGTGGGTTGTATCCTTAGAAGGTCTTTGCTTGCCAATATATATACGGGGATCGCTGGCCGAGAGAGTCCCGCACCTCCTCCTTTTTCTCGAACAGATATGGATCCTTTACACATACTGCAAGCTTGATCTTCCCCACCCGGTTGCCTCTCCCATCCTCTCCCACCCCAACCCGCTGCTGTACCTGTACTCTTGCATCCCACGTCTTCACACTCTCCACACCCTTGCCCAAGGTGGCTTCCGCCAACTCCCCCTTCCTTTCTTTTCCTTCCCCTTTTCCTCCAGGGGCTCCCTCTCTCCCTCCTCCCTCTCCTTTCTCCCTCCCACCTCCTTGCTCCCAGTTTCCCACTCCCCCCTTCCCCAGGCTTCCCCACATAACCCTACCCTCTCCCCTCCCCTCACCCTTCCTATCTCCCATTGGCTACTTCCCCCCCCCCCTCCTTCCCCCCTGCCTGTCCCCTGCACCCAGTGGCCGGACCCCCCCCCCCCCCCCCATCTCATCAGTGTGTTCAGTGTGCTGAAGATCGTCACCAATGTGCTACAGTGTTCTCTTCACCTACGTGCGTCAGTGTTCTTGTTCAGTGCGCTCCCCCGTTCACGTGTGAAACTGTTTGTCTACATTCGTGCGCACTGCTGAACTTACTTGTTCAACCAGTGCCTTCCACGAACGCCCTAATTTCATTTCTTATGTCTGTCTCCGGTTTTTACCATTCATGTATGTCTGTCTCCATGTTTTCTGTCCGTTATTCTGTGGCCGAAGAGCTGCGCAAATAGGCCGCTGCCGGCCTACCTTTTGTAAGGTATTGAAATAAAAGTAAAGGAAAAGAAAAAGCCGAGAGAGGGGCACAAAGTTTGGGGATTGGCGGTAGCGTCGCGAGAAGAGGTGATCACGAGGTCCGAGCGGCGGAAGCCACGAGCTGCACAAGGAGGGCCTGAGCAGAGCGAAGATACCGGAGTACTTCACCGGGGTCAGCGTCGACTACAAGTAGTAGGCCGACATCCCGTCGGTTGGCTGGCAACATTCGTGTCGGACGGCGCTCGTCGCCTGGCTGCCCTCTTCTACCTGGCTTTCATCAGCATCACTCAGTAACCGCTGCGACGCGCCGTGGATCCATGGAACTGTTCGCTGATAAAGGGGAGTAACATTCTGTAATCCTCGTGGCGATTTGTTTCATTGTCTACCTGCCCTCCCTATTATTTTCTGGTTTGTACTCGATCATTAATGTTCTAATTAATCAGCTCTTGGTCTCGTGAATACAGCCGGGACAATTCTACTAAGGCACAGGTTGCTTAAACAAAAGAGGGACCTTTTGGCTAAATTTAGATGTTAACCGGTTCAAATCTTTGATTGTCATTGCATTTCTCAGTCATTAGTTATAATCTGGACAGCCTGTTGTACTAAGCTGTTCGTTTCTGTGTTCGAAAGACCGCGTCATTATTGGCGTATTTTAGCTGCATCTTGTGGTGCCGCCGAGTTCTCTTGTAATAAGTGTTCACAAGTAATGTTTTAAGTCGTTCCTTCAGAGCGGTCTGACAATCAGTTTAACTTTGAAAGTATTAACAGCCAACTGTCAGCAGGGCTTTAGTCAAAATAAAATTGTCAGAAGGGGCGGGTTGGGATCCAGTCGCACCTTGGTTGCCGATTGAAATTAAGAGGTTGGTTGCCTTGAAGTAAGCCTTAGCATTGTCATGTTGTTTGCTAAGCTGTTTAACTTTTAAGCACAGATGCGCATCTTAACCCCGAACCTTTCGACATTCAGCTTTCAAATTAAAAGTTAAGTCGTCTGTTTTGAGTACCTGAATCACTCTTGTCGTCAATGGTGTTTATATAGTTTTCATGTTTTGCAGAAGGGCATTTAATAAGACAGCCTGTGTCCACCGCGCTAGTGAACGCCGCTGTTTCGCCCGATAACTGGCGGGTTGCAAGTCCGGCCGTATTGTAATCATTGTCATATCGCTTGCTGTTTTGCAGTACAGCACTTCCGATTGCTTTTGCAAAGATTAAAAGCTTATTTAGCTTAGGGTTTAAGGTCGAAAGAATTTTGCAAATTTGTTCATTTTGTTACAGAAGATTTTATGGTTAAATGCTTCGATTATCTGTAAAACACAGTTTATATATTGTTAAATAAACAGGTTGTGTGAAAAGAAAGATATATTGGTGGGTCTTCCCTTCCACGTTTTCCTTAATTCCAGTAAGTACGACGTATCAGTAGTGGCCTGACGAATCGAAAAGTTTTCATGAAAACCACTACCTCACTGACGTGTTCTGAAAGAGAGCGCTCCATCGTTGAAGGTAACGATCAGCACAAAAGAAGGTGCTGGAAACGTTGTTCACAAGAATATCGACCAAACCTTCCACCACCACAAACTTATCTTCAAGTCTATGATTGTTTTCCGGACAGGAAAAAGAAAAAGTCAAGTAAGCACCAAACAAAGTGCTATTCCATTGTTTCAGTAAATGGAAACAATGAATCAGTCAGAAATAATGTCTCCATCTCAACAGATTGTTACAGCGGAAGTCCAGGTTCTAAATGCGCGGCTGTTAACCGCTACTGTCATTAACTTTCCCTGATGCAGACTTTTGTACCGCCCACCCCCCCCCCCCTTCCCCGCCCAATCAGGGACACCTACTCTCACTATCCGGTCATGAGTGTCAGTGACTAAATACCAGACAATGTTTCAATCCTACGCATTTTTGCTAAACAATTGGCGAGCTATGTTAAGCTGAGTGAACGAAGAACGGTCGGCAGAAACCCGTTGCTAAGAGTCCGGTACGGCAGACTGTGGGCGTCTAACAGCTCTCTTACGCAAGGCCAGCTTCGTGTGAGACTGTTGCGGTCACAGTAGCACCTGCACTTCAACGAGGGAAAAAAACTGTCGACTTCCGCGGCCGCTGGGAGATGGCCAACGTGGAAAATCAGGCAGGCAGCGGACACTGCCCGTGCTTTTATTGAAGAAAGCTTAGACTCACGTTATGAACTCGGTACCCGTCGCTGCAAGCTGATATTCGCTGTCATAGCTTATTACAGCTGTGACACATCGTCTAATAATCTCGCAGACTAGTCGCTTCCCAAACCTGCATAATGCTAAGTCAGCTTATAGAAAGGTTGAAAGTCTTAAACATAAAGCCTCTGCACCAGGTTATGACTAAAATGTAACAAACTATGAATGGATTTATATAAGTTCGAACACACTATGCCGACTTAGAGTATATCGTCCCTTTCACAACGAATGCTGGCATGAGTCTCTTAAACTGGATACCTCTACTATAATTTTCTTGACTGATAATTTGTACAGGAATATTAGTTGTGCTGTTCCCGAAACCCTGGTCACATTAGCTGTGAAGCTATGATCCGAAAATTGAATTCAAACTCAGCTAGCCTTTCTCTATTTCATTTTAGTGCTTACCAATTTCATGTGTGATTAATTGAATTGAATACACCTTAAGGAATTAATGGATAATAAAGCTAATTCTTCCAGGTTGTATGGCCGTGGTGCATGGAACTCTTCTATCCCTGACGTTTCCTCCAAAGCTGCACTGGACATCTTCGGAGGTGCTCCTAGTTGTGCTGAGTCTTGCCGACTGACGAGTCGGACGTCGAAGAACGGCCTAAATATCGTGGAAATTTGGCGTGGTCTAAATTTCACGTGATAGCACAGATGAACTTTGTCAAGGATAAAATATAAATATCGATCATAGTACGTCAAAGATAAAAACTTCTCTTCGATTCTGTAGCACCACTGTCCATATATCGCTGACTAAATATCGTGGAAATTTGGCGTGGTCTAAATTTCACGTGATAGCACAGATGAACTTTGTCAAGGATAAAATATAAGTATCGATCATAGTACGTCAAAGATAAAAACTTCTCTTCGATTATGTAGCACCACTGTCCATATATCGCTGAGTTTCATAGCTTCTTCTTTTCTGTTAAAATTATCCCCATGTTTATACATTTCGATGGCTTCTCTATATAGCCGTGGATAATAGTTCGACGTAGTACGTAAAACTTCAGTTTCCGAAAATTTCAATACGTGATCACCCGCTTGAAGAGCATGTTCCGCCACGGCGGACTTGTCTGTTTTCCTTAGTCCGCAAAGACTTTTATGTTCCTTCAACCGTGTATTCACACTTCTCTTTGTAGTTCCAGCGTAGACCCTACCACATGTACACGGAATGTCGTATACACCACTTGCAAACAGAGGGGCACGTTTATCGTTAACGGATCGAAGTGCTTGGCCTATTTTCTTAGTTGGTCTGAAAATCGGTCGAACGTTGTTTCCTTAAAATCCTGCCGACTTGATCCGTTACTTTTTTGATGAGAAGTTTTTATCTTTGACGAACTACGATCGATAGTTATATTTTATCCTTGACGAGGTTCATCTTTGCTATCACGTGAAATCCAGACTACGGGAACTTTCCACGGTATTTCGGCCGTTCTTCGACGTCCGAGTCGTCAGTCGACAAGACAGCACAACCAGGAGCACCTCCGGAGATGTCCAACGTAGCTTTGGACGAAACGTCAGGGATAGAAGAGTTCCATGGACCACGGCCATACAACCCGGAAGACTTCTCGGCAGCTGAAACATCCGTTCGTGAAAGCCTTCACTGTATAATAAAGCTAATCATCCCTTCAATTATTAACTGCATTTCTCAGTGGTTTATTTCCTCAGAGATCATTGACACAATAATGTAGTGGGCTCCTTTTCTCTTTACCCTGTGACGTCCCCTTAGAAAAATTATGAATGACTGTGCTGGTAAGCTTATACGTTATTTGATTTTCAAACAGCTGAGCAAAACTCAACGTACTCAAACAGTTTTCTCTTTTCTTATTCTCATCATCACTAAACTGACACGCAATATTTTTTACAGCAATGCAATCTGACTTTCAATAATTCCTACAAAAGAATGCCCCTGACTAATAGTAACCTATACCTTTCATGAATCACTTACCTCACAAAAATCTTCGTTACTCGAACTACTGTAATACAGCGAGTGCCAGTACTGCCAGCTAAATAAAAGATTCTAACTACTGAAGGCACTAACTACTGGTAGGCACAGTCAACAAATGAAAGATTTTGATACAGAACAAACAATGTATTTACCTTAATAGTGTTCAAAAGTCATCATATATATATATATATATATATATATATATATATATATATATATATATATATATACCAATTCATGACAGCCATCTTTGCAAATTTCCTTTTTCTGACGGACAAACGTCCAGATCGTCCGTTTATCACAACCTCTCAAGACCCTGGCATCTCTCTCTCCACATCCACCACTGCTGGCGGCTCACCTCCAACTGCCCGACGCTACGCGCTGTTCACGTCCAACTGCCCAACACTACACAAGCGAATATTCCAACAATGAGTCCAACCAACCACAGATTGCACACAGCGCAATCAGTGATTTTCATATAGAGCACTACGTGGCGTTACCAACATAAAAACCTAAACAGCCTACTTACAACCCATCAATATTCAGATATCCTATACGCATCACTGAAGCTACGAAAAGGACAAAAAAATAATACACTGGTGCGAAAACCTAAGGACGAGAGTAACTTTCGCATGATGTGTCACTGCGAATTAACATAGCTCGATGAAACTAGGACTATACATAAAAAAAACTGCTGCAGTATAGGAGTAAAGGTAACAGGAAGAAATTCGCAAGGACAAACAGATACGAAAATTTTATTTTAAGACAACGTCCACCCCGATAGCTGAATGGTCGGCGTGACGGACTGCCGTCCTAAGGGACCCGGGTTCGATTCCCGGGTAAGTCGGAGATTTTCTCCGGTCAGGGACTGGGTGCTGTGTTGTCTTCATCATCATTTCATCTCCATCCGGAGCGCAGGGCGCCAAATGTGGCGTCGAATGTAATAACACATGCACCAAGGCGGCCGGACCTGCCCCGTAAGGGGTCTCCCGGCCAATGACGCCAAACGCTCATTTCCATTTCCATCCAAAGACTACACTGGGCGCTCTGAAACGTTCTCCCACGCAGTCCACAATGTTGATAACGAGTTCTTGTGGCGGGACGTCCCATTCCTGCATCAATGCAGCTGACAACTGCTGCATGGTCGTCTGTGCGTGCGGACGTGCTGCAGTACGTCTCGATGGGCCTCCTACATCTGCTCTGCTCGAAACCGTCACGCACGCCATCTGTATAAATGGAGTCAGGATCGAAAGCGGCCCAGGGAAGACGCGTAAGGAGATGGAGTACAGTGTCACAATAACGTTGGCCGTTGAGGGGACCGTCTTCAAAAATATGGGGTCCAGTGTGCCCATGCAACATAATGCCTGCCCACATCATAAAACTTGGACTACCAAAACGATCATTTTCGACCAAGTCCTTGAGCGCATTACGTGTTTCAACCTGGCACCATACGGAGGTAAGTCGAGCACTGTCAAACGTGACAGCCTACGGAACTGTGTAAGGTGGGCGCACCGCTGGTACTACACGTACCGTTATGTGCACGCAACTGATTGCTGTTGTTGTGGTCTTCAGTCCAGAGACTGGTTTGATGCAGCTCTCCATGCCACTCTATCCTGTGCAAGCCTCATCGTCTCCCAGTACCTACTGCAACCTACATCCTTCTGAATCTGCTTAGTGTATTCATCTCTTCGTCTCCCTCTACGATTTTTACCCTCCACGCTGCCCTCCAATACTAAATTTGTGATCCCTTGATGCCTCAGAACATGTCCTACCAACCGATCCCTTCCTCTAGTCAAGTTGTGCCACAAATTTCTCTTTTCCTCAATTATATTCAATAACTCCTCATTAGTTGCGTGATCTACTCATCTAATCTTCAGCATTCTTCTGTAGCACCACATTTCGACCGCTTCTATTCCCCTCTTGTCCAATCTATTTATCATCCACGTTTCACTTCCATACATGGCTACACTCCATACAAATAGTTTCAGAAACGACTTCCTGACACTCAAATCTATACTCGATGTTAACAAATTTCTCTTCTTCAGAAACGCTTTCCTTGCCGTTGGCAGTCTACATTTTATATCCTCTCTACTTCGACCATCATCAGTTATTTTCCTCCCCTAATAGCAAAACTCATTTACTTAAATGACCTTGTGGATGACATCGGAAGTTCACTGAGGGTTTTTGCGGATGATGCTCTGGTATATCGAGAGGTTGTAACAATGGAAAATTGTACTGAAATGCAGGAGGATCTGCAGCAAATTGACGCATGGTGCAGGGAATGGCAATTGAATCTCAATGTAGACAAGCGTAATGTACTGCTAAAACATAGAAAGAAAGATCCCTTATCATTTAGCTACAACATAGCAGGTCAGCAACTGGAAGCAGTTAATTCCATAAATTATTTGCGAGTACGCATTAGGAGTGATTTAAAATGGAATGATCATATAAAATTAATCGTCGGTAAAGCAGATGCCAGATTGAGATTCATTGGAAGAATCCTAAGGAAATGCAATCCGAAAACAAAGGAAGTAGGTTACAGTACGCTTGTTAGCCCACTACTTGAATACTGCTCACCAGTGTGGGCTCCGTACCAAATAGGGTGGACAGAAGAGATAGAGAAGATCCAACAGAGAGCAGCGCGCTTCGTTACAGGATCATTTAGTAATCGCGAAAGCGTTACGGAGATGATAGATAAACTCCAGTGGATGACTTTGCAGGAGAGACGCTCAGTAGCTCGGTACGGGCTTTTGTTGAAGTTTCGAGAACACCTTCACCGAGGAGTCAAGCATTATATTGCTCCCTCCTACGTATATCTCGCGAAGAGACCATGAGGATAAAATCAGAGAGATTAGAGCCCACACAGAGGCATACCGACAATCCTTCTTTACACGAACAATACGAGACTGGAATAGAAGGGAGGTCCAATAGAGGTACTCAAGGTACCCTCCGCCACACACCGTCAGGTGGCTTGCGGAGTATGGATGTAGATGTAGATGTACTACTTTAAGTGTCTCATTTCCTAGTCTAATACCCTCAGCATTACCCCATTTAATTCGACTACATTCAATTATCCTCGTATTGCTTTTGTTGATGTTCATCCCATATCCTCTTTTCAAGACACTCTCCATTCCGTTCAAATGCTCTCCAGATTCTTTGCTGTCTCTGACGTAATTACAGTGTCATCAGCGGACCTCAAAGTTTTTATTTCTTCTGTATGGATTCTAATTCCTACTCCAAATTTTTCTTTTGTTTCCTTTACTGCTTGCTTAGTGCATGCATAGATTGAATAACATCGGGAATAGGCTACAACCCTGTCTCACTCCCTTCCCAACCACTGCTTCCCTTTCATGCCCCTCGACTCATATAACTGCCATCTGGTTTTTGTAGAAATTGTAAATAGCTTTTTGCTCCCTGTATTTTACTCCTGCCACCTTCAGAATTTGAAAGAGAGTATTCCAGTCAACACTGTCAAAAGCTTTCTCTAAGTCTACAAATGCTAGAAACGTAGGTTTGCCTTTCCTTAATCTGTCTTTTAAGATAAGTCGTAGGGTCAGTATTGCTTCACGAGTTCCAACATTTCTACGGAATCCAAACTGATCGTCCCCGAGGTCAGCTTCTACCAGTTTTTCCATTCGTTTGTAAATAATTCGTGTTAGTATTTTGCTGCCGTGACTTATTAAACTGATAGTTCGGTAATTTTCACATCTGCCAACACGTGCTTTCTTTGGGATTGGAATTATTACATTCTTCTTGAAGTCTGAGGGTATTTCACCTGTGTCATACATCTTGCTCACCCTTCAATAAAATTTACTACCTTGCTGAATTTACAGAGTATCACCTTTCATAAAAGGTTCCTTTACAGTCCACAAAAGAGCTCCTGTTTTTTTGTGATAAGAAGTTCGATCAGCTTTTTTTTATTCTTCTAGTTTCTAATAGCTCAAGTGGCTCAAATGGCTCTGAGCACTATGGGACTTAACTGCTGAGGTCATCAGTCCCCTAGAACTTAGAACTACTTAAACCTAACTAACCTAAGGATATCACATACGTCCATGCCCGAGGCAGGATTCGTACCTGCGACTGTAGCAGTCGCGCGGTTCCAGACTGAAGCACCTAGAACCGCGCGGCCACAACGGTCGCCGTTCTGGTTTCTGACAACTATCGAAGAAACTGAGAGTTGTACACATTATATCTTTTCCTTTTCCATTGACCGTACTGGCGTTCTGCTTTTATAATCTTCTTTGTCTAATATTATGAATATGTGTTTTCCCAGAAGACAGTGTTTACATGAACTAGCTCGCTCGCACTGGAGGCAGTCAGTTAGTACTTCATGGACCATTTGACACAAAGCTCTAAAATCACCAAAGTCTGCTACGGTTCGTGGCACCTCGACGCCTACATGTATAAATCCGGTTGTATCGTCTTAAGCCATGTGAGAGAAAAACCCATCTCGTGCGTTCTAAGGTGATAGACATACTTCTCCTGTTTCATAGTAAATTTGATATTCACGTGAATGACATTCAGATGCTTCAACAACTCTATCAATTTATCTTCACCACGCAGTCAAATTATGAAATTGTTCGGAACAACGTCAGTTGCAAAGCTCTAAAATTGATCTCTTCAGGCTCCTGCATAAATAAACATGTCGTCTGGGCTTCAAGATACTAGTTACTACAAAAACTTAAGTAGATTTTATGACGTGCTTCAATGATGATGTTTCATACGGTTCTGACCACAGAGAATAACAGATAGTATAGTAAACAAAGAAACGACATAGAAATTGTTAGATTTAAATGCCTTAAACTGCTACGAACATTCTCTGAAATAATGAAACTATCTGAAGATGTTCCCCCAGAATGGTGCGACAATGTTGCTATACATGGGAATCAATAAGTATATCGGGCTATTTTCCTCAATGTGCGTCTAAAAAGCAAAGCGTCTGGTATGCTACAAATAATGATTACGATTTTTCTTTCCTTATGACCCAGTTTTCACTTTTCCACTTAATGGACTTTTTTAGTTAACTTACTTTGTCTTATAATTCCTATATCTTTTCAAGCTGCTATGTAACATAGCGGTTGTAGGAAAAGCTGTATAACCTGACAGGCCTAAAGCTTCAATTTGTTGCTAACGACCTAGTGTAAGGAAGTGGAACTGAGACAACAAATAGTTTATCTCGAAACACTGTCAGCGAGCGTCTGTATGTCTCTTACGATATGTTGACAGGTCAAATACATTCCTGGAAATTGAAATAAGAACACCGTGAATTCATTGTCCCAGGAAGGGGAAACTTTATTGACACATTCCTGGGGTCAGATACATCACATGATCACACTGACAGAACCACAGGCACATAGACACAGGCAACAGAGCATGCACAATGTCGGCACTAGTACAGTGTATATCCACCTTTCGCAGCAATGCAGGCTGCTATTCTCCCATGGAGACGATCGTAGAGATGCTGGATGTAATCCTGTGGAACGGCTTGCCATGCCATTTCCACCTGGCGCCTCAGTTGGACTAGCGTTCGTGCTGGACGTGCAGACCGCGTGAGACGACGCTTCATCCAGTCCCAAATATGCTCAATGGGGGACAGATCCGGAGATCTTGCTGGCCAGGGTAGTTGACTTACACCTTCTAGAGCACGTTGGGTGGCACGGGATACATGCGGACGTGCATTGTCCTGTTGGAACAGCAAGTTCCCTTGGCGGTCTAGGAATGGTAGAACGATGGGTTCGATGACGGTTTGGATGTACCGTGCACTATTCAGTGTCCCCTCGACGATCACCAGTGGTGTACGGCCAGTGTAGGAGATCGCTCCCCACACTATGATGCCGGGTGTTGGCCCTGTGTGCCTCGGTCGTATGCCGTCCTGATTGTGGCGCTCACCTGCACGGCGCCAAACACGCATACGACCATCATTGGCACCAAGGCAGAAGCGACTCTCATCGCTGAAGACGACACGTCTCCATTCGTCCCTCCATTCACGCCTGTCGCGACACCACTGGAGGCGGGCTGCACGATGTTGGGGCGTGAGCGGAAGACGGCCTAACGGTGTGCGGGACCGTAGCCCAGCTTCATGGAGACGGTTGCGAATGGTCCTCGCCGATACCCCAGGAGCAACAGTGTCCCTAATTTGCTGGGAAGTGGCGGTGCGGTCCCCTACGGCACTGCGTAGGATCCTACGGTCTTGGCGTGCATCCGTGCGTCGCTACGGTCCGGTCCCAGGTCGACGGGCACGTGCACCTTCCGCCGACCACTGGCGACAACATCGATGTACTGTGGAGACCTCACGCCCCACGTGTTGAGCAATTCGGCAGTACGTCCACCCGGCCTCCCGCATGCCCACTATACGCCCTCGCTCAAAGTCCGTCAACTGCACATACGGTTCACGTCCATGCTGTCGCGGCATGCTACCAGTGTTAAAGACTGCGATGGAGCTCCGTATGCCACGGCAAACTGGCTGACACTGACGGCGGCGGTGCACAAATGCTGCGCAGCTAGCGCCATTCGACGGCCAACACCGCGGTTCCTGGTGAGTCCGCTGTGCCGTGCGTGTGATCATTGCTTGTACAGCCCTCTCGCAGTGTCCGGAGCAAGTATGGTGGGTCTGACACACCGGTGTCAATGTGTTCTTTTTTCCATTTCCAGGAGTGTAGAATGTATATAATTTTTATGAGTCTCGAAAATGTTAGAAATAGGATGTACGACAATCAGAAACTGTGTATTATTGTTCCTGTTATTAAACCAACAAGGAGGCAAAACAGTGGCACTTCATTTAATTGTACCAGCATCTGGGAATCCTTTCAGAGCCACAAGGCAACTTGTAAGATGTCGTGATCTCCTGACCTTCATTGCTTACATATTCCGCCCTCACAATCATATTCTGCACATCAAGACGCTTCACTCGAACCCAAACTCAATAAGATAAAGCCAATGTTGTATGAATTCATGTAAACCATATGCAAATAACAAACAAATCGCAAGTGCGCACCAAGATTGAAATACTCGAGGCTGGCGTACACACACACACACACACACACATTAAAGACACGACGGTCACAAAAGCTTTTAGTTCGGGAGAGGCAAACCGTACGCCAGGGGGCCGGTCCCTTCAGAGGATGAGTCAACCTATCTACATCGGCTGGCTACTGCCCGTAGAGCAGACAGCGTTTGCCTGAGTGAAAGGGAGAACGACTCCGTGTTCGGCTTAAAAGCAAATTCCGCTACACTGTGTGGGAGCGCCTAGCCTACGCACTCTATACAAACATAGCACGCAGTTTCAGAGGTTTTCACAGGGAGACAGCAAACACCAAACGTGGATGTTACAGATTTCCGGATTGGTCGCCTTAAATGAAATGTCATTCTCCCGTTTTAGAAGAGCAATGCTGATTGGCAGACAATATTCTTGACGTCTTGAGCTGAAGGAGTAATGGAATAGACCGAAAGATGTACCCCTTCACATCTGGTGTGGAGAGGGGCCGCTCCGTTGTCGCTCTTGGAGCGAGAACACGTAACGAGAGCATGTGCGCTCGTACATGTACTCAAAGAGCGAGGAACAAGTGTCACCTCAGTACTTCACTGGGAGATCACCTCTGTCGAGAGCGAATCAGAGTGAACTCTATATTGAGTCCTTGGGGTTAAGCATTGTTCACTGTGTTGGCTGCCACACTTATTGTGTATTGTGAATTGACAGAGTTATAGTTAACGCCTGCGAGCGAATTTTTGAGTGGCATCGTGATGCTGACCAGTGTACCACGCCAGTAGTTAGACTAGGGGCGAATAGGAGTCCTTGACTTCATCAAGGCGCAGGGAGAGTTTGACTGATAGAACGAGAGCTATCTTATTTGTCAGCAGCGAGCGGCACAGACAGCAGTCGTCGCTGCTTACGGTATTGTGTGCTACAGCTCTTGTGAGCCCCAGATTTCCTCCACAACAGTACACTTCACTGCGACAGCCTCAACCGTACCTAGTAACATTCTAACAGATAATTATTCAAGTTGAGTAGGCGCGGCCCTCAGTCACTCTGCCAAACAATCTTAAACTTTGTATAGAAATTTCATTAGCGAATCGTATCCTTAAGAGGTAACTTCACATTCCGAAAAGAACCAGGAAATAACTTGTTCAGTTCATAACTAAAAGTGCCATTGTGATTTCTCAGAACTTTTGCAAAAAAATAAAAATAATAATAATTTTCGTTAGTTTCATGTTTTTCTTACACTAACTAGCACTACTCCAGTACCCAAGTATCCCACTAGTTACGTAAGAAATTTTGTGAATTTTTGTGTCATTTCCTTACAGAGGACGACTCCAGAAGATGTTTATTGCTGAAAGTTTTTCAGGCATTTCTCTTTAGAACGTTAGGAGCGTCTGTCTGACTTCTGTAGCAGTGTGGGGGTGGAAATTGCATCTTGCAGGAGCCGCAGGGTAAAGGGTACATCTCAGATTAATCCGTTGCGCAGAATGACAGAATAGCACCCCCGTCGCTCACAAACTTTTGGATGGCTTCTGCAATGGCTCCGGTAAAATATATTGGTAGCAAGGACTTGGAAGTAAGAGCAAAATATCTTTCCCAATGACTGTCTTCATAGTGTTGTTCAAATCCTGATTTTTTTGAGTTAAAAACAGACCAACATAAAATAATGTGCCTTGTTGCGACTGAGGCGACTACGGGGTACACAGAAAAACGATTAACGTAAGATTATCCAGTAACTCAGTCAAGGAAAAAAAAAGAAAACGGCGTGAAACCGTCGGATCGCGCACCGAGCGAGGCGGCGCAGTGGTTAACCCACTGATCTCACATTCGGGAGGACGACGGTTCAAACCCGCGTCCGGCCATCCTGATTTAGGTTTTCCGTAATTTCCCTAAATCACTGCAGGTAAATGCCGGGACGTTTTCTTCGAGAGGGCACGGCCGATTTCTTTCCCCATTCTTGACACAATCCGAGCTCGTGCTCCATCTAAAAATGGTTCAAATGGCTCTAACCACAATGGGACTTAACATCTGACGTGATCAGTCCCCTATACTTAGAACTACTTAAACCTAACTAACCTAACGACATCGTACACATCCATGCCCGCGGCAGGATTGGAACCTGCGACCGTAGCAGCAGCGCGGTTCCGGACTGAAACGCCTAGAACCGCTCGGCCACAGCGGCTCGCTTGTGCTCCATCTCTAATGACCTCCTTGTCGATGGGACGTCAAACTCAATCTTCCTCCCTTCCTTCCTCCGGGCGCATGTGTTATGCTGTTTACGTGCGAGACAGGACAGTTATCCGGTACTGGATTTTTATTACTAATAATCTGATAACGTGCCATTGGTCGATTATTCATTTATCCTATTAGAAAGGGGAAAATGTTATCAGAACGAGTCAGCAAACGACCCTGAAAGCTGTAATGCCACTCTGATATTTGTCATTTTGATTATTTTTCCAAGTCACTATCACTCCTAGGGCTGTAAGGCACGCCTTACACCCTGTGTTTTTTCGGACAGTCAATAAGGTGTCTGAAGGTTTGGCTGAAATTGCTCAACGCATTCCACAATTATGCTTTACATTTCAGTCTTCTTATCACCCCCACATCTTCCTTTTGTCGTCATTTATCTGACTGATTTGATGCTGCATTCCACGACTTCCTCTGCTGTGCCAACCTCGTCACCTGAGATAGCATTTACACCCACCGTCCTCAGTTATTTGCGGGATATATTCCAATATCTGTCCTCCTCTACAGTTTATAGCCTCTACAGCTCACTCAGGTACAATGAGAACAGTAGATGCTATTCCTTGATGTCGTAACAAATGTCCTATTATCTTGCTTGCAACGTGATCTTCTCCTTTCTGACTCCGCAGTGAAACTCCACATTTCTTATCTTGTCAGCCTACCTAATTTTCAGTATCCTTATCTAACACGAAATCCCAAACGCTTCGATTCTATTTCCGATTTCCCCCATAGTCCAGGATGCTGTGTTCCAAACGTACGTTCCCGTCAATTTCTTGTTCAGATTAATGCTGATGTTTGCTACTACTAGACTACTTTTATTAGGGAATGACCTTCCTGCCTGTGTCAGTCTGCTTATTACGTTCCCACTGCATCACCTGCCTTGTAGTATTTTGCTTCCTACGTAGCAGAAACCATCCATTTCCTCTCCTTCAATTTTGACGGTAAGTTTCTCACTCTTCTCAGTCCTGCTACTCCTCACTTTTTTCGTCTTTCGTCGTTTGTCCTCCAGTCAGTAGTGTGTGCTCATTGGGCTACTTATTCCAGTTGACAATTCCTGTAATCCTTCTTCACTTTCACAGAGATTAGCAATTCTTCTTCACTTTCACCGAGATTAGAAATATTATCGGCAAACCCTTATCACTGATGCCATGAATTTGAATCTCACTCCTGAACCTCATTTTATTTCCGTCATTGGTTGTTGACTCTGTAGTTTGAACAGTAGGGGCGAAAGACTGCATCCTCGTACCGAGTTGTCATAATTAAAGTGCAGCTACTCACAGAGGTCCAGTGAGGGCTTTAATTATCGTACGATAATGAAATTTGGTAGATATAGTAATACGGTAATGCGGAACCGATTTACACTTTAAAAAATTAATTGAAGTTAGTTCTAATTATAAGCACCCGGTATTAAACTTTTTTAAATCCTAGTGCTTGGTTCTTAGTCTTTCATTCTTATTTTTAGCTCCTGATTATTGTACAATGTAGACGTCACATGTTTTTTCTTGTAGTTTACATCTGTTTTCTTGAAAATTTTGCATATCATGCACCATTTTAAATTTCCAAACGCATTTTATGGGTCGATAAAATCTGTGATCAAATAAGGCAGAACTGATAGATAACATTCTTTCGCAGTTTCTGAAATCATTAGGGGAAGTGACAATCTAACAACTATTCAATTTGGTGCGTAGAATCTACGAGTCTGGAGACGTTCTATCAGACTTTCGGAGCAATATCATCCACATAGTCTCGAAGGCAGTTGGGCAGGTAATTGAGAGACCTATCGCACAGTCAGCTTAAAAGCTCATGTATCCAAGTTGTTGATAAGAATAATATACAGCAGAGTGCAAAAGGAAATTGCAAATCTGTTAGACGACGATCTTCGCCTCTGGGAAAGCTGAAGGCACAAAGCACGCAGCTCTGACGCTGCGTTTCAAAATGGGAACAAGACGTGCGATAAATTAAGACACTTTCATAGGATTTGCCTAGTTAGAAACTTCATTTTACAGTGCAAACTGTGCAAGATATTTGAAATACTGAGACAAATAGGGGTAAATTACAAGGCAAAACGGATAATATGCAATATGTGCAAAAACCGAGAGACAAATATAAGAATAGAAGACGAAGAACGAAATGCTCTAACGAAAACGGGTTCGTGGTGGAAGGATATCAATGATAATAGCCTACTGTTGACGTTGCTATCCTCAGGGAAATTGGGGAAGAATTACAGGACGTGTTAAATTGAACAAAAAGTCTTATGAATAGAGAATAGCGAGTGAGAGGGAAGAGAAGAGTAATGAAGAGCAGAGAAATGAGATTAGCGATAAACTTCAAAACTATGGACCACGAGTAGACGGATTTAAAGAATTCTTCTACCTTGGAAGCAAAATAACACACGAAGGAGGATATAAAAGCCAAATTAGCACAGACGAAGGGTGTGTTTCTGGTCAAGAGAATTCTACTATTCCCAAAAATCTTACTTCATGCGGAGAAGAAGTTTATGAGAGCGTACGTTTGGAGCACAGCATTGTATGATAACAAAACATTTGGCATCTCGAAGCGCCTGAGATGTGGCGCTACAGAAGAATGCTGAAAATTAGGTCGGCTGGTAAGATACGGGCTGGGGAGGTTCGCCGCAGAATCGATAAAACAGGAACGTATGGAAAACACTGTCAAGAGGAAGGGACAGCGTGATAGCATATGTGCTAAGACATCAGGGAATATTTTCCGTGGTACTAGCGTGACATGTAGAGAGTAAAATACCATAGAGGAAGACAGATGTTGGAATATATCCAACAAACAATTAAGAACGTAGAGTGCAAGTGCTACTTCGGGAAGAAGACTTTTGCACGAGAGGAATTTACGACGGGCCACATCAAACCAGTCATAAAACTGACGACTGAGGAATGCCCTATGAACTTCCCTTGCTTGCATTATCAAAGCACACCGTCAGAACGGCCTCTCTGGTGCCTTTACTTTTCATGAAGAATTGATCGTTATCTAAGACATCCTGTTTTCTTTTCCGTTCTTCTCTTTAAAATTTACTTACTTTTACTTTTAGGCTTTTACTTTTAGGCTTTTACTTTTAGGCTTCTCTATGTTATCTTCGCCTGCAGCTCTAATGCATGAACTCTGACTCAACACTTTTGTGCCATTTCTGTCTTCTGGCTGGATAGTGTGGGCGATAGTTTTCCAAAAGTGTGATGATCTGTATCCAGTCTCTTAAAGTCTACAAAAAACAGAAAGAAGTCATTTGAATCCCATTGCCCCTAACGCTTGCAGGAATTCCGAAAGAATTTGACCCATGGTCGTCACCTAATTTGACCGCATGTGTTCCAAAGTTTTGTAAAACTTTGGTCATCAAACTCGATCAGTCATATCTTCCATATCAACTTCCATTTCCTCTTTTACCACATGAAACAGTTTCCTTTCCTAATAGAGACCTTCAGTGTACTCTTTGCTCCTACCTACTCCCTCTCTCTCTCTCTTGCTTTCTTGCTTGACACATTTCTTCTGACTTCACCGAGGGTTATTTTGACTGTGTTATATACTGACTCTGTCTCCCCTACAAACAATACTTTCCCGACTTCTTCGAAGTTTTCTTGCAAGCATTTCGGCTTTGCTTTCCTGGATTTCCTGATTCCTTGAGCTGTATTTGAAAGTTCCTGAATTAAGTTAAGTCTCTTTTTAGAAATGAAGTGAAACTTATATTCCCTTTGAAGAGTAAGTTACAATTAATCTCAGGTCTGCGACAGCTTCAAAGTTTGTCTTCTCGGAGGTATTTTGTCGGGTTTACTTCATAATCTTGCGCCTCTTTCCGGTAGTTAATTGTCTGATTTCTGTTTTCCTAACTTTGAAAGCCCCATTCGCCGAAAGCTCCGCACTGCCATTTTTGGATGTGATGTGAGAAGCTTTTGCCATTACGTCGTTCAGACGCGGCAAGAAGTGGTAAATAAGGCGGGATGGAAGTAAAATAATCTTCTGGAACATAACTGAGGTTCTTAACAAAGGTAATAAAAATAAAATATTATGTTTTTTCGTCTGAAGGCTCTTTGCATATTCCTGGAGAGACCAGATGAAAGGTATTACTAAAGTACAACTTCTGAATATAATCTTACCATTGAAGTTAAAATCTTCTGGGTTATTAGACGCATCATATTTCCTCTAAAATGGTCGACGTTTCGACCCCTCTGCTGGGATCTTCCTCAGGATCTTCCGGTACCCACTACTCCAGCAGTCGTGGACACCAGAAGATCATGAGGAAGATCCCAGCAGAGGGGTCGAAACGTCGCTCATTTTGGAGGAAATATGACGCGGCCTAATGACCCAGAAGATTTTAACTTCAGTGACAACGGCCACGAAAGCCTGCAGACTTGCATAATCTTAACATGTTTCTGCTAATCCAGGCCATTGTTACATATTCACATTCTTATGTTAAAGTATGAATAACGAAGTTTTGAAAACATTCTTGCTGTATGTGCTGCCTCATGAATCATAAAATATTTTTAAGTGGCAACTTTGTTTCTAATTTATAGTTCACGAGGAATTCACGTAGCCAGCCACGACTATGAGTGTTTTGTGCTGGGATATAAACTCGTCTGGATAGAGTACATTCTATACAGATATTCGACTTCCTGTTGATGACGATTAGCGTTTTTCGTGCCCAGTTACCCAAATTAGTGCTATCGCTGCAAACAAAGGTATGTCCCAGTGTTTTAGTCCACAATATGGATCAGACTTATACAGTTTATTATCCTTTAGAACTTCCTCATTGACAACAATATACCGTGCAGATTATACGTCTGATGTGAATATATTTTTGTTTATGTTCTTCCAGATTTTTTTTTCAATGTTTTATTGGATATTTCAGCTGCATAGGGTTTTGTATTTGTCCAGTAGCCAGTGAGATGTGTAAGTTGGAAGTGGCGTGCCGGCGAGGGGCTCGTAGTAGATAAGTTATTTCCGCATATATGTACGAACATATGCCAGTTGGGCATATGTTACACAGGCGCCCTGTGGTTTTGAGGGGCTAAGACGGTAAACAAGTGTCTGGTCATGACTGCGTGGTCGCTCTGTAACGTTTTAGAAGTCTGTTTTATAAAACTTTCAGTACACTGTGAACGGACATCCTTAACGCGGAACAGCCATCAGTTGAGCCAAAGTCATTGTTTGAGGTGAAAGTCTGTGTATGTTGCCTCTCCATCCAGACCATCATATGGTAGTCAAAATTTTATCTACGATGTCAGAAAGGAATCTGTTGCGCAGCCTCGTGTGGCACATCGTGCGGAAGACAGAAGTATTGATAAACAGCGCTCTTCGCAAACGATTTAATGTCCGGTTTGTGTACTCTTTCAGTGTGGTTCTTAACACATTGAGCTTATGCTCCCACTTAAAATTATTCAGGTCATGTGAACCCGCCGTGAAGATCATTCCTAGCCGGTTTACCTTGTCAGTTCTTTGTAGGCAGGATGTTTCCATATGATCGCTAGTGGGTTCGATGGGCTAAGCTTTGGACTGATGTTTAACTTCGCGCCGCAGGCATTGGTATATGCCGTAGTAAATCCTCTAACTGTATTGATCTCTTGGATCGTGTTGACAAGACTGTTATATCGTCCGCATATGCGTGTGACACTGTTCTTATGTTAAAAACTTAAAATCCGTTTAGATTTAAGTCCAGATATAAAAGTAGCCGTTCCACAACTATGTTATAGAGAGTTATAGATAAAGGGCAGTCTTAGGGAACAGATTGGTTGATCGGCACGAGGTTCGTTAACTGACCATTGGTACTTATTGTGGATTGCGTTCCGATTAAGCGTTTTTGTATCAGATGTGAGAACCGAGCATTAAAACCCGTACCACGCATCACACCTAACAAAAATTTGTCCTGAATCTTGTCAAAAGGTATGCTAAAGTCTGAAAACCGAAATGCATTTTGACACTTGTACGACCAATCAGAAGTCAGGACTGAGCAGCAGAGAATAGGTCAGAGTCCCTCATCGTCGTGCTTCGTGTCTTTTTTGGGCTGACCACGATCAGACCTGCAGTAAATTCTGCCGGAAGGCCATCGACAGCCTATAGTTCGTTATGCATTACAGTATGTTCGTGGCCAATAACGTTCCAAAATCTTGCACAAAACTCGACTGGTAAGCCATGTGGTCCAGCTGCTTTGTTGCGTGGAGATTCCGTAATTGTTTTAATTTCTCCTTCCGAGATGTTTTCGAGAAGCCCTTCGTTATCTTTGGGACTGACTGTGGGTTCTGTATTGGATGGGAAGGCTTTCTCCATAGTCGGGTCTGTCACTGATCCAGAATAGAGATCCGTTTAGTACCATACAATATGTTGCTTAATTGTGCTTTGGTCATCGTAGTTATTTCCTTCGTCATCGCGAAGGTATTGAAGGATTTCCTGTTTGCCTCTTTTGGCTTGCCTTATCAAATAAAGCACTCCGTCTTCAGGCCTCAAGTGACCCATCGGGACCATCCGACCGCCGTATCTTCCTCAGTTGAGGATGCGGATAGGAGAGGCGTGTGGTCAGAACACCGCTCTCCCAGTCGTTATGATGGTTTTCTTTGACCGGAGCCGCTACTATTCGGTCGAGTAGCTCCTCATTTGGCATCACGAGGCTGAGTGCACCTCGAAAAGTGACAACAGCGGATGGCGGCCTGGATGGTCACCCATCCAAGTGCCAGCCACGCCCGAGAGCGCTTAACTTCGGTGCTCTCACAGGATCCACTGCGGCAAGGCCGTTGCCGTCTTATCATATAGTATACCGAATATCATATAGTATACCGAGATATCGCGCGTTTTTGTCTTTCAGTCACTGCCGTACCAGAGCAGCAATTTTCGCGTTGATGTGTTATTTTCAAAGACTATTTGCCGGCAAATTCGCTGGTTCATTGCACAAGTCACGTAGACACAGGAAGTAGTATTCCAGCAACTGTCTCCGCACGTAGACCTTTTTTTCGGTCCAAATAAAACACCTTGCCCTGCTTGACTGGCTCTGGAGGCACCATGCCCATGTCTCTGTGATTGCTTGGTGCAGTTCCTCGTCGTCTAGGAGCGATCGGTTTGAGGTGACCTCGCTTCAAGTAGAGTTATTGGTTGATGTGTTGAGCCGTGATGAGATAGCCACAATTATCCGAAAAAATATTTGGCCATATCTCGCAGTTAATCACACTGTACAGAAAATCTTTAGTGGCGTAAATCCTGCCTAGCCTGCTTGTGCATTTGCTACTGGCGCAAGTGTAGCCTGTAGAGCGTGTCCGTCAAGTCTAATCCGGTAGTTAATACACTCAATTCTTCACAGAAATTGAAATTAGGCCATTTATCTTCCTTATGCAAAACAAAATTAAAATTTCCTTCTAAAATTTCATTGATTCGAAAGTCCATTAGTAGATTCACTATTTTCTCATGAAACAAACCGCTTCTGCGTCGTTTGCCTATAGAGTCAGTTGGGACATATATATTTACTATGAGCTTTTGCCGCAGTCTCTTTGCCACTTTTGAATATAGATTGTGCTTGCACGTATGACTACCTTGTACGTCATAATTTCCTCGTGATCCAGTCCCATGTTCATGATAACATTGTATCCAGAGATGATGGCGATTTTAAATGTGACTACCTGCTGAAGCTTAGCTACGTCGATATCGGCTGCGTACAAATAATCCCGTACTCACTCGACCTTGACGTCGGATTTAGTTCTATTAATATTAATAGCAGCTATATTACTTGCATGCATGAATGTGAGGCGACTACACTTGTTGAGACTGCTGCCACCAACGTCACATGAACATTCAGTGTTTCAAAGTACTGTGGTTCAGAGTACAATCAACGTCCGTCTGCTCGCAGGTCTGTGTACGGTGTATTGTATGCCTGTAATCCCAAGTACTCATCCTGGAATTGTTGTTCGTCTGATCCGTCCGTCTGTCTACTTGTATTGTCGCTAGAGATAGCCACATCGCGGTGTTATCTACCGACGCGACAAGTCCAGGTGGTCCCGTGATTTCGACCGTGGCAGATCTTCGTGTAGCGACGGCGGATCTGCTAGCATCTGTGGGTGTGTTGTTATTCTTCAGTGAGTGGATCTTGGAGTAGCTGTTTGATTCGCGGGCATCCTCTTAGATCTTCTATGGAGTCGCAAATGACGCTCCTCCTTTCGTTAAACTGATTTTAACATTCCTGATACCACTGTCAACGTTAAAGTGTTTGCATCCTCGCGATTTCTCGGCTGTTATTTACAAATCTCTGCCGAAATGGTATAGGGTCTGGCGAATGTATTCGAATTCCATTTCAGACGGAACATTAAAAACTCGAACTGATCGAAAACCTAACCCAGCACAGCAGATTTCAACACTGACAACTTCACCTTACAATTCTGAATTTTCGTGGAACCGCTTGTGAGCGTTATTAGAGCACAAGTTGGTCGTTTGTTAGTTTTGCACACACAGCATCAAGTGTATAGTAGGTGTCCACAAATTTCTCTTTTTCAGAAGCAGTTTTGTTGCCAGCGTCAGTCTACAGGCGAAATACCCTCAGACGTCAAGAAGAATGTAATAGTTCCAGTTCCAAGGAAAGCACGTGCTAACAGGTGTGAATTTTAACGATCTATCTGTTTAATAAGTCATGACTGCAAAATACTAACACGGTTCTTTACAGGAGAATGGAAAAAACAGATGGAAGTTGACATTGGGGACGATATGTTTGGATACCAGAGAAATGTAGGAACTCGCGAGGCAATACCGAGACTAAGAAGATAGGTTAAGGAGAGGCAAACATACGTTTATAACATTTGTAGACTTTGAGAAAGCTTTTGACATTGTTGACTGGAATACTCTCTTCGAAATTATGAAGGTTGCAGAGATAAAATACAGGAAGCGAAAGGATATTTAAAACTTGTACAGAAACTAGACGGCAGCTGTAAGAGTCGAAGGACATGAAAGGAAAGTAAGAGTCAAGGGACATGAAAGGAAAGCGGCGGTTGAGATGGGACTGAGACATGTTTGTAGCCTATCTCCGATGTTATTCATTCCGTACACTGAGCAACCCGTAAAATAAACTAGAGAAAAATTGGGAGTATGAATTGATGTCCAGGGAGAAGAAACAAAAACTTTGAGGGTTGCCGACGACATTGTAATTCTGTCAGAAACAACAAAGTACTTGGAAGAACAGTTGAACGGAATGGACAGTGTCTTGAAATCAGGATATAAGATGAACGTCAATAAAAGCAAAACAAGAATAATGGAACATAGTCGAATTAAATCAGGTGATGCTGATGGCACTGGATTGGGAAATGAGACACTTAAATTAGCAGATGTATTTTGTTATTTGGGCAACAAAATAAATGACAATGGCCGAAGTAGACAGCATATCAAATGTAGACTGGCAATTTCAAGAAAATCGTTTCTGAAGAAGAGACATTTGTTAACCCCGAATGTGGATTCAGTGTTACGCAGTCTTTCCTGAAGATATTTGTCTTTAGTGTAGTCGTGTATGGAAGCGAAAAACGGACGATGAACAGTTTAGACAAGAACAGAATCGAAGGTTTTGAAATGAGGTGCTACAGAAGACTTTATGGGTAGATCATGTAATTAATGAGGATGTATATACTAAGATGGTATCTGTTCTTTCGGAAATGCAGCTCGTTAGAATGAAATTACAATGAAATGAACACCCTAAGCTGCTTACAGGCGTTGACATACGTCAACGGAGACAGATGAAAATGTATGCCCCGACTGGGACTCGAACCTGGGATCTCCTGCTTACATGGCAGACGCTCTATCGATCTGAGCCACAGAGGACACAGAGGATAGCGCGACTGCGAGGATTTATCTCTGGCACGCCTCCCGCGAAACCCACATTCTCAACGTATTGACCCGCACTAAATTCGTAGTGTCCCCGCCCATTATACTCATTACTCGCGGCGCGTCGCCGATTCCCGTAAGAGTTCGGGCACTGTTTGTGCATTGGCACAGAAGAAGAAGATGGTAAAGTAGCCGGTGAGCCTTAGCTATATATATATACTAAGATGGTATCTGTTCTTTCGGACATGTCCTGAGGATGTACTGAGGAGACTGGGCGTTTGTGCCAAAACTTGACCAAAGAATGGATCGGTTGACTGGACACATTCGAGGCATCAAGGGGTCACCAATTTAGTATTGGAGGGAAGTGTGGGGCGTGAAAATCGTTGAGGGCGACAAAAGATGCATACAGTAAGCAGATTCAAAAAGATACAGGTTGCAACAGTTCGATACTAATATTCGCCAGTTTCGCTTATTCGTACAGCCTTCACTTTCCAAACCCTACCGCATGCGGTGGAAATAATGTGATCTGAATAACCACAAATTAGCTTACTGACCCCAATAGAAGATTTTACGATGTCAGCTGTTGATAATTACTTTAGCACGTCACTCCCACTCCATTGCTAGAGGTGAAAGGAGGACATAGAGACAAGGAATCCAGGAAGCCACGGACGGGTAACGAAATGTATAACAGACAATCACGAATTGCAGTAGACAACGGCGAGTCGTGTAAAACTACTCGATTAAAATTCCGTTGTCCGGATTTACGCCTGGATTTAACGCTTACCGTCATTTCCAACCCTTCATTTGCTATAGCTCTGTTTGAGTCGGAAAGGTGTGGCCCCCAAACAATAGGCATTTACAATGAGGCGCGGCTCACAATGGAGCTCATTGTCACCTCTAAACAAGAGATGCACGAGCCACTGCCTCACAAGTCGTCAGCCATTCACGAGAATACCGCAAGAGACAAGCCTGTTGAACTGGAGGACAGTTATTAGTCTGAAGGCGCCTCAGCTATCCAGTGCAATGAAGAGGGCTTTCATAACAATCGGATCCGCCATACCGCAGTGCCTCCACAAACTACACTGAGCAGTCACCGTGCAAGAGCATGCGGTTTATTACGGCTGAATCTTAAAAGTAAATTACGAATAAAAAAGGTATCGCGGTCTTTATAGAGAAAAAGCACGGTGCCAAGCAGTTTTTATCTGAATGGTTAAGGAAGAGTGTAAAATCCTACAATAACGTTGGATCTGCCACATTTACTGGGGGCTGCAACTGTTTTCTTTATCCTGACAATTCTCCCCCGAGGTACAGGACATAATTCCACTTATGACCTTGCAGTGCTTGTAACTAAGTCTTACGATATAATTATAGCAGGATAAATAGACGACAATAATTACAGCTGATCTAGCTCAATCAGTTTGTGGAACCTCATGACATGAGGTAAGCAGCTGCGTAAAAAATTTTGAACTCTGGATTGAGCTGTTTGTTAATGTTCGGTCAAATGTTTGTGCGGAGAGAAAACAAGACGTCGTAGAAATTGCGCATTGGATTTTGGTTTGGATTTTCATGAGCAAATGGGGGGTGGACAATAGACAGAAGGGGTACCGAAGTGAACAGCGTGGGGTACAGTTTTGAAAAGAAAGATTTAATTGCTTGAAAGTAAGCAGGGTAATTTATAAAAATTCCACTAGCGATTATAGGGAAATTTTGTCCGAATCTTCATAGCCCAATGTTAGGAGTCGGAAACAGATAACTGGATAACAAATAACAACAGCGTGAGGTATATTTTTGAAAAAAAAAGTTTAATTTATTGAAAGTGAGCAGAATAATTAAGAAACACTTGATTTTGTGATGTACTGAATAGTTTGTCCTTTAACTCTGTGGATATCGTTTCCATTTTGTCGGTCCGATTTCCGAGGCTATTCAGAAGTATACCAGTGGTATTAATCTTTTTCTTGGCCGCGTTACGAGAGGGCTATATGAACTATATAAAGTTGCACAGCAACATAATTTAAGCAACTCCATGGCATTGCAAGGGCCATAACCATTAAGATGTACATTCATATGAGAAAACGAAACTATTGAACTTCAGATTCTTGGATTGTGACAAACCATATCTGGCGTAGCGGATATTGAAAAAAGGCTGAGAGACTCAGTATAATGTGCGGAACCATGAAAAGAACGCTCAGCGGAATAATTCGAAAGGATACCAATTTTATAATTATGACAGTTTCCTGTTGACTATAAGCAAATGAAACTTGGACTACCAACTCTTGAACACAAATCAGACTCCAAGCAGCTGAGGTAAGAATTTTGAGAACAGTCTACCGAGTAACAAGAGGAGCCAAATTAAAAAATGAGACCATCCTGAAGAATGAAGGAATTTACAATCAAAAGTTAAGGAACATAGAAGAGCATGGAAAGAACATGAAGAAAGAATGGATGATGAACGAATTCTTAAACTACTGCTACAGTGCATCGCTAAAGGAACAGGGGACATTTGTAGACCCATGAGAAGATGGATGGATGAAGAAGTCGCAGCGGACCAACTGGTCTAATGCTTGAGGAAGAAGAAAAAGAACAAGAAGAAGACAAATACTTAGTAATTAGAGGGAAAATTTTTGTCTGAGTTTTCATAGCCAAACGCAAAGTGGTGAATGGACAAATGGCGTATCAAAATGATCAGTGTGAGGTGTACAAATGGAAAAAAACTTGTAGAATGATTTGTCTAAAAATAAGAAACAAAATGGATTATAGAAACATTTGCTGTATATGATTTCGAAAATCATTCAAAGGCCTGTGAATCTTTATCTAATGTATTTTATTTATTACTTTTAGACAAATCATTCAAAAAAAACATTTTATGGTGTTTTTTGAATTTTTTTCTTAAGCTTACTCCATTTAACATACAAACTGTTATTTCTGTCTACAAATTATTTGCTTTTGTCAATAATCTCCCTATTCGTTAGAACCGTAGTTCGTTCTTCCGCTGCTCAAACAGCACAGCCTGTGCTTACTTGTACCCCGCTCTTATCGCTCCTGTCACCATCTTTCAAGAGAGACAAATGGTGAATCCAATTCGGCCATCATGGTTTACCTTTTCCGACGGCCTCAACCATTTGTCAACAAACTGATCCAGTTCTTCTTCTCTGATGATCAGGTAGTAGACGGAACGTTAAACACCAAGTTTTCACCCTTCTTCTTATCCCTTAAGCGACTTAGTCGACGGCTGACTAGGAAACTGAGACGCTATAAAAAGACGCACAAGTAATGAGACATCTGAAACGTGGGAGTAAGTGAAGCATAAAAATTAAATAACCTTCAGAACTGAAAGAAATTTCTTTGGAAATTAGAAAAAAACACAGTTTCCTTTTCATAAGGAATGTTGAAACGTGAAACGTCTACACAGGTGTAAAGAATTATTTCACACAAACAAATAAGTTTCCCACAAACCTGTTTTTTTTACGCACGAGGAAAGCACTATGTTTCTGTTTCACTCACTGAATCATCCACTTGCGAATTTCCTTTGAATAACTGCCTTAGAATCTAAACCTTGGCAGGAAATATTGGAATCCAGTTTATGAGTCTATATTTTTAAGGTGTATTAGAATTCCCAAACACCAACAAGAAAAAAGGGTATATGTTACATTCGTAGGCTTTCGCTTAACGCATTTCGAGTTAAAATGTACCAACTATAGTTTAGATTAAAACTATTTTAATGAAAAATAGAATGATATTACCTATGTAATCAATATACCGACCACCGCTCATGGGAGATATTTTGGCAGTTCTTTAATCGTTTGTTGATCCAACTTCTCGTAGTTTTAAGCCACAATCTAAAGAAATGAAACAGCAAATTTTCAGAATCAGTATTCGTGAGCGGATTCAGGAGGTTGTCTCCATAACCGTACACGTCCATTCGCTCCATACAATTTGAAACGAGGCTCGTCCGCCGAGGCAACATGTCTCCAGTCATCAACAGTTCGATGTCGGTGTTGACGGGCCCAGGCGAGACGTTCACGAGTGCGCCTTCGGTTCCGAAAGCCCATATTGACGATATTTCGTTGAATAGTTCGCACTCTCACACTTGTTCATGGCCCGGCATTGAAATCTGAAGCAATTTTCGGAAGGGTTGCACTTGTGTCGTGTTGAACGATTCTCTTTAGTCGTCGTTCCTCCCATTCTTGCTGGATCACGGTACACTCGTGAAATGTTCGCACGGGAAAATCCCAAATTCATCGCTATCTCGGAGATGCCGGGTCCCAACGCTCGTGTGACGACTGTAACATCACGTTCAAACTCACTTAAATCTCGATAACCTGGCATTATAGCGATCTAACAACTGCGCCAGACACTTCTTGTCTTATATAGGCACTGCCGGCCGCAGCGCCGTATTCATTCTGTTTACATATCTTTGTATTTGAATACGTATGCCTATACCAGTTTCTTTGGCGTTTCAGTGTACATATGTACACTACTGGCCATTAAAATTGCTACACCACGAAGATGACGTGCTAAAGACGAGAAATTTAACCGACAACAAGATGATGCTGTGATATGCAAATGATTAGCTTTTCAGAGCATTCACACAAGGTTGGCGCCGGTGGCGACACCTACAACGTGTTGACATGAGAAAAGTTTCCAACCGATTTCTCATACACAAACAGCAGTTGACCGGCGTTGCCTGGTGAAACGTTGTTGTGATGCCTCGTGTAAGGAGGAGAAATGCATACTATCACGTTTCCGACTTTGACAAATGTCGGATTGTAGCCTATTGCGATTGCGGTTTATCGTATCGCGACATTGCTGCTCGCGTTGGTCGAGATCAAATGACTGTTAGCAGAATATGGAATCAGTGGGTTCAGGAGGGTAATACGGAACGCCGTGCTGGATTCCAACGGCCTCGTATCACGAGCAGTCAGGATGACAGGCATCTTATACGCATGGCTGTAACGGATCGTGCAGCCACGTCTCGATCCCTGAGTCAAACGATGGGAACGTTTGCAAGACAACAACCATCTGCACGAACAGTTCGACGACGATTGCAGCAGCATGGACTATCAGCTCGGAGACCGTGGCTGTGGTTACCCTTGACACTGCATCGCAGACAGCAGCGCCTGCGATGGTGTACTCAACGACGAAGCTGGGTGCACGAATGGCAAAACGTAATTTTTTCGGATGAATCCAGGTTCTGTTTACAGCATCATTATGGTCGCATCCGTGTTTGGCGACATCGCGGAGAACGCACATTGGAAGCGTGTATTCGTCATCGCCATACTGGCGTATCACTCGGTGTGATAGTATGGGGTGCCATTGTTTACACGTATCGATCACCTCTTGTTCGCATTGACGTCTGTTTGAACAGTGGACGATACATTTCAGATGTGTTACGACCCGTGGCTCTACCCTTCATTCGATCACTGCAAAACCCTACATTTCAGCAGGATAATGCACGACCGCATGTTGCAGGTACTGTGCGGCCCTTTCTGGATACAGAAAATGTTCTATTGCTGCCCTGGCCAGCACATTCTCCAGATCTCTCACCAATGGAAAACATCTGGTCAATGGTGGCCGAGCAACTGGCTCCTCACAATACGCCAGTCACTACTGTTGATGAACTGTGGTATCGTGTTGAAGTTGCATGGGCCGCTGTACCTGTACACGCCATCCAAGCTCTGTTTGACTCAACGCCCAGGCGTATGAAGGCCGTTATTACGGCCAGAGGTGGTTGTTCTGGGTACTAATTTCTCAGGATCTATGCACCCAAATTGCGTGAAAATATAATCACATGTCAGTTCTAGTATAATATATTTGTCCAATGAATACCCGTTTATCATCTGCATTTCTTCTTGGTGTAGCAATTTTAATGGCCAGTAGTGTATTTACTACTTGTTACAACTTCTTACGGCTCAGCTTCTTGTCTTACATAGTTCTCCACTCTAGTGTGGCTTGCAAAAATCTCTTCAAATTTGTATAACTACTGTGATCTACATTTATTTGAACCTGCCAACTATAGTCGAATCGTGATCTTGTCCTCATTCTACCACTTTTATCCCTTCTCCCCCCTCCTCGCTCCCCACGGCTTCCTTCTATTACCAAATTGACTATTCCTTGATGGGTCAGAATGTGTCTCATAAAATTATCTCTCCTTTTAATCACTTTATATCATAAAGATACTTTCTTTCGGACTCGGTTCGGTATCTCTCCGTTCACGATTATATCTTATCTTCAGCATCTTTCTGTAGCATCACATTTCAGAAACGTATGTTTTCTTCACGTCTATTGTGTTTATCGCCCTTCTTTCACTTCCATATCAGGTTACACTCCAGGCATGTATTGTTAAGGAAAAAGCTTCTTAAAACTTATATGTGTATTTTCTATTGAGATACTGCTCTTTTCTGAATGGTTTCCTTGCATTTTACGTACTCTTTTTTTCTGCTCTCGTCAGTAATTTTCCAAACAGCAAGTGTCGGCTACTACTTTAAGTTTCTCATTTCATAATGTAATTCCCTCACCTAAATTAACAAAATTACAGTCGATTTAGTCAATCCTGCTGGGTGATACCTCGTGTCGATAATAAACTGCGGAGGCCTAAGTTTAAAAAAACTACAGAAATATCTGTGCTGTTAGAGTCGAACAGGATGAAATAAAACCAAACGTCATTACAGTACAACCCTGTAGGGCACGGCCTATAATGGAGGGAGATCAGATCAACGCTCTCCCGGCCAATGATCTATGTTTTGAACCTGTGGCCATTTTTTTTTCCTTCCTGTGTTTCTCCCCAAAAGCTGAATGAACCTCGTACCAAATACTGTTGTGGATCGAGCCTGCATCCTTCGTGTGGCTGGGCGTTCGTGTAAATCTCTCAAACACGTAAACAAACCTATAATTATAGCAGCTGTGAGAAGCTCTTCAGGCTGGAATATGTGAGGCTGCTCGACAGTTAGTATGGTCGAGCTGACCTGTAGGACATTTCCCAATATAAACGTGTACTCCGGTTGTGAGAGAGCAATATTACACACCATTATTATTTTTTAGTTTACTTATGTTGAGCCGCAAGTGGTGTTCTATGTTAATAGATTAGGAAAGATAAACTTTTTTCCAAGATTGCAAATAATCACCTTTATTCTCGATAACCAGTTTCGGTAATCAATGTTACCATCATCAGACCTCGCCGGACAGGTTAGTGCATATTTCCTAAAATAGCAGTAAAAGTTTCCGTTCATGTGAGTTGGCAGGTATGTAACAAACTAGAAGACTAATGCATCGGCATGTCAAAATTAAAACAACTATATACACAGTTATTCACCACATACATATATCTGATATCTACATCTAAATACATATTCCGCAATCCACCATACGGCGCGTGGCGGAGGGTACCTCGTACCACAACTAGCATCTTCTCTCCCAGTTCCACTCCCAAACAGAACGAGGGAAAAATGACTGCCTATATGCCTCTGTGCGAGACCTAATCTCTCTTATCTTATCTTTGTGGTCTTTCCGCGAATTGTAAGTTGGCGGCAGTAAAACTGTACTGCAGTCAGCCCCAAGTGCTGGTTCTCTAAATTTCCTCAGTAGCAATTCACGAAAAGATCGCCTCCTTTCCTCTAGAGACTCCCACCCGGGTTCCTGAAGCATTTCCGTGATGATCAAACCTACCAGTAACAAATCTAGCAGCCCGCCTCTGAATTGCATGTATGTCCTCCCTCAATCCAACCTGGTAGGGATCCCAAACGGTCGAGCAGTACTCAAGAATAGGTCGTATTAGCGTTTTATAAGCGGTCTCCTTTACAGATGAACCACATCTTCCCAAAATTCTACCAATGAACCGAAGACGACTATCAGTCTTCCCCACAACTGCCATTACATGCTTATCCCACTTCATATCGCTCTGCAATGTTACGCCCAAATATTTAATCGACGTGACTGTGTCAAGCGCTACACTACTAATGGAGTATTCAAACATCACGGGATTCTTTTTCCTATTCATCTGCATTAATTTACATTTATCTATATTTAGAGTTAGCTGCCATTCTTTACACCAATCACAAATCCTGTCCAAGTCATCTTGTATCCTCCTACAGTCACTCAACGACGACACCTTCCCGTACACCACAGAATCATCAGCAAACAGCCGCACATTGCTATACACCCTATCCAAAAGATCATTTATGTAGATAGAAAACAACAGCGGACCTACCACACTTCCCTGGGGCGCTCCAGATGATACCCTCACCTCCGATGAACACTCACCATCGAGGACAACGTACTAGGTCCTGTTACTTAAGAAGTCTTCGAGCCACATATTTGGGAACCAATCCCATATGCTCGTACCTTAGTTAGGAATCTGCAGTGGGGCACCGAGTCAAACGCTTTCCGGAAGTCAAGGAATATGGTATCCGTCTGATACCCTTCATCCATCGTTCGCAAGATATCATGTGAAAAAAATGGCGAGTTGCGTTTCGCAGGCGCGATGCTTTCTAAAGCCGTGGTGATGCATGGACAGCAACTTCCCTGTCTCAAGGAAATTCATTATATTCGAATTGAGAATATGTTCGAGAATTCTGCAACAAACCGATGTTAAGGATATTGGTCTGTAATTTTGAGGATCCGTGCTTCTACCCTTCTTATAAACAGGTGTCACCTGCGGCTTTTTTTCAGTCACTCGGGACTCTACGTTGGGCAAGAGAATCGCGATAAATGCAAGCTAAGTAAGGAGCCAATGCAGTAGAGTACTCTCTGTAAAACCGAATTGGAATCCCATCAGGACCTGGCGATTTATTTATTTTCAACCCATTTAGCTGCTTCACAACCCCAGGGATATCTATCACTATGTCTTCCATGCGGGAATCTGTACGAGACTCAAACGGCGGTATGTTTGTACGATCCTCCTGCGTCAAAGATTTCTCAAATGCTAAATTTAAAATTTCAGCTTTCGTTTTCCTGTCTTCCGTTGCCAGGCCAGACTGATCAGTGAGTGACTGGATGGAAGCCTTCGACCCGCTTACCGAGTTTACGTAAGACCAGAATCTCCTTGGGTTTTCAGCAAGATCTTTTGCGAAGGTATGACGGTGGCAGTGGTTGAATGCTTCGCACTTCGCTCTTTTTACAGCAGCACGAATCTCTGCTAACTTTTGCCTGTCCTCATTCTCCCGATCTTTCTTGTACCGCGAGTGCAACTGTCTTTTCTTCCTGAGCATTCTCCGAATTGCGCTGTTAAACCACGGTGGGTCTTTTCCGTCCGTAACCCACTTCTTCGGCACATACTTGTCCAATGCGTGAATTACAATGTGTTTAAAATTTTCCAATAATTCTTCCACGTCCATCGTACCGAAAGTAAATGAAGCCGATTCATTTACTAAGTGGGATGCTACCAACTGCTTATCTGCTCTTTCTAGTAAGACTACTCTCCTAGCCTTCTTGACCGACTTTTTAGCTTTCGTAACCATAGTCGTAATGACAACATCAATTGACGATCGAGCATATCACTGCAGCCACAGCGCATTGATGTACTCGATTGTGAGTGACAAAAGACAGACCTATGTGGTGAATAACTGTGTATATGGTTGTTTTAATTTTGACATGCCAACGCACCGGTCTTCCAGTCTGCTATGCACCTGCAAACTCATGTTAAAGAGCATTTTTACTAAAATTTTAAGAAACATACAATAATGGGTCGGTCAAGATCTGATGATGGTAACATTGATTACCGAAACCGATTAGCTTGAATGAAGATTATTATTAACGAACTTAGCCAAGAAGTTTATCTTCTCTGATCCATTATTATTATCTGTACTAGACTGGGTTTATTTTAGATCATCCTCATATAAATCTTAAGACTTTGTTCAAGAGGTGAGGTAATATTGGGTACAATTTTTTTTGCCTTACATCTAACAGTATTTCGTTTTGTATATGATTGCTGGTAAGACCTACTGTACTACTACACTTTACAGTAAATAAATGATCCTTCCAATGTGGTTTCTACTCAGAAACTGTTATGATGTATATGTATAACGGGTTTGGAGCATGTCCGGGAAATTCAGCTGGCCTTTTAGCCTCTAAATTATCCTCATAAGCCACAGTACAGTGCATTTCGTACCTTTCTTAATGGCTCTAGTGACTATACTTTTTGTAGATGACCACAATCTACTCTTGATAGCTGAAAGTTCAAGGGACCTCGATAAATATTCTAATATTGAGAGTTCAGTTTAACGAAAGTTTGAATGATCAACAGAAGTAAACGTATCTGATAAAAAAATGGTACTATGATTTCAATAACAACTTTACTTCTTTATAATGAGAAACAGAACGTAACAAAGAGACCTAAAGTTAAAGTACGTTGACTTTTCATTAGTTTTATCATTTTTTGTTGATTTTAACATTTGAGATTAAAATAAAGTTGTGTTTTAACGATTTTGCCAATTTTTTATTTATTTTGACATTCCATAAGAAAGGCACGTGCAAATTTACGATAGTACGTAAGAAAACTCCGATTTTATTCTACAAAGAAATCAGTGCTCTTTTGCTGCCTTAGTGACCTCCAGCTTTCTCCGTCACGTACATTATTTGCTATAACCAAAGTTGAAACTACATCATCGTCTACTTCCTTTATAAAGGTATACAAGCATAACGTTTGCTGTGACAACTTTGTTTCTTTTGCAGTTCAAAATGGTTCAAATGGCTCACTCCTTAACATCTGAGGTCATCAGTCCCCTATAACTTAGAATTACTTAAACCTAACTAACCTAAGGACATCACAGACATCCATGTCCGAGGCAGGATTCGAACCTGCGACCGTAGCGGCCGCGCAGTTCCGCGGTTCCTGACTTGAGCGCCTAGAACCCCTCGGCCGCTCCGACCGGCTCTTTTGGAGTAACAGGGCTAATCTGCTCTGCTTCTTCTTCTTCTTTTTCTCTCCATCATCTCCATTTTTATCACACGAATGTGACAATGATTGAGTTAGGACACTGCAGACTTCCATATTATCCTAAAAATGTACGAATCATCAAATATCACGTTTTTTCCTGCAAGCAGAAAACTATTCCAAGTACATGGAAGTAGTGGAGATGCATTCATACAAATGAAGACAACACTGCTGCCAGAATTTCAATCATTTCATCGATGATGTCACGATGCAACATACCATACTCCTGCCCCCCCCCCCCCCCCCCTCAAGGCCTCGTATGTCGCAGGCCATCTATCCTACTTACCTACGTAAACATTGGTAGGTAATTCAAAACAGCCAACTCTGCAACAAGGTTTTACCTCACTCCTGTGACGCCACAACTCGAAATCCATCTGCCCAGAGCGTAAATTAGTGGAAAATTCAAAACATCCAAGTTGGGAAATTGTCCTGATGGTGGTACGTACAAGATGACGCAAGTCTGCCAGTTGTGCTAAGTGTAGATTACAATATGGCTGACCTGGCATGATGAGTGTAGCCTGTGTGGCTGCCAGCTTGCTTGCACTAAGTACACAATACAAGACAGAGGACCTGAGGATATGGGTGCAACTTGCATGGCTGTCAGATTTTCTGGGCTTTCTCCAGCCTTTTTACACCAGAATCCAATGTGGTGGATCCGGAAATTTTGAAAATTTGTGGTAAGTTCCTTTGGGACCAAACTGCTGCGGTCATCCGTCCCTAGGCTTACACACTACTGAATCTAACTTACGCTAAGGACAACACACACACAACCATGCCCGAGGGAGGATTCGAACCTCCGACGGGGCGATCTGGGAGATATGGGTTCAAGCTGAGTGATTGTCAGGTTTCGTGCATTTAAATTAGAATACTATGTGGAAAATGGTGGGGCAGTCACCATTTGACTTAAGTTTACAACCGTGTGCTGTTTAAAATTTATGAGTGTGTGACAAGAACAACTGCATCTCTATTTAAACACCAACGTGGAAGGGTCCCTTCTGCATGGGTTGTAAAGTTTGTGAATGGCATGCTGCACTGTGCCTCAGTTTTTCTGCATCGATTGGAGCACGCCGAGCCCACCAGCCGCCCGCCGCCCACTGTGTCATGTAGGGTTATGAGCAGTGACTCTTGCTGTTGCAGCGCACAGCAGGTCACTGTGCATGGGCCTATGTGCTTCGGGTGCAACTGAGTGTTGATGCATGTGAATTTAAAAATTCAAATTGAATGTTCAAACCAATTTCGGGCTTTCAGCCGGTCGTCGTTTAGTTCATTGCACGATGATTCGATTGGGCACCTGACAGTTATCTTCATGTGTAACATCAAAGACTGTCGAAGACTTGCTCCGTTCCGCCCCATATAGCGCGCTGCGAGTATTCTGCGCATGCGTCAGAATTCAAGTTGACAGACGGGGCATACCTCAAGGAATCAGTGCCCCCATTGGTGGAACCGCGAAACGCAGCTGCCCTCTGTGTTACCGCTCACCGCGGCCGTTGTCGCACTCTATCGCCTTCGATTAGAACAAATCGTGGAGATGATGGGATTCCACGCACTGTCCAACTGGTAGCAGCTATCACGGTTTATCGAATTTTCCGGCAAGCGTATTTCAACGGATTCTTTAAGAACAGAATCCAGAAGAGAGGTAGCTGTGGTCAGTATCACAGTTCTATCACACTCCAATCAATGTCCCATTGAAATAGTGTCAGACAATTCTTCTTCTTCTTTCGCTTGCTCCTTTGTCCCGCAGTTTTCGTAGGGTCGGTGTGGCTACAACGGATATGGCAAGGTTAATTTAAAGGGGTGGCTGGATGCCCTTCCTGCTGCCACCCCATAGCCCCCAGGACGGAATCGGTGTACCCCAGCGGTCTGCATCTAGTGCAAACCCTGAAATAGTGCGAACATGTCAGCGGGTCGTGTAACTGAGGCGGCATGTGGAGACCAGCCCGGTATTCCCCTAGGGGGATGTGGAAAACCGCCTGAAAACCATATCCAGGCTGGCAGGCACACCAGCCCACGTCGTTAATCCGCTGGGCGGATTCGATCCGTGGCCGGCGCGCATACTCGAGTCCAGGAAGCAGCGCATTAGCGCCCTCGGATAACCTGGTGGGTCAGACGTTTTCGTACTCGCTTGCTTGCAAAACGTAGATGTTCAGTGCAGTGTTCTTTCACAGTGCATGTGGTCTATCCTACGTAAGCCATCGCTCACTGACAAGGTATTTTGTAAACTCCGGCCTTCCACAGCAACAGGTCGTCCTCCACCTACCAAAAGGTCTGCAATCTTAGACGGTGGACGGAAAAATCACTTTCACTCCAAATTTAAAGAGGTTTCGTTATATTTTTAACGAAGCGTTGCCCACAAAAAGAAGAAAAGCTAAAGATTTTGTTGTCCCGTTTATCCACTTCCTGATTCTTGATTTTCACTGACAGTGCACTGTTACTCTTCTGGGTTGAACATCCATTCATTATAAACGCTGTCTTTAGGTAAGCGAGCTCTTTAAGTAAACTACCCAGATTTGAGAGGGTGTCAGCTCTGCATAAGAGTGTTTTAGGCATGCCCATTGTTTGTGATGGGTGATAACAACTTGACGCATGCAAATACAAATCAGTATGAGTGAGCTTACTATAAACTGAATGCGCCAGGGGCCATTATTCTTTCGCCTAACCAAGACATCCAAGAAAGGCAAACAACCATCTCTCTCTATTTCCATGGTGAACCGAATGTTGTTGTGAGTGCAACTGAAGATATTCTGTCGATTTATATTCTCCGTGAGGCCACACTACGGAAGTATCGTCCACATACCCCTAGAACATAGGTGGTTTAAGGGCAGCTGATTCAAGCGCTCTTTCCACGAAATCCTCCATAAAAGGGTTGGCCACCTAGGGAGACGGGGGGAGGCTGCCCATGGTGACGCTGTGAGTCTACTCACAATGTTCTTGGTTGAACGTAAAATAGGTTGGATGTCCACATGAAACTTTTTGCCAATTAATGCCAAGGAAACTGCGAGAGGGCCTTTGTAAAAACTGATACTACATCAAAGCTAACCAAATGGTCAGAACTGCTTAGACAGAGAGCTCCCAGTCTACTGATAAAGTCAGGTGAGTTACGGATGTGATGCGGGGATTCCCCCACCAGTAGTCTCAGCAATGAAGCGACAGATGTTTGGCTAAGTCATGTACAGGCGCTTCAACGTTGCTGATACAAGTGCCATCGCTCGCTAGCGTATGACAAACACAATTCTGGCCCTGACATGTGCTAATCGACAGGCGACAGTCTGCGAGACTGCCGTCACAGTACTTTCCAGACTTGCAGTATACTTTGTATTCTTTTCACAGAAAACTCAAACATGTTTGTCCCTCCGTACAACTGCCCTGAGCCTGCCTGCTATTCTGAGCCTGCATGCTATTCATAACGAACAGAAACGTGTTTCCCCTTTCTCGCTAAACCATCTATTCACTCACCAAGAATGTAACACAGAAAACCACTTAGACATACTATCTGTCCTACTTTCCCCAAGCAGATAGTATCCTGTATGGGCCTCTAACATTTTCCATCAGTTGTTTACAGCTGGCCTACTTTCCCCATGAAAATTCACACACCAAAAATTTGGAGACATTAAGTTAGTACACACACAAACACACACACACACACACACACACACACACACACACACACACACAGAGGATAATTTTGGGCACATGGCAATTCATCGAATAATAAATAAATCATGATTCTCTGAACGCTGCAAATTTCCTGATGTGGTAACAAAACTGATGGGACTCAATAAACGAATATAGAAACTTGCAAATGATAGTTATAAGTCACCCACCTTGAAAGTTAATATTGACATGTGGGTGACGTGTTACAGTTGGTATGATCATTGTTGTGGTTATAATAGTAGTAGCAGGTTCATTCCACATATTCAAACAGTAGATTCTGTAGTATTCTATACTACAAAAGTGCAACTCACTGAACATAAATGAAGAATGATTTCAGTTAGTGAGGTGTGACTGAACAGTTGACAGCGTCACCATAAAGCGTCAAGCTGCATCGTCAACAATATGTTAGTTTTGTCAATGTGCCTGCGGATGTGTGTGCCTGGCTTAACTTAAATTTATTTTCAATTCTAGGTGATGTGGTGGAGCAACGATTGTAAAGACACCTCAACAACATTACATATCAATATTCAACACATCTTTCATTTTAATTCGAGCCAGAGAAAACTGTAAGCATTGAAATGATGTCTGATTGTGAATTTAAGCCAGCTGTGATTTTTGAGAACCCATGATGTTCTGGCACCAAAGTGATATTATCCCCCTACAGACCACTGCAGGTAGTGTGAGAACTCAATTTTGACTATGTGCGTGTTTGCTCGAAATATTCAAACACCCACACATTTGTATAGGCGACTTCTCACTATTAATCAGACTTTTTAATGAAACAGAACCGACTCACATGCAGCAGCAGGCCTTCAAGTATCTATTACACAGTAGTTATGCCTTAAAACACCCACCTGACCAGAGACTGAGCTGGCAGCCGTATGTGTATAGCTTTCATGAAACTTTTTGGGCCATTTTAATACAACTGTCATGACAATCTACAAATCCTACCGAAGAAAATGTAGCCCAATATTTCGATGCATGTTCCATGTCCATATGCAGAACTATGTATGAGTTTGCAACACTTGATGTGTATACAGTACTATGTTTTTATTTGAGGATCTGTGTGTACCCAACTATATGTAAGAGTTAATAAAAAACAGATGGAGTGTCTGACTTCCCTCTTTTTATTTCCTATAAAACCCCATGCATGCTGGTGTAATCATACAGTCGACGCCATGAATGGTTGTATGAAATACTCAACTCATAAGAACTTTATCGTAACAGATAAGTCTGAGAAAACTGCAGAGAAGCACCATACGTAGAAGAACTGCTGCTGCACAGTTTCAGACCGATAAGTGAAGGTCCATCGGGCTGTGAAGTACTCAAAATTTATCTGTGGAAACAAAGATGGCAGTTGCACAAGTGACTGATCAATTGTTACTGATGGGAACCAATTCCAACTCAACAACCATCAAACACACATGACAGTTATTTCAAGAGGGCAAGAGGGCAATGGAGCAATATAGAATACACCGATAATCAATGTTCCACCAGTTGAGTCAAGTATCATGCCACATTTGGAAAAAAATAATAAATGTACTAACTTGTATGCATTTTAATGTTTATAGTTGTTATAAATGGACTGATATCCTCCCAAAAATCATCGATGTATAAGAGAACTGTGCACAAAACAATGAAAGTGGAGCCAATTGAGGTTCATGATGATGAGTATCTCAGTATTGTAAAAATGGTGGATCCATACAAACAGAAATTCAATATTGGTAATTTGATATGCATTTCAAAATAAAAGACAGCCTTCAAGAAATCACACTCGCTGAACTGATCAATAGACATATTTACAGTTTCCAAAGTGTAATGAACAAACCCCAAAACTTACAACTTAAAGGATAGCAATGATAGTGAAAGAGCTGATAGTTTTTACACAGAAGAATTACAGAGAAGCGGCAAACCAGATGTGTTTCACAAAGAATGCATTATAAGGCGACAGGGGAATAAGGCCTTTGTTCATGGGCTTGGCTTTCCTTCATCGCACAACAGCTGTTCGAGTGCATGTTAATTTTCTGCAAAACAAAGTGTGCTAATCTTAATCTCTGCAGTAGCATAACAGACATGAGTAGTACGACAGTCTACTATCGAGCACGCTTAAATGCAGTACTTAAGTGTGCAGTACGATCGACATCTCAACCGAGGATGGTGGCCGCTTGATCTTGGAAAGTGTGTTAGTGGGGGTTGCCTGTATGCACAGTGACTCTTATGAATGACACCATCATTCTGATGAACGATATCATGAAGCCACTTGCTATTCACTCCCCCTCACTCTCCCACCTCCTCACCAATCATAGCGTGGGATTAAAATGCGTCAGACAGTATGTAGTTTCAATAAACGAGTAACATATATTTTTAAAAATCCAAGAAGGTGGAAGTAGCCCATTTGTGCTTTGTACCCCCTCCTCTTCCCTCAACTCTAGCCAATGTCGGTATAGTAATAAAATGAGGCATTCAGTTGCATAAAAACGACGGCAAGTTGCATTAGTTCTATGAAAGTCAAAGATATGTACATCTACATCTACATACATCGAAAGTCACCATGCAGTGCATGATGGACGGTATCCGGTACCACAACTAGTCGTTTCCCTTCCTATTCCACTCGCGGCTAGAGTGAGGGAGAAACGATTGTTTATATGCCTTCGTATGAGCCCTAAATTCTCGTTTCTTATCTTCCTGGTCCCTACGTAAAATGTATTTGGGCGACAGTTGGGTAGTTCTGCAATCAGCTTCAAATGCCACTTCTCTAACTTCATCAGTATTTGTTCTTCGAAATGAATGATCCTTCTCTCCAGGGATTACCACTTTAACTCCCAAAGATTATCTGTAACACTTGCATGCTGAGCAAATCTACCAGTAGCGTATCTACCAGCTCTCCTATGAATTGCTTCGATGTCTTCTTTCGATCCGACCTGGTGCAGATCCCAGACACTCGAGCAGTATTGAAGAATAGGTGGCACTAGCATCCTACAAGCGGTCCCCTTTACAGACTAACAACACATTCCTAAAATTCTCCCAATAAACTGAAGTCGACAATTCACTTTCCCTACTACAATCCTCAAATGCTTGTTCCTTTTCAACACACTTCGCAACGTTACACCAAGATATTTAAACTACGTGACTATCAAGCAAAACGCTACTAATGTTGTATTCGCCCATTATGTGTTTGTTTTTCCTACTCATACGCATTAACTTACATTTTCCTAAATTAAGAGCCAGCTGCTATCCATCACACCAACCATAAATTTTGTTTGGGTCATTTTATATCAACCTACTGTCACTTATCTTTGACACCTTCCTGTTCGCCACAGCATCATCAACGAACAAACAAAGCTTGTTGCACACCGTGTCTATCAGATCATTTATGTATGTAGGAAATAGCAACGGTCCTGCCACACATCCCTGTGACAGTCCTGGTGTTACCCCTATCTCCGATGAATACTCGTCGTCGAGGACAACAAACTGGTTTCTATCACTTAAGAAGTCCTCACGCCGGCCATACATATGGGAGCCTATTCGTATGTATGTACCTTCGTTAATAGTTAAAAAAAAGGTTCAAATGTGTGTGAATTCCTAAGGGATAAAACTGCTGAGGTCATCGGTCCCTAGACTTACACACTACGTAAACTTACTGAAGCTAACATGTTGTTTTGTAGGGCGGGCAACCACAGCCAAACTTCGACATTTTTCAAAGAAATTTCCGCACTGGATGTATCAGGCTGTATCAGGCCTGAGGATGCACCGATAAGTTGTGCGAAACCGGTCGCAGATTTAATAAAAATCATTGATACAGCCAGTGTGGAAATTTCTTAGAAAAATAGCTTAAACTAACTTATGCTAAGACCAACACACACACCATTGCACGAGGAAGGACTCGAACCTCCAGTGGGAGGGGCCGCGCAATATGTGACATGGCGCCTCAAACTGTATGTTCACTCCCCGCAGCTCGTTAATAGTCTGCAGTGGGATACCCTGTGGAATGATTTTCGGAAATCTAGAAATGTGGAATCAGCCGGTTTTGCCTCTCATCCATAGTTCACAGTAAATCATGCGAAGATATTTTCCTCTGAACTAAACACACACACACACACACACGCACACACACACACACACAAGCACACACACACACACACACACACACACACACACACACACACCGAGAGAGTTGGTGCAGTGGTTAGCAAACTGGACTCGCATTCTGGAGGACGACGGTTCAATCCCGCGTCGGTTATCCTGATTTAGGTTTACCGTGATTTCCCTAAATCGCTTCCAGGAAATGGCAGGGTGGTTCCTTTGAAAGGGCACGGCCGACTTCGTTCCCTAATCTGATGAGACCGATGACCTCGCTGTTTTGTCTCGTTCCCCAGATCAACCCAACCCAACACACACACACACACACACACACAAACACACACACACACACACACACACACACACACACACACAGACGCCACACTCTCTCACACCACACGCTGCATAATGTACGACCTATGTAAATACCGTACTGCCCCTTAAATTTCAACTCACAAAATAGTTCCTATTTTTGTTTCCACCTCTGCCTTGTCATTAAATTTCATCACCTATATGTACGTGCTCAGAGTTGTTTCCACATTGGTCTCACCATTGTGTTACAGAGGAAATTTGAAGGAAAAAAATACTTTGACGCAAAATTTATCATAATTTTTTCTTCGTACAGTGTCTTTCAGTGTATCTCAGCAAAATCTCTAAATTTACATCAAGGTAATGAGAACATGAGTATGTGAATTCACATCAGTTACAATTTACATTTTCCAGTTACCCACATTTTTCAAATTTTTTTATAAAACAATCAATCATCATTATTCATGTGGTAGTGACCCGAAGTCCCTGTATTTATCTTATTAGGAATTATAAAGTATTTATTGTGAAGATAAAAGAAGTTTATGTTGTGTAATACCAGTAACAACGTGATACTTAGATTTGTTCTTATTCATGGACCTACTTTATTTTGTGGTGCGAAGTTAAATTTTTCTCTAATGAAAGTTTCTTCTTCTTCCAGTTTGGGTAACGGATGGATAACAGTTGCTTTCGTTGCTTGTAACAATGCAGGGAGAGCCGGTTTGGAATCCTTTGAAACTCGTGAAATCTTGGCTTACCGTACTATACCTGTTTCTGAGATTATTATTGCTAGTGAGGGTTCCTACCTTTTACCGCACGGGAGTTTGTCTTTGTCTTGTCGTAGACGTTTTAAGATAAATTCCGATTGTAGTATTCACTTATGGGTGAAGGCTAGTGGTCCTTCTTCTTTGGAAGATTGTCGCATTGTTGGTGATTGTACCATCTATAATCATTGAAAGCAGTTCTCAACAAACGGCCCTTTTAAGGGCCACAAATACTACACATTGATCTTGCCAAAAGCCGAGAAGCTATTCTTTGTACTTCAAAATCAATACGCATTGGCTGTGGTCGTCTATGGTTAACCTATTAATAGAATACTGTTTTATAACGTTTGCCCTGTGCACTATGTGCTCTGCCTCGAGCTTGATGGCATACATTTTTTTCTTGTAGATCAACAAATCCTGTAACAGATTTATCACTAAGGAAGTCGTTCGTCAACCAACCTCATTTTTAATAACCAGTGGAGCACTGTATCTTTTATTTGCTGGGAACACCAAAGTATCGAAACATGGATGCTATCACTCCTTATATCCTTTTAGATATTTGGAGTTTTACTGTCACAGATTACGCTATCTCTGTAGCACTTGTTTAATATGTATCCTTAGCGAAAGTCGTTACGAAGCATTCTGAAAATATCCAAAAATGGCATTTCTACTGCAGTGGGTTTATCAAGAACTACATTATACCTGCTCTGTTCTTTGGAAACCCAATTTTCGTTGAAAATAGCATTCCCTTGAATAGCGTGAAGTGCCCAATACTTTCCATAACGATTTATAGGGACAGCAAGCGTTATTTCGTTAACGATCAGTTACATAATTAACCGACATCCAGAGTATAACTGTTGATTAAGGTAAATAATGAGCTTTTGTGAGAACATCATATAAAAGTTTGGAAGACTTTCGCACATAGCGCCTGCAGTGCGGTGGCGGGCGTTCTGAGTATCTCGTGTAATATGAGCAGTATCTGTCTCGTCAGTTCTCTCATTTGAAAGCTGCTGACACGCGTGCGCATATTGTGGGGTCTTAATTGAGTGGACGCTCTTATCGACGCCATCTCGCAACTTGTTAGTCTACAGACGCCTGTTTACTGGAAACATTTTCTTCGCAATTAATTATGATACTCCCTACGTGTACGTAAAGAGGAAATCACGCACACAAGCGCAGCTACCAACGTGCAACATAGTAGTGTGCAAACTTGCTTCCTGACTATAATATCAAGATAGAATATCCTAGTTAAGATCGGTTAACCTTGTGATTAAGCTTTCATATCCACGTCATAACTTCTCGAAATGTAATAGATATAATTGGATAGGCTATGTGCCTGATCCAAAGCTCAAAGAATATCTTTTGTATTTGCGCCTTACAATGCGTATAGCATTACCTGCGAGTCAAATTGCTTTCCAGAATTTTGGAGCAAATATTCCTCATTAGCACTTACAAGAGCTACAAATGATAGCCTTAAATCAGTGAAACCAGTATGCGAAAACCAACAGAATTACAAACACTTAAAAAGCACGTAATTCACAGGTTCTCGCACTTTCGAAAACATTTTAAATCCGGAACACCACAGTGGCTCCACCTGCAGAGTCTTTGCAACACCAATAGTGAATAATTTTTTTTCTGCCGACAATTTGGTGCTATTGATGAAGGCTGTTTTCTCAAAATTCATACATATGTAGGTTGTCCAATAATTTCATGAGCAATTATTCACATATTCTCTTTGTTTCCACTTGTGCAATACCTTAAAAGCTTGAATTATGTGGCATGATGTAATATATTAATAATTAGCTTTGGATATGTGACTGACATAAGAAAATAGAAAGGCGTGATCTATTTTAAAGTACGTTGTTGGCGATCGCACGAAAGCTCTCACTGAGTCAATAAGAAAATTATACAAAGTGTGTAAAAACCGAATTAGTTTTATGTAAAAGTTCTGTATTGCCATTCTAGAAACTAAATGTCGATAATTTTGTTAATTTCTGTCATCGAGTGATCACAAAATAAAATATCGTAAGAGCGTCACGAAGTATTAAACTCTGTGGTCATGTGGCAGAATCGCTATCACTGCAAACTATAACGGATCTTCTACGTTGGGATAAATTTATTTTATTTTTTGTGAGATGTTTTCGTTAAATAGGTGAATAAATTGTAATTAGGAATAATTTAATTAAGCAGAGTAGAAAAGATAAAGTGAAAGAGATGTTCATTGGGCGGGCATTGTCGTAATGTAACGCCACTGCGTTGTTAAAACAAGTCATTTGTGTTCCGTTTTGCTGTTCGGTCGTGCGCGTATCTGAAAGGAATTAATTCGGGGACTATAATAAACTCTCACGTAATAGTTACGATTCGATGTTCCGACAAAAGGGGTTAACGTCAGTGTTAATTTGAATTGTGTGCGACAGGATTAGTTTTGACAGATACGTGAAAACGGACGTAACGAAAGTTGTTCGCATATCATCCTTGAACGTGACTTTCTATTTAATTAACGATTGCGGGCTCATTAAAAGCTATTATCTCATGATTAGGATCAATGCCTCTTTCCTCCTAGATAGTGATCATCCATTAGCATTTACGTCATAAGAAAAAGGATTATTAATTAAAGTGATGTTAAATGACGATTACGTGTTAATCCGTTAGTGTGGAACCGACGTAATATCTCTGAAATGACACTGATATATAACTTGTGTTAAATACTGAACTGAGATAGGAAGTAAATTGAAATTAGTGAACATTTGATACTGAGACTATAGAAGCAGAAGCGCTTAAGGTTTCTCTTCTCTAAAACGGCAAACTAGGCACGAACTTTAACTCAATAGTCAGCATTATGCATTGCAAAGACATTAGCATTTCATACTTATATTGACGACGTGCTGTTAAACAAAGGAACGTTGAGTCTCTGTGCGAGTAATAAAATTAAATCTAAAAACATAATTAATAACGGAGAACTCAGCTTTAACAAACTGTATTGCGTGTCGTCATCGGGCAATAACTGCTCAACAGGGGAGACTTGTGTGGTGAAATTAGAAGTCGGACATATAAAACAAACTTAAAAATCCATTCAAGCTACAGTGGAGTCGGCACAACACGACGTGGGCAGTTATAAAACTTATCACCTGCTCAACTTCAGATCGGACCTGCTAACTCTGAAGTGAGTTGTTATTAGTCGTACGTGATATTAAACTGCAGACAAAAAAATATTGTTTGTATGACATTTGCGGTCTAGAATCAATATTAATAAATAGTAAACTAGAATTCTAGTCAAGGAACGTATGGGTCATGTCGGTGAGTCTTGATACCTCGATTTGGTTCCAGATACTTCGAGAAAACAGCAGCCCATAGAAAGCCGTATTGAATTTTCAAAATTAGCTGATACCCTCTTGTTGAAGCTGTAAGAGCTACGCATCGTACAAGTTAAGGGCGGAAGCTATTTATTACTTGAAAACGTATATGTTCTGTGAGAACTTTAATTGTTAATTTGTCCCAGTGTAAGCAAAGGACCAGTATGTGCCCTGCTTGATACGGGAAAATCCATGTCGTTAATTAGTGAAGAGTGTTACCACAAGTGTTAATCATCATGTCGGTTTCCTCCCTTGATCTCGGAAGTTGGTAGTTGCACGATGGCCAATTCTGGTAAATCGCATGTGTTGGGAAAAGTCACAATCGAGGTGAGAATCCCAGGGTTCGCTAGGAACTTTAAAGTGAACTTAGCACGTGAATTAGTAGTTCCTGTGACTCCTACATCTGATTATATCCAACACACTGGTATGACTGTTAATTGGAAGGAACGCGAATTTTGGTCCCATTCGCTAGACAGCTAACTTATAAATTGTGTACCCATCTTCATGAAGTATTGCTGCAGGTTCATATGTTCAAAGAAACAAAGAAACATGAAAGTGATAATTTTAGTCATCTGCCTTCTGAGCAGGCATGCAGCTATGGCGCATACGTTACGCATATCCCGATGTGCTTATCGATGTTTTAGGAGATGGAAAATTCGGCGAATGCAGGATCTAACTTACTGACAATATTCCTGTCAGACATTCACCGAACAGGCTTTCTCCCGCGAGGTTAAAACAGCTCAGATTGGTTATTGAGGAAATGCCTAAGTATGGAATCACTAGACATTACCATTTTCTGTACTCTTCACCCACAATTTTAGTTCCAAAAGGAGATAGGAGAGTTTGCCCTATCATAGTGTATCGTGCTTTGAACAAAAAAGTAATCTTACAGTCATTTCAATTACCCGACCTGCACTCCTGTTTCTCCAGGTTTTGTAAGGTAACATTCTTCACTACCTTAGATGGCAACCAGACCTGTTATAAAATTCCGCTGTCTGAAGACTCTAAACCGATCGTAGTTTTGCAACCGATTGGAATCTCTACGAACTTAACAGTGTCCCATTACGACTGGACGACGGTATTGTCCCGTCTCCTGAGTAGAATCTTTTCAAATGCTAGATTTAAGTTTATCGTGACGTGGATGACTTAGTTATCTTTAGTGAGAGTTTTTTCTGAGCCTGTTGAACATGTTGAGGAAGTCTTGTGCCATTTAAGGGAGCCGAGGTTCACAGCTAAGCCTTCTAAAGTAAAATTTTCTCAACTACAGACGTCGTTTTTGGGACATAAAGTTTCTCCGCAGGGTATTACTGCTGATCAGAGTGGCTCTGAGGCTATCCACAATCATCCGCTACCTGAGAGTCCCAAGACTGTGGCAAGGTTCATATACATGATTTATTTTTTTCGAAAGTTCGTACCTAACTTCACCCAGATGTCAGATCCTTTGAACTGATAGGTCGTTGACTTTTAAGATAGTGACGTCACCCGCAGAAAGATTATACACAGATTATATACGTTCTCCGCTTTGGTCACGAGTCGAGACTAGGTTCATCCTAGATTGTATGGATGCCTTCACCTAGTTTTGGTCTTAATTTCAGACCCACGATACGACCGCACAAAGCAATAAAGTAGTTTAAGGTCCTTGTTTGGTACCTTCGGGCAACCTCAGTATTTAGTGTCTGATTATGCCGGAACATTCACGTGAAGACTGTTTCGGGGTTTCTGTTACGAGAGGAGGATATCGTATACCACCACAATGCCCTGCTATCCTAACCCTTCACAAGTGAAATGGGTCAACCGTAATTTACGTTCCAAGCTCATAGTATACACCATGAAGGCCATTCTAAGCGGGATCGGTCGCTTAATTGGTTAGCTTTTGCCTCCAGTAAAGAGGTACATGTCTCCCACAAACAGACGCCTGCTAGACTTACGGTTATGTATAAATTCAACTCGCCGCTAGCGAATTTGCGATCAGTGAGTATGGTGTCCCTTTTGAAATATTCAAGCCGATACATTTGAGGTAAATATTAAAAGGACTCTGAATAATATTATATGGACACATATACGACAAATTAACTATCAAAATGTATTAAATTAGCTTCAAAGAAAGACTACATCGATTGCAATGTTATAAAAATACATTATTTATATTAGATGAGATCGTAGTGCATAACGTTGTCTAAACTAAAATTATTATCTTTGTCATTATATATAAGAGAAAAAAGATATTTAAAATCACTTCGAGTCAGACCATTTCTTCTGCTGTATGTAAGGTACGCTTCGGGTAGCTTTTGTTCTTTTTGTTCTCGTACGTAGCAAATAGTTCAAGTGTGTATTCTGTGCCTTGTGGAAATATATTTACGAAAAGTAAGGGCATTGCGTTACTTAAAGAACACAAGCAAACAATTCTTCGTGAATTAATAATTGCAAGAAGTTATATAGCATTTTTTTCAGTCTCTGCGAAGCGAACAGCGCTGCTCTTTGACTGGCAACAATTGGCCGCCATTACGCGGCGTATTTAAATTTATTTTTCTGTGTAACATATCACCACAGCCAGAGCAGAAAAAATATTTTCAAGTTATTCAATTAACTAAAAGCTTCAATAATTTTATTTCGTCAAAAAATGCATACTTTCAAAGATGCAATTTATTCTAGGTCAGTGAACTTAGTCTGCATTATATATCGACGAATGCATTTGAAATAATTTGTAAGGAACCTGGCTCTCATTTGAAACATAATTTAATATTTATCTTTGGCCACCTAAAAATAAATAAATAAATAAATAAACATATATATATATATATATATATCTTATATTATCCCTCTCTTGTGTTTGACTTAATAATAATAATAACAATAATTAATAAGCGCAGAAAGGAAGGAATAATATATCAACTAACTGCAACTTGCGAAAACTGATGCAATACAGGTCTGAGGCACTGGAAGGGGAAAAAGCTAACCGGAAACGTAGTTCTGAAGGAAAAACCCAGCGATACAACAAGGGTAACCATCTTACTCATCTCTAACCAGACGACAGGGTCTTGGTGCTGAACTTTCAGGCAGCCTGTAAGGCCAAAGATATGGTAATGGGAAAGCTGCTGCCCAGCTTTAGGTGCTGGTGCAAATCCTTCGGTTGGTGGTACCAGTCACCCTGCTGGTCAACAAAGCACAGAGTGAACGAATATTTCATGTCCATTTACCTCACGTGGAAACTTCTATTAACAATAAAAGAATTTAATATGTAAATCGTATTAATTTACCAGTTAGTAGGACATGTTCTGAGGCATCAAGGGATCACAAATTTAGCATTGGAGGGCAGCGTGGAGGGTAAAAATCGTAGAGGGAGACCAAGAGATGAATACACTAAGCAGATTCAGAAGGATGTAGGTTGCAGTAAGTACTGGGAGATGAAGAAGGTTGCACAGGATAGAGTAGCATGGAGAGCTGCATCAAACCAGTCTCAGGACTGAAGACCACAACAACAAAAAAGGTGTGTCCATGTCTTCATTAAATTTTGTATTCTTGAAGAAGACACCCTCGCTCTGTAAAATTCTACATAATCTATTTTCTGTTTAATTCTGTGTTGGAGAGAATAGTATTAAAATTATCCGTCTTGACTACTATACACAGGAAGCGGCCAACCTGGGAAGATATTTTGTGGACGGGAGGATGTGTGTTGGACATGACACCCTTCCACAGCTGACAGCCACTAACTATGCACCAGCGAGGCACTCGCACAAACAGTATGTTTCTTGAACGGAGTAAGCTGGTCAACTTTGCACGGACGGCCAACTGTGACTCCTACTGGCACAAAGCTTTGGTTACACCTCTGCTAATCCTTGGAGACTTTACTGAGTGTGGTAGGGTCCTACTACATGGCACATCAACAGGTCTCCTGAGGCAACTGTTAGTAACACAGAAGGAACGTGAAGAGATTACATTTTCCATTCAATCAGGTGCTGAATGAAACGTGTGTGTTTGTAACTTGTGGCGGTACGTCGCATAAATATTGACATTTTTATCGGTTGTAAACCTTAGTTAAGTATTTTATGAATATAATTAGTGTAAAAGATATAGTTAATGTTGTTGAAACAACTGATATGCAGCGATAGCGTTTTTATTTAATGTCTATGAAAATAAAAAAAAGGATCGAAAGAGACGCGATTGTACGGCCGAGGAGGAAGGACGTGTTTTGTGGTACACACACTGTTTTGTTTCGCTATACGGAAGGCAGCCATTGAGCGGCTACACATATTTTATGTAAGTTATTCGTATTTACTGCTGAAATAAACTTGTTATTATTATTACAAATTGAATTTCTTTGTAATAGTTGTCACCTCAAATGTTCGCAGTGGCTAATTATTTTTAATAAGCATTTTTTCAGTAATTTGCGCTGTGAGAGGCTCATCTTCCGATGCAGCCTCTGGTCGGCCATTACGCGCTGAAGTATTAATTTATTTTTCAGTGTTAACAGTAACTGTAAATGCGAGAGATTTCGTTATAAGAACCTTTTTAAATTGCAACAGATAATTAATTTACGTTAAAGTTCATGTTTTTAAACTATACAGATTCCATGAGTTCAGTAAGTTTTATCTTGGCCGCTCCACGGCAACAATCGAAATTTTCTCAAGCCTTGCTTTGCAGTCAATAAATAGAAATTAACAAAATTCCATTCAATTCAGTTAACGGCAACTATATTTCAGTCATCACGTTCAAAAACTAAAGTAGGGTCATGAATAACTGAGACCCTTCAAGAACCCGTTTCATATTTACTTATGCACGTAAGTAAAAGTGATAAGAAAAGACAATGTCCCTGAGAGAAAGAATCATGCTGATAAATTAAAAATAAAAATATATAAGATATATATGTAATTTCCTTTATATATGACGTAACGAATGACAACGGTGACACACGGACGTCACAAACTGTGTAAACTCAAATTCAGCAGTGAAGATTCAGACTTTCAGCACCTGATATTGCATCTCAAGTCTTTTGATAGCTGATGCGACTGCTTATCTAAATTCAATGTTTTTAAATGTTTTTGGTAAAGTGACCATTGTGTCTAATTTATGAGTTCAAATTATTATTTTTGTCACACTGAAGAGCCAAAGATCCTGGTACCGCTGCCTAATATCGTTTAGGGCCTCCGCGGGCACGCAGAAGTGCCGCAACACGACGTGGCATGTCGGAAGTAGTGCTAGAAGGAACTGACACGATGAAGCCTGCAAGGTAAGAGCACGAGGGGGTGGAAATCTCTTTTGAACAGCACGTTACAAGGTCTCTTTTGAACAACACGTTACAAGGCATGCCGGATACGCCCAATAACGTGCTTGTCTGGGGAGTTAGGTGGTCAGCGGAAGTGTTTAAACTCAGAAGAGTGTTCCTGGAGCCACTCTGTAGCAATTCCGGACGTGTGGGGTGTCACACTGTCCTGCTGTAATTGCCCAAGTCCGTCGGAACGGGCAATGGACGTGAATGGATGCAGGTGATCAGACAGGAAGCTTACGTACGTGTCAACTATCAGAGTTGTATTTAGACGTATCAGGTGTTCCATCTCACTCCAACTGCACACGCCCACACAGTTACAGAGCCTCCACCTGATTGAACAATCCTCTGCTGACATGCAGGATCCATGGATTCATGAAGTTGTCTCCATATCCGTTCATACCCATCCGCTCGATACAATTTGAAACGAGACTCGTCCGACGAGGCGACATGTTTTCAGTCGACAATAGCCCAATGTCGGTGTCGACGGGCCCAGGCGAGGAGGAGAGCTTTGTGTTGTTCAGTCGTCAAGGGTACACGAGTGGGCCTTCGGCTCCGAAAGCCCATATCGATGATGTTTCGTTGAGTGCTTCGCACGCTGACACGTGTCGATGGCCAAGCATTGAAATCTGCAGCAATTTTCGGAAGGGTTGCACTTCTGTCTCACTGAACGACTCTCTTCATTCGTCGTTGGTCCCGTTCCCGCAGGATCTACACTCCTGGAAATTGAAGTAAGAACACCGTGAATTCATTGTCCCAGGAAGGGGAAACATTATTGACACATTCCTGGGGTCAGATACATCACATGATCACACTGACAGAACCACAGGCACATAGACACAGGCAACAGAGCATGCACAATGTCGGCACTAGTACAGTGTATATCCACCTTTCGCAGCAATGCAGGCTGCTATTCTCTCATGGAGACGATCGTAGAGATGCTGGATGTAGTCCTGTGGAACGGCTTGCCATGCCATTTCCACATGGCGCCTCAGTTGGACCAGCGTTCGTGCTGGACGTGCAGACCGCGTGAGACGACGCTTCATCCAGTCCCAAATATGCTAATGGGGGACAGATCCGGAGATCTTGCTGGCCAGGGTAGTTGACTTACACTTTATAGAGCACGTTGGGTGGCACGGGATACATGCGGACGTGCATTGTCCTGTTGGAACAGCAAGTTCCCTTGCCAGTCTAAGAATGGTAGAACGATGGGTTCGATGACGGTTTGGATGTACCGTGCACTATTCAGTGTCCCCTCGACGATCACCAGTGGTGTACGGCCAGTGTAGGAGATCGCTCCCCACACCATGATGCCGGGTGTTGGCCCTGTGTGCCTCGGTCGTATGCAGTCCTGATTGTGGCGCTCACCTGCACGGCGCCAAACACGCATACGACCATCATTGGCACCAAGGCAGAAGCGACTCTCATCGCTGAAGACGACACGTCTCCATTCGTCCCTCCATTGACGCCTGTCGCGACACCACTGGAGGCGGGCTGCACGATGTTGGGGCGTGAGCGGAAGACGGCCTAACGGTGTGCGGGACCGTAGCCCAGCTTCATGGAGACGGTTGCGAATGGTCCTCGCCGATACCCCAGGAGCAACAGTGTCCCTAATTTGCTGGGAAGTGGCGGTGCGGTCCCCTACGGCACTGCGTAGGATCCTACGGTCTTGGTGTGCATCCGTGCGTCGCTGCGGTCCGGTCCCAGGTCGACGGGCACGTGCACCTTCCGCCGACCACTGGCGACAACATCGATGTACTGTGGAGACCTCACGCCCCACGTGTTGAGCAATTCGGCAGTACGTCCACCCGGCCTCCCGCATGCCCACTATACGCCCTCGCTCAAAGTCCGTCAACTGCACATACGGTTCACGTCCATGCTGTCGCGGCATGCTACCAGTGTTAAAGACTGCGATGGAGCTCCGTATGCCACGGCAAACTCGCTGACACTGACGGCGGCGGTGCACAAATGCTGCGCAGCTAGCGCCATTCGACGGCCAACACCGCGGTTCCTGGTGTGTCCGCTGTGCCGTGCGTGTGATCATTGCTTGTGCAGCCCTCTCGCAGTGTCCGGAGCAAGTATGGTGGATCTGACACACCGGTGTCAATGTGTTCTTTTTTCCATTTCCGGGAGTGTATTTTGCGGCCGCAGCGATGTCGGAGAATTGATGTTTTAGCGGATTCCAGATATTCACGGTACGCTCATGAAATGGTTGTAATGGAAAATCCTCATTTCATCAATACCTCGGAGATGTTGTGTCCCATCGCTCTTGCGCCGACTATAACACCACGTTAAAATTCACTTAAATCTTGACAACCTGCCATTGTAGCAGCAGTAACTGATCTACCAACTGCTCCAGACACTTGTTGTCTTATATAGGCGTTGCAGAGCGCAATGCCATGTTCTGCCTGTTTGCATATCTCTGTATTTGAATATGCATGCCTACACTAGTTGCTTTGGCGCTTCATTGTAGATCGCTATCATGTCACAATCAAATTCAAATATTGTATTTGGTGAAGTTGTCGCTGGACTGATCATTAAATTTAATTTCAAGTTTTTATTAAAGCAGCCAATGCAGCCAGTCACTGTTGTTATTACTGTGCCTATTGCGCTTCAATCAAAATCACATTTCAAAATAAACGTAAACGTTAGCTTTTGGTAAGCTGGACATTAGGCTTAAATACTGAATTTAAACTGTTGCTTGTCAAATTCAATTTTAATGTATTTGGTGTTGTTAAATTAAGTTTTAAAATTCACTAATAAGCAAGGCTATTGGGCTTAAGTATTTATTTGTGACAACAAAAAATATTATAAAAACTAACCCACTTAATCATCCAGCCCTTCCAACTAACTGTACCTCTGTTAGGTACAGAAACGTTAGCCACGCCACCTCAGAACCCTGATGATGATGATACATTCTTAAAACCTCTTAGTCCCCTACTTGGACTTCCGCATTCATGTTTGATGCAGTAAGTGGAGGGTCCACCTACATTCTTCTTCCAGAGGATGTAGCTAGAAATCAGGGCGCTATTAACATCAAAATAAAGACGACTATTGCCTTTTGCAGCAGCGTATGGCTTTCAAGAGAAAAAAGCAATAAAAATTCTGAGGGTATAAGTAAACATCAAAAGGATATTCATGAGTGTTATAAACTTGTTGGTACCGGATTTCCCATTAGACTCCAGGACAGCGGAAAATTTAAGAGGCAGAATCCCCGTGTACTTATTCATGTATATCGCCTGGATGGATGCAGATCAGATGAGCACCATGTGCACAATAACATTAAGTAGAAAGTTGTTGGACTCCCTCACTTCTCTCCATTCACTGGTCGGTGTGCACCACATCCAGATTTGCTGTAAATATCCCAAAGAGAAAATCGAAAATATTGCTACATCAGAAACATGTCCCACTTAATTTTCTCCCAGCTGTACACAAGATATGGTACATGGCAGATTTGTTGTAGATGGCATGTTAACTACAAGTGAGCGATTAACAAGACATTTACTGGACTGATCTGGTGTGTGTAGAGATGCCTAGCAAGGGGAATAAATTCTTGAAGTTGAAGAATTTTCTGTACAAGAAGCGAATACTCTTTGATCTATATGCCAACTTCAAGTACCTTCTTACTCCTCTGGTGCCCAGGCTCACAAACTACAATCACAGAATGACATATACCGTTTGCAGCAGTGTGTCAGGCCCTTTGCACATGCCACTCTAATCGCAATGATTTTGGATTGTACATAGGGACAGATCTTGCGAGATAGTTGCTCTGTGAGTTTATAGAGCTTACAAGGAACGTTGATGTGGTTCTTTGCAACAACCTTGCGATCAATGGGCGATTTGTAAAAAAAGAGGTTCCAGTACTGTGACCTTCCAGAGGGGTTTTTGAAATTTAGACTTCTAAAAACTGAGCATTTTAAGGGTGTGAACAGAAAATCTCTTTTACATTAGCACAACCACAGCAAAAGTTCTATCTTACCACATCTCCAAATATGCGGTTCTGATTTTTTTCGTCGGAGGTACCAGTACAGCACAGACACAAATCAAACGGCGCTGGAAATCAGATCGTTGTATGAGAATGTAGTTGATTGCTTTAGCCATTAGCTAATAAAGCTCAAATACTGTATAGAGATCATTGCCGACAAATTCCGTGGTATATATATGGGAAGAGTTTACAAAAAAAAAAAAAAACTTGAAGAAGATGTGAAGAGCAATAAGAAAATGTTCTATAAAATGATGAAAAATAAAAGGAAGGCTCCTGAAGTACCAGTGAAGATGGAAACAGAGGACAGTACCGTGACTGGAGATCCAGGGAGTATAAAAGATCTCTGGAAAGAACATTTTAAGAAACTGTTAAACGCTGAGGAGAAGGTACATGAGGAAACAACAAATAATGGAGAAATTGAGAGAAGTTGGGAAGCAGAATTAGGAAAAATTACACTGGAAGAAATGGAAATAGCTGTGAAGAAGACGAATGGAGGGAAAGCCCAAGGACCTGATGAAGTATCAGTTGACATGATAAGAGCAGCAGGTCTAGTGGGAATGCAGTGACTGTATAGAGTACTATCAAGTGTGTGGAGAAATAGTACAATGCCTGACGATTAGAGAAGAGGAGACATTGTTTCCACCTTCAAAAAAGGCAATAAGAGACTTTGTAAAAACTACAGGGGAATAACCCTTATGAGTCATACAGCCAAGATTTTTGAAAGAATTTTACTAAATCGAATAAGTGAAAAGATAGAAAAGGAGCTGAGTGAAGAACAGCATGGGGTTAGGAAAGGAAGAAGCACGATCGACCTGATATTTTCTATCTGTCAACTGTCGGAAAAAAGTTGGGAGTATAACAAAATGGTGATAATGGTTTTTATAGACATGGAAAAGGCATATGACTTAGTTAACTGGGAAGGACTCTGGGAAGAAATGAAGAAGATAGATATAGAAGAAGGATACATTAATTTAATAAAGGCAATGTACAGAGGACACAATTGTAGAATTAGAACACCATTGGGGAACTCTGAATACTTTGGAATAAGACAAGGACTTAAGCAAGGAAGTATTCTATGTCCTGCATTTTTTAATGTTGTGATGGAGGGAATGAATAGGGCAGTTAAAGACATAGTAAAAGGAAAAGACAAAAATATGGTTTTTCCAGATGGTATGGTAATATGGGGCGACAAAGAGGTAGATGTACAGTTACAACTTGATGTGTGGAAGGAAATAATGAAAAGGTATGGATTCAAAATTTTCCAATGGGTATGAAGTCTTATGGGATTAACTGCTAAGGTCATCAGTCCCTAAGCTTACACATTATTTAACCTGAATTATCCTAAGGACAAACACACCCACCCATGCCCGAGGGTGGACTCGAACCTCCGCCGGGACCAGCCGTACAGTCCATGACTGCAGCTCCTAAGACTGCTCGGCTAATCCCGCGTGGCAAAGGTATGAATTAAAAATAAATAAACATAAGGGTGAAGTAATGGTATTTGGAAGAGATAAAGAGATCAACGGAAATATTACCCCTCAAAGTGGTAGAAAGTTTCACTTATTTAGGGAGTGAAATATCTAAGGATGGAAGAATAACCAACGAAATTAATAGGAGGTTACAGAAGGGAGGCAATTTCTTCCAAACAATAAAACACCTGATTTGGAATAAGGAAGTTTCAGAAAAAGCAAAACTCCTTATGTTGTTGTTGTTGTGGTCTTCAGTCCTGAGACTGGTTTGATGCAGGTCTCCATGCAACTCCTTATGTATAAGAATTATTACTTCCCTATTGTCACCTATGGTGGAGAAACATGGACAATGACAGAAAGAGACTGGAGCAGACTGCAGGCAGGGGAAATGAAATTTCTCAGAGCAGTTAAGGAAAAAACAAGAATGGATTGAGTAAGAAATCTAGAGATTAGAAAGGACCTTACATAAGAAAGTATGAGAGAAGAAATTGAAAAAAAGAGATTAAAATGGTATGGACATGTTAAGAGAATGCATGGGCAGAGACTCCTCAAAATTATGGAAGAACTAGAGATGGATGGGAAAAGACCTATAGGGCGCCCAAGAACACGGTGGAAAATGGGAGTGAGAATATCTGTTGAAAGGTGTGACCTGGCAGCAAGTGGAAGAAGAAAAGTGGTGGGAGGACCGAGCCAAATGGAGAGGACTTGTTAGCACCCATACCTGGCAGTAGCTGGAGCGGGATCCGGATATAGATAGACAGATATATATATATATATATATATATATATATATATATATATATATATATATATATATATATGTAGTAGGTGTGTGCGTTTGTGTGCACGTACATGTGTGTGCGACTGTACGTGCATTAGGACGCTGTTATTGTTTGTCCATTATATGTAAAAATTTGTGTGTTCCTTCCCTGCTGGCAGTATTAAAAAAATTAGAATCATATTTAGTTTATTTATATTATGTCTTCAATGTCATGCGTTACAACATCAATTGTAAACTGTGGTTAAACTGTTGAAAATGTGTAAGTGCATCAATATCAACTGTTTGACGCTGTGGTTGAAATGCATTCTAAGCTGGCTAGTGGGATGAAAAACTTTGTAAAAGTGTCATTCTATAAAAAAATATATATTTACCTCTTAGACTTATTTTGTACATATTTTTGTATACTTTTAAATTGCTTCTGTAAGTACAGTAAACAGATTTTCTGTTCTGTTCTTCTTTGCAAAGTGTGTGATCTGTTCCAGCTTGTTGGACACTTATTTTTTGCACAGTATTATTATTATTATTATTATTATCTGAAATGTAAAGTGTATGAACTTGTCCAAATTATGGGATGTGTGTTTTGAAAACATATTACCTGAAATGTAAACTGTAAAATACTTGTTTTTGAAGAAAAATGTATTACAAATAAATCTACATTGTTATACTCCAGTCAACTGATTTTCTTTCTACAACAAACCTATCACATAATTGTTTACAACATGAGATTTGTAAATCATCCAACGTGCAGTTAAATCAGTATTGCCTCTGTCTTTTCTATAAGAATGGGTGCATTTACTCTTCATTACAGGTTTTCAATCTACTGTATACAATGGGCAGGCACACCAGCATTACACACACATCTTCTGTAAGAAGAGACGGAGTTACTCTACAGTGAAAGTGCTGATGGGTTGAAATGTGGCCACCGAGTACTGCCTGCACTTCTCATCAGACGCTGAGCAATGTAAGTCACGGCGCATGGCCTCACACGGTGCAGTTAAGGCAGCTGGAGGAGTTGACATATTCCTGTCGATGCAGACAGGTAGTGTCACACTGCTGCATGGCACTCACGAACTTCGCAGTGTGCACGGAGGACACCCTGCCGCATTTTTGTTTAAAACGAAAAGAGGCAATTGTTTCTGTCACATCCTATTGTAAAAGTTTCAAAAACACACAATTTTAAACCTAGACCAGGTAGATTTTTGAATTTCCGGCCTCTTTGGAGAAATGTTTTAATAAACCATAACCTCACATTCATATCTTCAAACGTTGAATATGAGCACAGCACAAGCGTGTCAGTCTTGACTTAAGACAAAATTGTAAAGCCAGAATTCATTAAATATGACAATCTTGTGTCTGCATCCATATTCACCATACAGGATTCTAGTACTACAGGGCTGAGGAAAACAAAGTAATCTGACAACCTTGGATGCTGCGGCCTCATACTCAGATCCGCCGTCTTGGATTCTGTACTTAGTTCAAGTGGTCTGGTAACCAAGCAGGATGCACAGATCTTCCAGGTCACCTATCTTGGATTCTGTATGTAGCAAGTTGACCTGTCACCGTGAACAGGATAACTGGCCATCTTGGATGTATATAATTTCTCGCCAGATTACACTTTGGACAATTGGGCTCTGAGCTGTGACACGGTTAGAGTTAGGGGAAACCCTGTAGCACAAATGGCTATTTCGATTTTTCACCAATTTCTGAATTTCCCAACCATTTATACATACGGCAGTTGACCTGTGATGTCTGTGCGGGGCGCAGGAGGGGAGAAAATGTTGCAACGTTGCATGGTGAGATCCATGACTTCATCAGAAACCTGGTATCAGTGCACAATATGCACCCATGAATCCAGTGACACTACTCATGGAAACCGAAGTCAGTCCTCCCACTCTCGTATTGTTGCAGTTGATTCAGTGCCTATTTAAGAATTCGTTTTCATTGAGGCAGTTCGAAATTTTGATATTTTTCCATGGGTTATCAGCCAAAACTGTCACGTTAGGTCTCTGAGCATCTTCACTGCTGTTCACCACGAACGCCACAATTTCTTTGGGGTAATGCGTTTTAAAATTCTGAATTATTCCCTATCAAAGCGCAGTAATTTCATTGTGCTGTTCACAGGGAAGAAAAGGAAGTTTCACATTATTTAGAGATAGTGAATTCTTGTGAACTGCGCAACTGTTCAGAAAGTAGCAAGATTTATATTTTGTGTTTTTTTTTCATTTCTTTATCCTGACTCAGCGCCACTCACTGAACATGCGCTAAGACGCAGGAAATGACCTAATACTCTCGGGACATCTATGGTTAGCATCTCCATTATCAAAAGAGATTTTAGTTTCTCCGACCCGACAATGTTCACTTCAAGCAACAACTTTTCTCTTTCTAAGCTATGTTTCTCTGCATGACATTTCTCGTCTTTAAAAGTCCATGTTCAGTTCTGGAAGACACTTGCAAAAATTCCTGTTTCGTCAGTACGAACACGTCGAGTGGATTGTAATTTGCCAGCAGGCTTCCTAGTCCTTTTCTCCACGCCGAACAAAATCCCGTCAACGCTCGAACTTTCTCCGCTAGTTTTGAAATTGTTCAGTCTTTTTGTTTTATTTTTTTTTAAGTTGGAGGCACTCCTCACCACCAACGAACCGTTCAGTGCTCAGACTTACAGCGGATGACAGCCTTTTCTTTACGCATATAGCCTTCGATAGGTATGTTACGTCCTCTCCACTGACAAGCTATTTCAGAAAATTGCGGGAACTCACCTTATCGTGTCTATTCCTATCTCCGTACATTTTCAGTCATCCGGTTTTTCTGCTTCAGGGTTGCTCAAGAGTGGAAGACGAACTCCCTCTTTACTTCACTCCACAGCCTCATTAACCTGTTTCTTTTCTGAGGGAGGAACATTTCTACTTCTTTGAGGTATCCTTTCTTCCAGGAGTGCTAGTTCTGAAAGGTTCGCACGAGAGCTTTTGTGAATTTTGTAAAGTAGGAGACGAAGTACTGGCGGAAGTAAAGCTGTGTGGACGGGGCGTGAGTCGTGCTTGTGTAGCTCAGATGGTAAAGCACTTGCCCGCGAAAGGTAAAGGTCCCGAGTTCGAGTCTCAGTACGGCACACAGTTTTAATCTTCCAGGAAGTTTCTTTGAGGTCAGTTTTACAACTGATTTTTAGTGTGGTAACTTACGTACTGTTGAGTGAACAAAGGAGCGTCGTGTAGAGTTGAATGGCGAAATCATTTGGATTACCGAGTGTTGGACAGCAGCTGACTTCGAATTATAATGTTTATCGAGGTCTGTTATGACAGTCACTTTGTACTACTGAGTGTACAAGAAACAAATCGGATTTTTTTTTCAATTTATAGAGGTTTTTTCAAGGGACCAGACAACTAGATAGAATTATTAAGAAATTCGATTTATCGACGTTCGGATAAGTAATATGTTTCTGTAGGATCCCCGTACGATTACTGTTGCTGTGCCTCGCCTGAAGCACTGAAGATCAATAAACATTTCGAACAAAATCCTAGTTTGGTTCCAAATGATCCTATTTAGTCACACGTTCCGCAGACCACTTGTACGATATACCGTAGTGGCGATAAGCTAGAGCTCAATTTAATTTGTATGCTAAAATCATTTACCGATGAGTTACCACGAAAGAAAATAGCATTGAGTTCAGCAACAGAATCACGTTAAGGTTTGCGCTAAATAAGGAACGAATTTATACATACAAGTTCTTCTATGAAATAGAGAGAATTCTTAGAATGAACAATTTCAATTTCAGATTTAGCTGTTCTATTAATGAGATATTTAATGTCAGTAGATAAATGATGAAAGATTTTGGTAGCAGCATAGTTCACCCCTTTTCTGAGATAAAGTTAATTTTAATGAAGTTTAATATAAACCACATTTTCCTCTAGCGTAGTTGTGCCTATGTGAGTCATTATTCCTTCTGAAGTCTAATGGATTATTTAGAACAAATTTCATGAGAGATAACCGAACACCTTACACAGTTGTCCGCTAGGCGATCATGAATGTGCTTCACATTTTGTTCTTATTGCAGAGGTCAGGATTTCTGAAAGCTGTTTTTCTCAGCAAATAATTTGTACGACACTATTGAACGAAACTGACCACAGTATATTTAAGTAATCATTTATTCCTTTCCTAAACTTACTGAATGAAGCTTATCAAACTGTGTTTAAATACTCCATTCTTTCTTTCCCAGACTTACAATAGCAAGATGTGCATAAGTAGTTGAACTGAGATGTTTATGGGAATCCACTTTTTAAAATAAATGCTCGTCAATACGTATATCCAAAGCATTTGAAGATTTTTACCTTACTAAGTTCTGCCCATGATATAAATTCATCGAGGTGTTGTCTACTTTCAGATACAAAATTGCATAGTCTGTATTTTTTTCTTTAAATAAAAAAGCATTTGCAGAAGTGATATTAATAACTCCTGCTTGCAGTTTCCCTTACTGTCTATTGGACTTGATTATAACACCCGTCATCTGAAAAAAAACAACTAATTCTGCTTGACATTTACATATACGTGGGACATGATATCGATTGAACCTTGTGGAGTTCCATTAGTGCTCTCTCGTCATTCAGGTACACTTGTTGAATTATACAAAAAAAAACCTGCTTTCTTTTGCTTAACTATGACGTGATCCATTTGTTAGCCAACTCCAAAGAACCTCAATTTTTCAAATCAATGTTGTAATTTAACAGAATAACGCCTCAAACAGGTTGTGGAGATTACCAACCCTCTAGAACTTCCACACTGTCATGATTTACTTGACTCAACTACAGTATTCACTTACCTTCCTAACATTCGGATACTTCCCACAAATTATAATGTAATCTGTGCTAAATCATACATTGCACTGTTATTTTTGATCAGGTTAATCCTTATTCCATAATCTTTGTACCCTTTTTATTTTTCCCTCTATTATGAAGGTGCCAAAACCTTACCAAGCATGAACAGACGATGGAATACAATTTATGTGAATACTAGACTAGAATTTGAGTACTACTGGTACCCAGTTTACAGAATGAGGGAAGCAAACGAAAATTTTTCCTTTTGTGTGTGTATGAATGCCCAGTTATTTAATGTGTGTCCTCAGGTAGTTCTCATCACTTAGGTTGCGGTACTGTAATACAAGCAAACTAAGGAGCGTGTACTCAGTAAACTATCTCGTTAAAGAAATTTCAGAAATAATCTCTGTGACATACAGTCGACTAAAAACTAAAATTTTCAGATACACCTCGATAAAACATGGACATAAGCAGAAATCAGTGATGCTATGGCTGAAATAAAGGACTGCGATCTACATTTTTGAACAGGGTTCAGTTTACAGTGCAGAGAGAATGCGAATGGGCACGAAGTGGGATAGCGTACCATTGTCGGCAAATGGCTTGCCTTGGTCCGACTTCCCTAAGGAAAATAGTTAATCTCGCTAGATATCTAGTAGTAGCCAGATGAGTGTAGAAGACTCTGCGATGATCGAAGAGCACCAAAAGTCTTGACTTTTGAGAAAATCTTAATCAGTATCTACTCTCATCACAAGCTCCGTGAAATGGGAGGATCTGACGACTGGTCCACCTTTCTTCTTCCACGTCATCGCCATTTCTGTTTTTACTCGATTTGTTTTGTATGGGTCATGTAAAACAATAACAGGAGAATTAACATTATCACCCCTTAATGATATCCCTTAGGTATACGGCAGTAGACAATTTTATCGTTAGGGGATATTTACTATGTAGCCTCTTATTTTTTTCGTAAGCCATGAAGGGTAATAACACTTTTGTAATGATGTGCAATCAGTGGTCATGTGATGTTGTCTACCATTAAGCCATGAGTTTGATTTTCGTCTTCGATATGGAGGTGTGGGACGTACTAAAAGACGAGATGTACCCCCCACATAAACTTCAAAATTTGGTTAATGGAATTAAGATCCTATGTATTCCACGACGAGTAACGAAGAAGAATATTCGTACAATCGTTTGGTCACCTTCACATCGAGAGAGACTGATGGCTAAGTTTGCCATTGTATCTGAAGATGCCATCAGCATCTTGAGAAAGTGCATTCTTTGCCTGCAAGATGGTGACGAAATCAGGAACTTAGCTCCGCGGCGCTGCAGATCCATTCGTTATGGCAGATCTTCCTACGTAAACAACTCCAACATCATCAGTTGCACAGTTGACGTTGATGATGGAGTGGACTTTGGCTCACACCTTTTTCGGGCTTCATCTGCCGCAAATGCATGCTCGTTACTGAAGGCCAGTCATTCTCATTTATGCCTCAACAGAAAAAGCAGTGGGCTCGAACAGCCTACATTTTATAGCAAATGACACGTGATTCAGATCCCTGTTTGTCAACAGCTGAATCCCATAGTCAGCTGACCACAGTATGGATGGCGGTTATCCGAGAAACAACCGGTTTTCGGTTATACCGGTTTTATCCACGCCAATTTAACATGACTGTTAAAACCGCTCAAAATAACCGGTTCTTGAAATAACCGATCGTCGATTTTTTTATTCATACTTTATCCTGTAATAAACTTAGAAACCGAGCAAACTCTCTGTGTTTCAAGATACATAAAATCAAAATATTATATAAATAGGCAAGGAAAAGAAAACTTAGTCCGTCCATCGTTCGTTGCTTTTCTCGAAAAGTGATAAGTGGTTGAATACTAAAAAAAAAATCACCTGTATTCTCCGCTAAAGGCATAATATGCAGACACAGGTAGCGGATCAGCTGTTTTTTATTTTTGTTATACAGGGTGGAGAAAAATTGTGTCACGAAATTTTAACCCTGGGTAGCTGATGCCAATAGGAACCAAAATTACTGATGTTGTGTAGGTCGACAAAGCATCGTTTTTGAACTATGGAAAATTGGCGCCTCGCGCTCCTATTGGCCGTAGGATTGCCCAGTTGGTGGCGTTCGTCTGTTGACGGGCAGCGCTATGGTTGTCGGTTCACACATACGAACTTCCCTCGCCCCGTCACTGCCCCAACGCGATACGCACTTTGCGATCTCCGGCAGGCAAAACATTCGCGGTCATGCGTTGTCCAGAGCATACGTCAATAGAGCAATCCCGCGGCCAATTGGAGCGCGTGGCGGTAAGTTTCCGTAGTTTAAAAATGGTGCGTTATCGACCTACATAACATTGGCAATTTTGGTTCCTACTGGCATTAGCTATCTAGGGTTCAAATTTCGTGACACAATTTTTCTCCACCCTGTGTACTGCGAACGAACTGTTGTTAAATTTTTGATTTTTTAGCGTTACCGTAATTTGTTTCCTGATTTATTATTTTACTGAAATGGAAGAGTAATCTTTTAAAGTAAATGAAGCACTGTACTTCATTGCTAACTCAATTCGGAAAAAAAATATTCAGACTAGGGTTGGTGTCATTCTGCAACACAACAGATGTCAGGAGACGACATCGAGATACCACCTTATAGACCACGAGAGGGCGAGTCTTCCACACTGCACATAGACGCGTACCTGAAGCCATGACACACGGTAACATGGGACATTACAAATCTCAGCAGTGCTATACCAGTTCTTAAGCTGTGTGTTTGTTGCTCGTTACTGTCCACATCAACGAGCGAGGTGGCGCAGTGGTTAGCACACTGAACTCGCATTCGGGAGGACGACGGTTCAATCCCGCGTCCGGCAGTCCTGATTTAGGTTTTCCGTGCTTTCCCTAATTCGCTCCAGGCAAATGCCAGGATGGTTCCTTTGAAAGGGCACAGCCAACTTCCTTCCCCTTCCTTCCCTAATCCGATGGGATCTATGACCTCGCTGTCTTGTCTCCTCCCCCAAAAACAACCCAACAACCATAACAACCCAACTGTCCACATCGTTACTGAAATAGCAGTGATCACTTTTCCCATTTGTTAACGCAACATTTCAGTGCAATGTAAATTTTACACTTTAAAATTACTCCTTTTTTAAAAGCGGTTTATTTAAAAACGAGAAATTTTAGCGCTACTGATATGGCTAATTGATATTTAGTTTTTTTACTGAGTTATTAGCAAAAAATAAAACAAAACCTGTTCTACATCAAAGGAATATCGAAAAGTACTGGTTATTCAGAACTGAAACACATTTGTCGGCTTGAACCACCCCGTTTTTCCCATCCCTATCCCACAGTGCTACGGTTCTTGGCACATGTTGTTGTTGTGGTCTTCAGTCCAGAGACTGGTTTGACGCAGCTCTCCATGTTACTCTATCCTGTGCAAGCTTCTTCATCTCCCAGTGCCTACTGAAACCTACATCCTTCTGAATCTGTTTAGTGTATTCATCTCTTGGTCACCCTCTACGCTTTTTACCCTCGCGCTGCCCTCCAATACTAAACTGGTGATCCCTTGATGCCTCAGAATATGTCCCACCAACCAATCCCTTCTTCTAGTCAAGTTGTGCCACAGATTTCTCTTCTCCCCAATTCTATTCAATACCTCCTCGTTAGTTATGTGATCTACCCATCTAATCTTCAGTATTCTTCTGTAGCACCACATTTCGAAAGCTTCTATTCTCTTTTTGTCTAAACTATTTATCGTCCATGTTTCACTTCCATACATTGCTGCACTCCATAGAAATACCTTCAGAAATGACTTCCTGACACTTAAATATGTACTCGATTTTAACAAATTTCTCTTCTTCAGAAACGCATTCCTTTCCATTGCCAGCCTACATTTTGTATCCTCTCTACTTCGACCATCATCAGTTATTTTGCTTCCCAAATAGCAAAACTCATTTACTATTTTAAGCGTCTCATTTCCTAATCTAATATCCTCAGCATCACCCGATTTAGTTCGACTACATTCCATTATCCTCGATTCGCTTTTGTTGATGTTCATCTTATGTCCTCCTTTCAAGACACTGCCCATTCCGTTCAGCTGCTCTTCCAGGTCCTTTGCTGTCTCTGACGGAATTACAATGCCATTGGCAAATAATAGTCGGTAAAGGGTGACTTGCCCTTTGGTCGGCCGCCACAGCCGTGTTTACAGTTCTCTCATTTCCCCCGTATCGACACTTTTCACTACACCCGGATTATTCCTTTTCTGTGCCGCACTTTTATTGACTTACGGGGGACAATCACGCAAAGATGGAAAACCATGCCAGTGCTCGAAGAAAGACGGCAACTATACCACCAGACCCCACTTCTAGACTCTCGAGAACAGTATTAAGCACGAAATTATGGTATATGCTCAGCACCTGGATAGAATGCGCATAGGGATCGCGGAGACATCTACATATACATGATTACTCTGCAATTCACATTTAAGTGCTTGGCAGAGGGTTCGTCGAACCACAATCATACTATCTCTCTACCATTCAACTCCCGAACACCGCGCGAGAAAAACGAACACCTATACCTTTCTGATTGAGCTCTGATTTCTCTTATTTTATTTTGATGATCATTCCTACCTATGTAGGGTGGGCTCAACAAAATATTTTTGCATTCGGAAGAGAAAGTTGGTGACTGAAATTCCGTAAATAGATCTCGCCGCGACGAAAAACGTCTTTGCTTTAATGACTTCCATCCCAACTCGCGTATCATATCTGCCACACTCTCTCCCCTATTACGTGATAATACAAAACGAGCTGCCCTTTTTTGCACCCTTTCGATGTCCTCCGTCAATCCCACCTGGTAAGGATCCCACAACGCGCAGCAATATCCTAACAGAGGACGAACGAGTGTAGTGTAAGCTGTCTGTGGACTTGTTGCATCTTCTAAGTGTCCTGCCAATGAAACGCAACATTTGGCTCGCCTTCCCCATAATATTATCTATGTGGTCTTTCCAACTGAAGTTGTTCGTAATTTTAACACCCAGGTACTTAGTTGAATCGACAGCCTTGAGAATTGTACTATTTATCGAGTAATCAAATTCCAACGGATTTCTTTTGGAACTCATGTGGATCACCTCACACTTTTCGTTATTTAGCGTCAACTGCCACCTGCCACACCATACAGCAATCTTTTCTAAATCGCTTTTGGAAGTTATACTGGTCTTCGGGTGATCTTAGTAGACGGTAAATTACAGCATCATCTGAGAACAACCTAAGAGAACTGCTCAGATTGTCACTCAGGTGATTTCTACAGGGTGTTACAAAAAGGTACGGCCAAACTTTCAGGAAACATTCCTCACACACAGAGAAAGAAAAGATGTTATGTGGACATGTGTCCGGAAACGCTTAATATCCATGTTAGAGCTCATTTTATTTTCGTCAGTATGTACTGTACTTCCTCGATTCACCGCCATGATTTCATACGGGATACTCTATCTGTGCTGCTAGAACATGTGCCTTTACAAGTACAACACATGTGGTTAATGCACGATGGAGCTATTGCACATTTCAGTCGAAGTGTTCTTACGCTTCTCAACAACAGATTCGGTGACCAATGGATTGGTAGAGACGGACCAATTCCATGGCCTCCACCTCTCCTGACCTCAACCCTCTTGACTTTCATTTATGGGGCCATTTGAAAGCTCTTGTCTACGCAACCCCGGTACCAAATGTAGAGACTCTTCGTGCTCGTATTGTGGACGGCTGTGATACAATACGCCATTCTCCAGGGCTGTATCAGCGTGTCAGGGATTCCATGCGACGGAGGGTGGATGCATGTATCCTCGCTAACGGAGGACATTTTGAACATTTCCTGTAACAAAGTGTTTGAAGTCACGCTGGTACGTTCTGTTGCTGTGTGTTTCCATTCCATGATTAACGTGATTTGAAGAGAAGTAATAAAATGAGCTCTAACATGGAAATTAAGCGTTTCTGGACATATGTCCACATAACATATTTTCTTTCTTTGTGTGTGAGGAATGTTTCCTGAAAGTTCGGCCGTACCTTTTTGTAACACCCTGTATAGATCAGGAACAGCAGAGGTCCCAGGACGCTTCCCTGAGGAACACCTGATATCACTTCAGTTTTACTCAATGATTTGCCGTCTATTACTACGAACTGCGACCTTCCTGACAGGAAATCACGAATCCAGTCGCACAACTGAGACGATACCCCATACCCAGCATAGATTAATTACCTCCCCAGGCGTGCTCGGGCAGCTGGTCGCGCGCCTCGGGCAGCATGTGCAGCAGCGCCGTAGCCAGCAGCACGCCGCCCGCGAAGCGCGACGCCAGCAGCAGCAGGCGGCGGTGTCCGGCACAGCGGCGCATGCGCGCCACGGCCCACAGAGGCAGCAGCGCCGCCGCCAGCCGCAGCGCCAGCAGCAGCGCCAGCGCCGCCGCCACGCTCCACGCCGCGTTGCCGTCGACCGCCATCGTCGGCCGCGGAGGCAGCCACTGAACCGAACCGCGCGCCACGCGCCGCGCCGCGCCGGCCGTGCGCACACCGGGGCCGCCGCCGCTGCGCATGCGCGGTCCACTCGGCTCCCCCTACGGCGCGCCGTGTTGTGGCGCGCTCGACCGACGTAGTCACAACAGACCGCTTACTACGCACACTGGATGTTGGGCAACCCGCCCAACAAGGCGATTGCAAGCGGATAACGCACACCACTAGCCATTAAAATTGCTATACCACGAAGATGACGTGCTACAGACGCGAAATTTAACCGACAGGAAGATGCTGTGATATGCAAATGATTAGCTTTTCAGAGTATTCACACAAGGTTGGCGCCAGTGACGACACTTACAACATGAAAGTTTCCAACAAATTTCTCATACACAAACAGCAGTTGACCGGCGTTGCCTCGCTAAACGTTTTTGTGTTGTCTCGTGTTAGAAAGAGAGAAAGAGAGTGTGCTCCCTGCCGCCGTTGGATAAGCAGCTGCAGCAGCAAGTCGTATACTCCTAGCTCACTCATTTGTTACATAGTTTAATTCTTAATTTCTTTGCGTGTTTTTGGTACTTGCATTGTTTAATTAATAAATTTCGGGCGTATTATAGTATTTGAGAGTTGTAGCATCGCGTTTTAGTACCTGAATAGTGTAAATTCGCGTAGTCGTTTGTCTACTGTTTTTGTTTTGAACGGCCAGTGTCGGTTGGTCGCAGTCAGTGTGCTCCCTGCCGCCGTTGGATAAGCAGCTGAGCAGCAAGTCGTATACTCCTAGCTCACTCATTTGTTACATAGTTTAATTCTTAATTTCTTTGCGTGTTTTTGGTACTTGCATTGTTTAATTCATAGATTTCGGGCGTATTATAGTATTTGAGAGTTGTAGCATCGTGTTTTAGTACCTGAATAGTGTAATTTCGCTTAGTCTCCTTCCGCCGCCGAGCAGTGTCAGCAGTGCGCAAGTAGCAGCATTACTGCATTTACTAGGCAATCTTGTATTTTAATAACCGTTTAAATTTTGTCGATTTGTTTGCGCTCTCTGTAGATTAGTTCAGACATTCTTTGCAAAACAGTTTTTAGCATGGATAGGGACTGCAACTGCTGTGTTCGGATGCAGGCTGAGTTGGCATCCCTTCGCTCCCAGCTTCAGGCAGTGTTGGCTTCGGTCACACAGCTTGAGGCTGTTGCCAATGGGCATCACTGTGGGGGTCCGGATGGGGGTTTGTCGGGGACGGCCAGCTCGTCCCACGCATCCCCTGATCGGACTAAGACTGTGGTTGCCCGGGATACTGCCCGCATTGAGGCTGATCCCTCACCTGTGGTAGAGTGGGAGGTCGTTTCAAGGTGTGGCAGGGGGCGAAAGACATTCCGGAGGGCTGAACGGAAAGCCTCTCTAGTTTGTCTGACGAACCGGTTTCAGGCTTTGTCTCAGGCTGATACTGATCTTCGGCCTGACATGGCTGCTTGTCCTGTTCCAGAGGTTGCCCCTCAGTCTGCAAGATCCGGGCAGTCGCAGAGGGTGGGCTTACTGGTAGTTGGGAGCTCCAACGTCAGGCGCGTAATGGGGCCCCTTAGGGAAATGGCAGCAAGAGAGGGGAAGAAAACCAATGTGCACTCCGTGTGCATACCGGGGGGAGTCATTCCAGATGTGGAAAGGGTCCTTCCGGATGCCATGGAGGGTACAGGGTGCACCCATCTGCAGGTGGTCGCTCATGTCGGCACCAATGATGTGTGTCGCTATGGATCGGAGGAAATCCTCTCTGGCTTCCGGCGGCTATCTGATTTGGTGAAGACTGCCAGTCTCGCTAGCGGGATGAAAGCAGAGCTCACCATCTGCAGCATCGTCGACAGGACTGACTGCGGACCTTTGGTACAGAGCCGAGTGGAGGGTCTGAATCAGAGGCTGAGACGGTTCTGCGACCGTGTGGGCTGCAGATTCCTCGACTTGCGCCATAGGGTGGTGGGGTTTCGGGTTCCGCTGGATAGGTCAGGAGTCCACTACACGCAACAAGCGGCTACACGGGTAGCAGGGGTTGTGTGGCGTGGGCTGGGCGGTTTTTTTAGGTTAGATGGCCTTGGGCAAGTACAGAAAGGGCAACAGCCTCAACGGGTGTGGGGCAAAGTCAGGACATGCGGGGACCAAGCAGCAATCGGTATTGTAATTGTCAACTGTCGAAGCTGCGTTGGTAAAGTACCGGAACTTCAAGCGCTGATAAAAAGCACCGAAGCTGAAATCGTTATAGGTACAGAAAGTTGGCTTAAGCCAGAGATAAATTCTGCCGAAATTTTTACAAAGGTACAGACGGTGTTTAGAAAGGATAGATTGCATGCAACTGGTGGTGGAGTGTTCGTCGCTGTTAGTAGTAGTTTATCCTGTAGTGAAGTAGAAGTGGATAGTTCCTGTGAATTATTATGGGTGGAGGTTACACTAAACAACCGAACTAGGCTAATAATTGGCTCCTTTTACCGACCTCCCGACTCAGCAGCATTAGTGGCAGAACAACTGAGAGAAAATTTGGAATACATATCACATAAATTTTCTCAGCATGTTATAGTCTTAGGTGGAGATTTCAATTTACCAGATATAGACTGGGACACTCAGATGTTTAGGACGGGTGGTAGGGACAGAGCATCGAGTGACATTATACTGAGTGCACTATCCGAAAATTACCTCGAGCAATTAAACAGAGAACCGACTCGTGGAGATAACATCTTGGACCTACTGATAACAAACAGACCCGAACTTTTCGACTCTGTATGTACAGAACAGGGAATCAGTGATCATAAGGCCGTTGCAGCATCCCTGAATATGGAAGTTAATAGGAATATAAAAAAAGGGAGGAAGGTTTATCTGTTTAGCAAGAGTAATAGAAGGCAGATTTCAGACTACCTAACAGATCAAAACGAAAATTTCTGTTCCGACACTGACAATGTTGAGTGTTTATGGAAAAAGTTCAAGGCAATCGTAAAATGCGTTTTAGACAGGTACGTGCCGAGTAAAACTGTGAGGGACGGGGAAAACCCACCGTGGTACAACAACAAAGTTAGGAAACTACTGCGAAAGCAAAGAGAGCTCCACTCCAAGTTTAAACGCAGCCAAAACCTCTCAGACAAACAGAAGCTAAACGATGTCAAAGTTAGCGTAAGGAGGGCTATGCGTGAAGCGTTCATTGAATTCGAAAGTAAAATTCTATGTACCGACTTGACAGAAAATCCTAGGAAGTTCTGGTCTTACGTTAAATCAGTAAGTGGCTGGAAACAGCATATCCAGACACTACGGGATGATGATGGCACTGAAACAGAGGATGACACGTGTAAAGCTGAAATACTAAACACCTTTTTCCAAAGCTGTTTCACAGAGGAAGACCGCACTGCAGTTCCTTCTCTAAATCCTCGCACAAACGAAAAAATGGCTGACATCGAAATAAGTGTCCAAGGAATAGAAAAGCAACTGGAATCACTCAATAGAGGAAAGTCCACTGGACCTGACGGGATACCAATTCGATTCTACACAGAGTACGCGAAAGAACTTGCCCCCCTTCTAACAGCCGTGTACCGCAAGTCTCTAGAGGAACGGAGGGTTCCAAATGATTGGAAAAGAGCACAGATAGTCCCAGTCTTCAAGAAGGGTCGTCGAGCAGATGCGCAAAACTATAGACCTATATCTCTTACGTCGATCTCTTGTAGAATTTTAGAACATGTTTTTTGCTCGCGTATCACGTCATTTCTGGAAACCCAGAATCTACTATGTAGGAATCAACATGGATTCCGGAAACAGCGATCGTGTGAGACCCAACTCGCCTTATTTGTTCATGAGACCCAGAAAATATTAGATACAGGCTCCCAGGTAGATGCTATTTTTCTTGACTTCCGGAAGGCGTTCGATACAGTTCCGCACTGTCGCCTGATAAACAAAGTAAGAGCCTACGGAATATCAGACCAGCTGTGTGGCTGGATTGAAGAGTTTTTAGCAAACAGAACACAGCATGTTGTTATCAATGGAGAGACGTCTACAGACGTTAAAGTAACCTCTGGCGTGCCACAGGGGAGTGTTATGGGACCATTGCTTTTCACAATATATATAAATGACTTAGTAGATAGTGTCGGAAGTTCCATGCGGCTTTTCGCGGATGATGCTGTAGTATACAGAGAAGTTGCTGCATTAGAAAATTGTAGCGAAATACAGGAAGATCTGCAGCGGATAGGCACTTGGTGCAGGGAGTGGCAACTGACCCTTAACATAGACAAATGTAATGTATTGCGAATACATAGAAAGAAGGATCCTTTATTGTATGATTATATGATAGCGGAACAAACACTGGTAGCAGTTACTTCTGTAAAATATCTGGGAGTATGCGTACGGAACGATTTGAAGTGGAATGATCATATAAAATTAATTGTTGGTAAGGCGGGTACCAGGTTGAGATTCATTGGGAGAGTGCTTAGAAAATGTAGTCCATCAACAAAGGAGGTGGCTTACAAAACACTCGTTCGACCTATACTTGAGTACTGCTCATCAGTGTGGGATCCGTACCAGGTCGGGTTGACGGAGGAGATAGAAAAGATCCAAAGAAGAGCGGCGCGTTTCGTCACCGGGTTATTTGGTAACCGTGATAGCGTTACGGAGATGTTTAATAAACTCAAGTGGCAGACTCTGCAAGAGAGGCGCTCTGCATCGCGGTGTAGCTTGCTGTCCAGGTTTCGAGAGGGTGCGTTTCTGGATGAGGTATCGAATATATTGCTTCCCCCTACTTATACCTCCCGAGGAGATCACGAATGTAAAATTAGAGAGATTAGAGCGCGCACGGAGGCTTTCAGACAGTCGTTCTTCCCGCGAACCATACGCGACTGGAACAGGAAAGGGAGGTAATGACAGTGGCACGTAAAGTGCCCTCCGCCACACACCGTTGGGTGGCTTGCGGAGTATCAATGTAGATGTAGATGTAGATGTAGAAATGCGTACCATCACGTTTCCGACTTTGATAAAGGTCGGACTGTAGCCTATCGCGATTGCGGTTCATTGTGGCTGCGGTTACCCTTGACGCTGCATCACAGACAGGAGCTCCTGGAATGGTGTACTCAACGACGAACCTGGGTGCACGAATGGCAGAACGTCATTTTTTCGGATGAATCCAGGCTCTGTTTACATCATCATGATGGTCGCATCCGTGTTTTCCGACATCGCGGTGAACGCACATTGGAAGCGTGTATTCGTCATCGCTATACTGGCGTATCACCCGGCGTGATGGCATGGGGTGCCACTGGTTACAAGTCTCGGTCACCTCATGTTCGCATTGACGGCACTTTGAACAGTGGACGTTACATTTGAGATGTGTTACCACCCGTGGCTCTACCCTTCATTCGATCCCTGCGAAACCCAACATTTCAGCAGGATAATGCACGACCGCATGTTGCAGGTCCTGTACAGGCCTTTCTGGATACAGAAAATGTTCGACTGCTGCCCTGGCCAGCACATTCTCCAGATCTCTCACCAATTAAAAACGTCTGGTCAATGGTGGCCGAGCAACAATACGCCAGTCACTACTCTTGACGAACTGTCGTATCGTGTAGAAGCTGCATGGCCAGTTGTAGCTGTTCACGCCATCCAAGCTCTGTTTGACTTAATGCCCAGGCGTATCAAGGCCGTTATTACGGCCAGAGGTGGTTGTTCTGGGTACTGATTTATCAGGATCTATGCACCCAAATTGCGTGAAAATGTAATCACATGTCAGTTCTAGTATAATATATTTGTCCAATGAATACCCGTTTATCATCTGCATTTCTTCTTGCTGTAGCAATTTTAATGACCAGTAGTGTATGTTGTTATCGTCATCAGTACGAACGCTTGTCTGATGTAGCTCCGCACGGTAATGTTTACATGTCTCCTAACTGCTGCACGCTACGTCCACATCTACGTATACTTACTGCCGTATTCAAGATTTGATCTTTCTCTACAATTATACCTTCACGCTTCCCTCCATTACCAAAGAAGCTACTCCTTGTAGCTTCAAGTCTCGTACAGTCCCATCTTTTAGTCAAATAGTACCATAAATTATTGTGTACTCCCCTGGTAGCTCAGAGGTCCCCGGGTTCGGTTCCCGCCTGGGTCGGAGATTTTCTCCGCTCGGGGACTGGGTGTTGTGTTGTAATTATCATCATTATTACATCCCCAACGACACGCAAGTCGCCGAAGTGGCATCGACTCGAAAGACTTGCACCAGGCGAACGGTCTACCCGACGGGAGTCCCTAGCCAAACGGCACAGATACATTATTGCATCCAGTCAAAATTTGTGTTTATTTCCGCTAAGTGGTTCAGAGATTTAAACTCCCATCAACACGTGGAATTACGTCAGTTAACAAAGCGTGGATGTATCGTATATTCCACTAATGGTCCACCTGTGGCACTGTCTTTTAGTGTTCGCAGGCTCCTTTTCTGGCGGTTTAGTCATCAAGTACACCTTATGTACATAGAGTGCAGAGGTTCCTTTGCGGTCGTGTTTACGTCATAGCGTGTACAAAGTGTACCAAGCTGAATGCCAGAACACAAAAAGAAATGGAGGGTGTTACCAACGAGATACAGCTTAAACTAAAATCGCACATACAGGATGGGCCAAAAGTCACGATGGTGTTACAATTGTGCCGGCCGGGGTGGCCAAGCGGTTAAAGGCGCTACAGTCTGGAACCGCGCGGCCGCTACGGTCGCAGCTTCGAATCCTGCCTCGGGCATGGATGTGTGTGATGTCCTTAGGTTAGTTAGGTTTAAGTAGTTCTAAGTTCTAGGGGACAGATGACCTTAGAAGTTTAGTCCCATAGTCCTCAGAGCCATTTGAACCATTTGTTACAATTGTTTTCAAAGTAAAGCTCCACAGTTTTAGTTCGTTGACCAGTTCTTAACTTTCCAACGTGAGTCTCCCGTCCCTCCTCCGTCAGACTTTGAAAGAAAAAAAATATTAACTAAAATGTTGTCCAAAATTACAACACCTTCGCAACTTTGGCACACTATTTTCGGTACATCATGACTGCAATCCACCTGAGGCTTGAATCGTAGCCCACCGGAACATGTAGTGCAAATAATAATGAATTGTGACTGGTCTCAGTAATATGTATTTTCAACCAATATTTCTAACACTGATAGTCATGGCGTTTAAGATAACTGTTCCATGAAGTTATTTCCTCCTCACTTTCATTCAGCAATTCTTCATTTTTTTATTTTTATTTTATTTTTTTAATTTGTGGTAAGATCACATGGAACCAAACTGCTGAGGTCATCGGTCCCTAAGCTGACACACTATTTAAAAAAAAAAAAATCTTTATTCAATTCATTACATTATACATAATAACCCACTACCTGACTACATTAGTGGGTCCTAATAATGATACAGAGAAAATGCAGCTATCTTTCTACACTACAGGTAATTTTATTGTTATTGTTATTACTCTAATCTTAATCTATGAGGTTCTAAGCTACTTAATCTACAAGGAAACTACATGCTACCCGCAGCGTTACAGGTGTGCCAGTGCTACTATAAACCTACTGGGTGTTGGCCAGGCCCACTGAGCTAATCCCAGTGGGCATGTCCCTGGCACTGGGCTGGCCCTTCGCTTAGTATCGCTGCAGTCTATTCTAAAATGTTAACCTATCTTCCACATCTAATCTAATCTAATTACGTATGTCATAATCGGTGTGCGTTCCAGTCCGGTGTTTATGTACCCCCCTCCCTCCTAGTCCAGGGCAAGGCGGTTTCCAGCCGTGAAGCGGCTGGCCAAGTCCCCACCCGGCGGTACAGGAAGGGTGCACGAAGTCTAAGTCGGTGAAAAGTTTTTGCCTTTACTGATGATTGTCCCTTAAAAAGTTCTTAAGTACTTTTTTGGATATTTCATCAGTGAGTTTATTTAGGGTGTTAAAGGTATTGTCGTGTCTTAGTAAGTGGTACGTGTCATTGTTTGGTAGCTGTTGTCTTAGATCATGGGCTACGTCATCGAAGAGGCGGCACTCATACACCACATGTTCTGGGGTACCTTGTACTGCACCACAGTCACACGCTGGTGTAGCCTGCTTCCCAAACCGACATAAATATGTTGGGTATGGTCCATGTCCAGTAAGAAAGTGCAGCATTCCTCTCGTAGGTGTGAAAAATGTAAGTCTTATCCTTTCCTCTATATCCGATAGCAGCTCATAAGTTCTGCGTCCCGTATCCTCATTGTTCCATTGTTCCTGCCACAGTTCGTTCCCTCTCTTTTTGATAGTGTACTTATCCCCAGCATAAACCCCAAGTATCTCCCTGATTTTGTCCCTGTTCTCCTTCTTTGCCCAGTACCAGGCGGCCTGCTCACGAATTTTTATGTCCAGTGGACAGATCCCCATTAGCACTAACAGCGCTCCCCCAGGTGTTGTCCTGTAGGCCCCTGCTGAACGTAGAAGCATGTTCCGCTGCACTCTTCTTACGGCCATGGCAGGCATGACCCTCGTGAGCCTGTGTGGCCAGACTCTTGATCCGTATCCTACTATTGAGGTCAAGATACTATTGTGGTATAATTTGATTAAATTGGGTGGAAGGTGAAACCACTTATGACCAATTCCAATGAGATTGTTTAATAAAACCAAAGATTTTTGAGCTACGGTATCAATGTGTGATGCAAAGTTCCACCTCTCATCGATGATTACACCCAGGTATCGGGCCTCGCGGCGCCGAAGAACTGGTGTGCCATTAATTCTGACAGTGGGGTTTCTGACCAGTTGGCCTTTGAGAAGTAGGTATGTGGATTTATTGGGCACAATCGTCATTTTGCTTTTATGACACCATGATGTAAGTACGGTTAAGGCTCTCTCCACTTTCGGCTCTAAGTCCTCGCGGCTTCAGCCGCCGACCAGCAGGAGGAGGTCGTCAGCGTATGCTATGACCTCTAGCACATCGTCACAGTTCTTTATGTCTTCAAGTAGTGGCTCCATGTTGATGTCCCAAAAGAGAGGTCCTAAGACAGAGCCTTGAGGACATCCTTTGGTCACAGTCTTCCTGACTATGCCGCTAGGGGCCGATAGCCAGACCTCCCTGTCTGCACAATAGCTCCTCAGACAGCCGTATAGTTGCCCTGGGCAGTTCTTCTCCCGCAAGCAGGAAGAGAGTGAGGGCCACCACAGGTTGTCGAAGGCGCCACTGATGTCCACCATGATGCCGACGACATACTTGTGCGGGGTGTAGCCACAGATCTCGGCAGCCAGGGCAATTGCGTCAGACGCACAACGCCCAGACCGAAAACCGAATTGTCTGTCACTCATCCCGCACAGCATGCGGTGTGCTGTCAGCCTGTTTGCCAGTAGCCTCTCAAAAAGTTTCCCCAGTATGTCTAACAAGCAGATGGGTCTGTAAGACTTAATTTCTGTGGGATCTTTGTCTGGACCCTTTTTGATGATGATTACATTTGCCTTCTTCCATATTTCTGGGAATTTCCCGAGTTTCAGGCACTCGCTGTATAACTTAGTGAGAGGAGCTACGAGCTGGGGGGCAAGGAATTGCACCACTTCTGCAGTAATGCCGTCCGGGCCAGGAGCTTTTCCCCTTTTGAGGGCCTTGATCTGGGCAGCAACCTCCTCCTCAGAGAAGGGGTAGGTTAAAATGTTGTTGTTGTAGTCCCTTCGGTCTTCTCTCCTTATTCTTTTCTGTTCTTCTGTCTCGTTTTCCTCCACATTGTCAGGCAACAGGACCCGAAGGAGGGCCTCAGCAGTTTCCTGCCACGTGCCCGTCATCCGGTCCCCGTCCCTGACGGTGGATAGCACCATAGGTTATCTTATTTTTTCCCGTACCAGTTTGTACGGGACTCCCCATGGGTCTGTAGCTAATTGGCTTTTCACGTAGTTTTCCCAGCTTCTAAGTCTGACTGCCCTAAGCTCCTGTTGAAATTTATCCTTACTTTCTCTATAGATCTGCAGCCATCTTTGTTTTTCTCTCCAGACGACACTCCGCTGGTAGTACCTCCTTGCCCTCCTCACAGCCTGGCGCATCTGTCCTAATTCGACCGACCATGGTGTGGGGGTGGCCGCAACGGCTCTCCTCCTGGTTGGTACAGCAGCTCGCACCGCCCTGGTGATCGCCTGTACCAGTTCTTCGGCACACTCTTCCACGTTTTCGTCACCCTCCAGCAATGTCGGGATGTTCCACTCTTCCACGAGACGGTCCCAGCTGGTCTTGTTATAATTGAGCTGCAGCTCCCACCCCATGTCCCAGTGGCACTCCCTGTCCCCAATAGTGAATGTGATTAGGTTATGATCACTGGTGGTTGCTGTGTCCCACACTTTCCAGTTGTTGACTTTTGTAATAAGGTTTGGTGTTACTAACGTAACATCAATGTTTGTGCCTTCTCCCCCGCCGCCAGAATAGGTGGGGGGGTTCCCTTGTTGGTTGGCAACCACCAGTTGCAATGCCATGATTGTCTCCTCAGCCTTTAGCCCCCGATCGTCATGCGTGCCACTGAACCATAGGGGGGACTTAGTATTTATATCCGCCGTCACGAGCATCCTGCGCCCCCGCAATGCCGTGGCGACTTGCGTGAGTGTCTCCAAGAACTCATCTATTTCCCTTCCATATTGGAAGTATATATTGGAAATGTATAACACTCCTGTAGTAGGTATTTGCAGTTCCACGACATTGCAGTGTTCGCCCGAAAACTCCGCAAGGACTGTGGCTCTAAATGATCTGTTAGTAATTACTACTGCAGCTTTTGGTTCTATGTCAAAGTGTATTACTTGCCAATTGGCAGCCATGAATGGGATCCGCCCCGCTTGGGAGTACGGTTCCTGTAAACAGAGTACATCTAGGCTCTTCTCTTCCGCCACCTTCCAGAGTTCCTGCAAGACTAGTTTACCATTATGGGTGTTTATCTGACCCACGTTTAGTTGGCTCACGTGGGAAGTAAGTATGAATATGCGATTCTGGCCAGTTTTTGGACCAGTCGTGGGCTACTCTGCCATTAGTTATTACTGCTTGATAGTATAATTCTTCCATGTCAAATTTCTCATTTCTTCTTTCGAAAACCTTTTTTACTAGATCTCGCAGGGCTCCGAAATCGGTGGGGAGATTCATTGTCTTGAGTTGGATTCTGTCCACAGCCTCCATTACTGGAAAGGTGACATCTCTACCATACTCGTGGCCAACACGTACCACATGTCTCAATACAGTAGTGAGGATTGCCGGCTCCTCTAGTCTTGATAGTTGCAATGCATGCTCCAGGTTGGGGTATATTCGTTGGGGATCAATTCCCAGTCCTCTCTGGGATGGTGAGTCAGAGGATGAATCTGAGCTGCTCACTTCGTTATACTGGACCTATTCGGTGGTTACTAACTCCTTGTTGTGAGGTTGTGAACTCCCAAGTACAGGATGCCTCCGTGGTCGAGAATGCTCTTGCCGGCCGAAGTGGCCGTGCGGTTAAAGGCGCTGCAGTCTGGAACCGCAAGACCGCTACGGTCGCAGGTTCGAATCCTGCCTCGGGCATGGATGTTTGTGATGTCATTAGGTTAGTTAGGTTTAAGTAGTTCTAAGTTCTAGGGGACTAATGAGCTCAGCAGTTGAGTCCCACAGTACTCAGAGCCATTTTTTTTTAATGCTCTTGGTTCGACCTAGGTCCCCAGCAGGGAGGAGAGGGAGCGTTTTCTTCACATGGGTCCGTTTGTATGCAAACGTCTTTCATTGTTGTCACCAGAGGTTTTGTTTGCGTGAGTTTTTGAATGAATTCTTTAAATTTGTTCGCCCTCAGAGCGTCCCTCAGCCTCTTGCTTGGGGATTTCCGTTTTGGCTTCCTGAGTTCAGGTATGGCCTCAGCCATAGTCAATTCGAGAAATTAATCTTTGTTCTAGCATCCTATACGTTGGGCACTTCCTCCCAGTGGTGTTACATGGTTTCCTTCCCCTTTTTGTGCGTGGAATGCAGGTTGCAATCTTATTACAATTTTTTCTTGTGTGGTCCTCTGCCCCACACCTGGAGCAGGCCGGCTTCCTGTCACAGTGTTTATGGACATGGTCCAAATCGCCACAGTTGTGGCATCGGGGGACTAATAGGTAGTCTCTAACATTAATTGCATGAAATCCTATATAAATTCTCCCCATAGCGGTAAGCTTACGCCACATTTTGCCGGAGACCTCGGCGACGTGATGGACAACATCTCGTTCCCGAGGTCCCGTCTTGAAGCGCAGCTTGAATTCATTTCTGAACGTTTCCCATTCAGTATCATCAAAATTTTGGTTGTACATCGTTTCATATATGACGCTTTCAGTCAGGGCCACTGGTACATCGTACAATATCACCAGAGATTTCTTTTCTTTGGTGGTTCGCATTTAATAGCCTTGTTTAGTTTAGAATTATTTAATATTTTGTCTCTGTCTTCCTCTGTGGCTAGGTCTACCACTACTACATTTTTTGTGGCTTTTACTTTATGATTTTAATTTTGTCTCTTGCCGGGTCAATTGTTGTTGTGAAGATCTCCTGCACCTTTTTGATAGTCTGACCAGGCAGGGGTCTTAAAAAGACCGCCGTGTCTCGTTTCTTCGAGATCTTCGCAATTGTTTCTTTAGTTGTTTGAGCCTTCGTGGCGGTTTGCGCCACCACTCCGGCCCATGTCTTGACTGGCTGTTGTCTAAGTCTTGCATTTTCTTTTTCAAGCTCTCCGAGACGCCCCTCAAGCTTCGCGTTTGCGATAGCCCAGGCAGCGAGCTCGTTCTTTATTGCCAGGACCGCAGCCTGGCTTATTTTTCCATTCTTAATGCTAGAATCTAAAATTTGGCTGATACGACAGTGTCTGTTGTAGACATTTTCATCATCATGTCCCATTTCCTCCTGCGAGGTAGGGACGGTAGACATACTCGCCCTAGAAGTCGCTCTCGTGTCACTCGTCTCTCGTTCGGCCATGTTGATTGACGAGTGAAAAAAGGTTGGGAGCCCGTCTCTTACCCCGGACTGGCTCCTCTGGCATTGGGGGGGGACTGTTGCAGCTCGCCCACCGGCCTCGCCCCAAGGCCAAGGGCACTCCTCGAACTGCAGGGTTCAGCGCGCCGTTGCCAGCGCACTCGTCCCCTTCGGTGGCTCCGTCATCGTCGATTTCACCCGACGCTTCTCGGCAAGTGCATCCCGCAGTCCGGAGAGGCCGATGCACCTCTCGCCCTTCGCCGCCTACTTGCCCGAGCTTCCACCTCTCGGCCAAGGACCCACTCCTACTCAGGTGGTGGGTCGGTCACCCAGTCGTTCAGCGGTCTGGACCCATCTAACCTAGCCCAGGCGATGTCACCACCTCCTGGGTTTGGCAGAAAACGCCCCGGTTACCCAGGGGCGCGGCGAAGCACCCTTGCCGAGTCGCGCCGCAATCCCACGCCGACGAACGAGGTCTCCGGCATGCAGAGCACCTGATGGTCTGTGCCCTGCGAACAGAAAGGGACTGGTGTTCGGTCCCACGACACAGCTCCCCCTGTGCCACGCACCCTTCGCTTTCGCATCGGGTTGGGTCGCAGCTCTCCCTTTTGTCGCAAGGCAGAATGCCGAGCTTAACGTCTGGCACCACGGGAAGGCGGAAAGAGCCACTTGGGAAGGAGAGGCTGTAAGAGACGCGTCACTTCCCCTGTGAGGACTGCCGCGGCACACCCGACTGGAAAGCGATACGCCTCAGTGCGAGCCTCCGTGCCTTACGGCGCGCCGGCAACGGGCGGCCCGCGCCAAAACGCGCCGTCAGGCGACTGACCTCACGCCAGACTGACACACTATTTACTCCAACTTAAACTAACTTATGCTAAGGACAACCCACACACCCATGCCCGAGGGAGGACTCGAACTTCCGACGGAGGGAGCCGCGCGGATCGTGACAAAGCGCCACAGACCGTGCGGCTACCCCGCGCGGCAGTACCTTTGCATCAGTTACGCTATCTATCCATCTAATCTTCGGCATTCTTCTCTGGCGCCACATTTCAAAGGTTTATGTTCTTTTCTTCTCGTTTATCTCCTCACTTCACTTCCCTCTTTCGAGCATCACCCTAAAAGTAATATTCTCAGCGTCCACTTCTTTCTTTAGCCTTCTCCACACAAGTTGGTTCAAATGGCTCTGAGCACTATGCGACTTAACTTCTGAGGTCATCAGTCGCCTAGCACTTAGAACTAATTAAACCTAACTAACCTAAGGACATCACACACATCCATGCCCGACGCAGGATTCGAAACTGCGACCATAGCGATCGCTCGGTTCCAGACTGTAGCACCCAGAACCCCACGGCCACTCCGGCCGGCCCACACAAGTTACCGCCATCGGAACCATACACAGGGTGTTACAAAAAGGTACGGCCAAACTTTCAGGAAACATTCCTCACACACAAAGAAAGAAAATATGTTATATGGATATGTGTCCGGAAACGCTTACTTTCCATGTTAGAGCTCATTTTATTACTTCTCTTCAAATCACATTAATCATGGAATGGAAACACACAGCAACAGAACGTACCAGCGTGACTTCAAACACATTGTTACAGGAAATGTTCAAAATGTCCTCCGTTAGCGAGGATACATGCATCAACCCTCCGCCGCATGGAATCCCTGATGCGCTGATGCAGCCCTGGAGAATGGCGTATTGTATCACAGCCGTCCACAATACGAGCACGAAGAGTCTCTGCATTTGGTACCGGGATTGCGTAGACAAGAGCTTTCAAATGCCCCCATAAATGAAAGTCAAGAGGGTTGAGGTCAGGAGAGCGTGGAGGCCATGGAATTGGTCCGCCTCTACCAATCCATCGGTCACCAAATCTGTTGTTGAGAAGCGTACGAACACTTCGACTGAAATGTGCAGGAGCTCCATCGTGCATGAACCACATGTTGTGTCGTACTTGTACAGGCACATGTTCTAGCAGCACAGGTAGAGTATCCCGTATGAAATCATGATAACGTGCTCCATTGAGCGTAGGTGGAAGAACATGGGGCCCAATCAAGACATCACCAACAATGCCTGCCCAAACGTTCACAGAAAATCTGTGTTGATGACGTGATTGCACAATTGCGTGCGGATTCTCGTCAGCCCACACATGTTGATTGTGAAAATTTACTATTTGATCACGTTGGAATGAAGCCTCATCCGTAAAGAGAACATTTGCAGTGAAATGAGGATTGGCACATTGTTGGATGAACCATTCGCAGAAGTGTACCCGTGGAGGCCAATCAGCTGCTGATAGTGCCTACACACGCTGTACATGGTACGGAAACAACTGGTTCTCCCGTAGCACTCTCCATACAGTGACGTGGTCAACGTCACCTTGTACAGCAGGAACTTCTCTGACGCTGACGTGAGGGTTATCGTCAACTGCACGAAGAATTGCCTCGTCCATTGCAGGTGTCCTCGTCGTTCTAGGTCATCCCCAGTCGCGAGTCATAGGCTGGAATGTTCCGTGCTCCTTAAGACGCCGATCAATTGCTTCGAACGTCTTCCTGTCGGGACACCTTCGTTCTGGAAATCTGTCTCGATATAAACGTACCGCGCCACGGCTATTGCCCCGTGCTAATCCATACATCAAATGGGCATCTGCCAACTCCGCATTTGCAAACAGTGCACTGACTGCAAAACCACGTTCGTCATGAACACTAACCTGTTGATGCTACGTACAGATGTGCTTGATGCTAGCACTGTAGAGCAATGAGTCGCATGTCAACACAAGCACCGAAGTCAAGAATACCTTCCTTCAATTGGGCCAACTGGCGGTGAATGGAGGAAGTACAGTACATACTGACGAAACTAAAATGAGCTCTAACATGGAAATTAAGCGTTTCCGGACACATGTCCTCATAACATCTCTTCTTTATTTGTGTGTTAGGAATGTTTGGTCGTACCTTTTTATAACACCCTGTAAATTGAATCTGCTTTCATGCGTGACAGCATATTGTTTTCCAAGTTAACTGTATTTATTTATGAAGTTTCGGACGAATTCCGGTCAAAGAATTTTGTATTTAGGTTTAATCATTGTTTCAGTACACATTGCTGTATACTTATATGTCGACCCGTGTATTGTTTTCCTAATGGTATTTCGTTAACGTCAAAACCAGAAACTTAAGCTAGCTCTTGCTCAATCTCATGACCACTTGTCCAGGTGTATGCCATAATTTCCTTCGTGATGTATGGAGAAGCTTTCCTGTAAGAGAGCTCAGTCGTATTGCATTAGACTTGTTTCCGATTACTGATTCCTTGAATTTCTTCACAGCGTACTTCAGTACGTCATGAAACATTAAGTTTACTCCCAATGTATTCTTAGCTACAACCAATCCGAAAAAAATTATTTCATATCCAGCTGACACACAATTTCTAATGTTTATTACTTTGCTAAGTGAAGCAACAATTGGAGGCCACGGTGTGCGCAGGACCTTCCCAAAGAAGTACCATTTTGCATCAAGTGCTGCGGATGGCTACGGAGTTTATATTAGTAGCGGTACGAACAATACACTTGGTATGTATACTTTTTTACGTTTAATGTTTTGGAGAAACGTTTTAACGATATATTTTGCTCAAATTATTTTTGGATGTTTATGGAAATATTCATTTATTTAATTACTCACGAAAAAAGAAAAGAAACGAAACAGGACTGGTCCATGGACAGGATAGACATTTTTGACACTATCTTGGAAGAAATAGTAGGATCTGACGTCGCAGATAATTTCGCACATTTCACGCCAGTTCATATAATCAGCATTAAACATTTGATGAGTTTAAGTTGATCTTAATATTGTGAAGACAAACTACTGTATATAAATGTGTACAACACTCTGCAATAGCCGCACGGGGAAGTCGCTTGGTTTGAGGCGTCTTGTCACGGTTCCCGCGGCTCCCCCCGTCTGAGGTTCGAGTCCTCCCTCGGGCGTGGGTGCGTGTGTTGTCCTTAGCATAAGTTAGTTTAAGTTAGATTAAGTAGTGTGTAGGCTTAGGGACCGATGGCTTCAGCCGTTGGTCTCATAGGAACTTACCACCACCACCACCACCACCACCGCTCTGCAATATATGTGGTCAAAGTACTTCCTCGACAGTTGAATGCTGCTGGTGATAACCTCCTGGTCTTAAAACCCAAGTTTTATTCTGGTAATCGCCATCTGTTCCATACAGAATTACTTAATGTCTACATAATCGTGTTAATGATATAATTGAACTGTAGGCTTCTGTAATACACTGGGTAAGTCGGCTCACAATTCGCAAGAAGACAAGGGCAACCGTCCAACAGGGAGGAGCAATAGGGCATGGGCGTCCGCAAAAATATATCCACAGTGGTGCAAGACTCTAAAACTTTCGTTTTTTTGACGTAAATGAGTTGCTCACTATCGAGACGAGTCATGCCACCAGAACAAAATTTGATGGGCGAGACAAATAATCTACAGGTCATTGGGAAAAACTAGTAGAAGCTGACGTTGGGGAGCACCAGTTTGCGTCTCGGAGAACTGCAGGAAGAGTCGATGTAACACTCATTCTACTACTTATCTTTGGTGATGGGAGGAAGAAACGCAAACCTAAAATTATTGCACTTTAGATTTAGGGAAAGGTTTTGATAACATTTACTCGACTACAGTATTTGAAGTTCTTAAGTCAGCAGGAGCTAACATACAGGGAGAGATAAGTAATCTACAACTTGCGCTCAAAACAAACTGCATTTATAAGAATATAAAAACATGAAAGGGGAGCAGCAGTCGAGAAGAGAGTGAGAGAAGTTGTAGCCTATCCCTATATCATTTAATCTGTATCTTGAGAAAGCAGTCTGGGAGACCAAGCAGAAATTGGGAAAGCAAAATGAAATTCAGGGAGTAGAAATGAAAAACTTTGTGATTTCCTGATGACATAGTACTTCCATCAGAAATGGAGAACGATTTGGCAAAACGGTTAAAAGGATAATATCTTGAAAAGCGGATGTGAGATGAAGATCAATAAAAGTAAAGCCGTGATAATGAAATGGCACTGAATCAAATCGGCCCATTCTGAGGGTGTTATATAAGGAAAGTTGTGCTGGGAAGGTCCCTAAGCTACAAGCGCTAATAGAAAGCACAGAAGCTGAAATCGTTATAGGTACAGAAAGCTGGCTAAAGCCTGAAATAAGTTCTGCAGAAATTTTTACGAAGTCTTAGATGGTGTTCAGGAAAGATAGATTAGGCAGAATTGGTGGTGGAGTGTTTGTGTCTGTCAGTAGTGGTTTATCTTGTAGTGAAGTCGAAGTAGATACTCAGTGCGACATGGTATGGGTGGAGGTTATACTAAACAGCCGAACTAAGTTAATAATTGGCTCCTTCTACCGACCCTCAGACTCCGATGATATATATAGTTTCTGAACAGTTCAGAGAAAATTTGAGTCTCGTAACAAATAAATACCCCAACCATACGGTTATATTTGGTGGGAACTTCAACCTTCCCTCGATATGTTGGCAAAAACACTTGTTCAAAACCGGTGGTAGGCAGAAAACATCTTCCGAGATTGTCCTAAATGCTTTCTCCGAAAATTATTTCGAGCAGTTAGTCCACGAACCCACGCGAATTGTAAATGGTTGCGATAACACACTTGACCCCTTAGCCACAAACAATCCAGAGCTAATAGAGAGCATCATGACTGATACGGGGATTAGTGATCACAAGGTCGTTGTAGCTAGGCTCAATACCGTTTCTTCCAAATCCACTAGAAACAAACGCAAAACAATTTTATTTAAAAAAGCGGATAAAGTGTCACTAGAAGCCTTCCTAAGAGACAATCTCCATTCCTTCCGAACTAACTATGCAAATGTAGACGAGATGTGGCTCAAATTCAAAGATATAGTAGCAACAGCAATTGAGAGATTCGTACCTCATAAATTGGTAAGAGATGGAACTGATCCCCCATGGTACACAAAACAGGTCCGAACGCTGTTGCAGAGGCAACGGAAAAAGCATGCGAAGTTCAGAAGAACGCGAAATCCCGAAGATTGGCTAAAATTTACAGACGCGCGAAATTTGGCACGGACTTCAACGCGAGATGCCTTTAATAGGTTCCACAACGAAACATTGTCTCGAAATTTGGTAGAAAAACCGAAGAAATTCTGGTCGTATGTAAAGTACACAAGCGGCAAGACGCTGTCAATACCTTCGCTGCGCAGAGCCGATGGTACTGTTACCGACGACTGTGCCGCTAAAGCGGAGTTATTGAACGCAGTTTTCCGAAATTCCTTCACCAGGGAAGACGAATGGAATATTCCAGAATTTGAAACACGAACAGCTGCTAGCATGAGTTTCTTAGAAGTAGATACCTTAGGGGTTCCGAAGCAACTCAAATCGCTTGATACGGGCAAGTCTTCAGGTCCAGATTGTATACCGATTAGGTTCCATTCAGATTACGCTGATACAATAGCTCTTTACTTAGCAATGATATACAACCGCTAGCTCACCGATAGATCTGTACCTACAGATTGGAAAATTGCGCAGGTCGCACCAGTGTTTAAGAAGGGTAGTAGGAGTAATCCATCGAACTAGAGACCTATATCATTGACGTCGGTTTGCAGTAGGGTTTTGGAGCATATACTGTATTCAAACATTATGAATCACCTCGAAGGGAACGATCTATTGATACGTAATCAGCATGGTGTCAGAAAACATCATTCTTGTGCAACGCAGCTAGCTCTTTATTCGCACGACGTAATGCCGCTCTCGACAGGGGATCTCAGGTTGATTCCGTATTTCTGGATTTCCGGAAAGCTTTTGACACCGTTCCTCACAAGCGACTTCTAATCAAGCTGCGGGCCTATGGGGTATCGTCTCAGTTGTGCGACTGGATTCGTGATTTCCTGTCAGGAAGGTCGAAGTTCGTAGTAATAGACGGCAAATCATCGAGTAAAACAAGTGATATCAGGTGTTCCCCAGAGAGGTGTCCTGGGACCTCTGCTGTTCCTGATCTATATAAATGACCTGGGTGACAGTCTGAGCAATTATCTTAGGTTGTTCGCAGGTGATGCTGTAATTTACCGTCTAGTAAGGTCATCCGAAGACCATTATCAGTTGCAAAGCGATTTAGAAAAGATTGCTATATGGTGTGGGAGGTGGCAGTTGACGCAAAAATAACGAAAAGTGTGAGGTGATCCACATGAGTTCCAAAAGAAATCCGTTGGAATTCGATTACTCGATAAATAGTACAATTCTCAAAACTGTCAATTCAACTAAGTACCTGGGTGTTAAAATTACGAACAACTTCAGTTGGAAAGACCACACAGATAATATTTTGGGGAAGGCGAGCCAAAGGTTGCGTTTCATTGGCAGGACACTTAGAAGATGCAACAAGTCCACTAAAGAGACAGCTTACACTACACTCGTTCGTCCTCTGTTAGAATACTGCTGCGCGGTGTGGGATCCTTACCAGGTGGGATTGACGGAGGACATCGAAAGGGTGCAAAAAAGGGCTGCTCGTTTTGTATTATCACGTAATAGGGGAGAGAGTGTGGCAGATATGATACGCGAGTTGGGATGGAAGTCATTAAAGCAAAGACGTTTTTCGTCGCGGCGAGATCTATTTACGAAATTTCAGTCACCAACTTTCTCTTCCGAATGTGAAAATATTTTGTTGAGCCCAACCTACATAGGTAGGAATGATCATCAAAATAAAATAAGAGAAATCAGAGCTCGAACAGAAAGGATTAGGTGTTCGTCTTTCCCGCGCGCTGTTCGGGAGTGGAATGGTAGAGAGATAGTACAATTGTGGTTCGATGAACCCTCTGCCAAGCACTTAAATGTGAATTGTAGAGTAGTCATATAGATGTAGATGTAGATGTAGACACAGTAGAAGTTTTTGAGCAGCAAATTAACTGATGATGGCCGAAGTAGAGAGGATATGAAATGCAAACTGGCAAGAGCAAGAAAAAACTCCCGACGGTACCGACCGGCCGCCGTGTCATCCTCAGAACTTAGGCGTCACCCGATGCAAATACAGAGGGATAAGTGGTCAGCACACAACTCTCCCCCCGACCGTTGTCAGTTTTTGTGACCGATGCCGCTACTTCTCATACAAGTAGCTCCTCAACTGGCCTCACAAGGGCTGAGTGCAACCCGCTTGCCAACAGCATTCTGCAGTCCCGGATGGTAACCCATCTTAATGCTAGCAAAGCCCGACAGCGCTTGACTTCGGTAATGTGACGGAAACGCCGTTGGCAAGAAAATCGTTCGTTAAAGAGGGAATCTTATTAACGTCGGATATAAATTTACGCTTTAGAAAATCTCTAAAGATATTTGTTTGTAGTGCAATCTTGTACGGAAGTAAAACGTTTGTGGTAAACAGTTCAGACAAGACGAGAATACAGGTTTTTGGAATGCGGTGGTACAGAAAACAGCAGAGGGTCGAGGAGTCCATCGGTTAACAATTGAAGATTGCCCTTGGTAGAAAAGGACTGTAAGGCACAGCTCAGCTAACAGAAAGAGTTGGTGCATAGAACAGATCCTAGGGTATCAAGGAATGTCCAGTTTGCTTTGGGAGAGAAGTATAAGGCATCAAAAGTGTGAAGGGAGACCAAGTATTAACTAAAGTAAGCAGGATCATGTTAGTGCTGCTTCCGGTATTCATGTATAGATGAAGTTGGTTGCGCAGGATAGATCAGATAGGAAAGCAGCATCAGATGAACAAGTAACAATCACAGCGCATTGAAATGAGTTGAAAATAAGGAAAATGATTTAGTGGAAATATTCGAGGCAGTTATTCAGTTTTGTAGAAATAAGTAAATCCTTTATGGTGAGTGTTATGGTTCAAATGGCTTTGAGCACTATGGGACTTAACTTCCGAGGTCATCAGTCCCCTAGAACTTAGAACTATTTAAACCTAACTAACCTAAGGACATCACACACATCCATGCCTTAGGCAGGAATCGAACCTGCGACCGTAGCACCAGCGTGGTTCCAGACTGTAGCGCCTAGAACCGCTCGGCCACTCCGGTCGGCGGTGAGTATTATGGTCCCTGTGAAATCGACTTGGCCTGTTGTGGTCGAAGTGAGTCTCATGATATTAGTTTTATTCGGTGTTAACTATTTTTCATTATCTTTGTTGCTGCTTCTTTCTTTTCTTACACCCACACCTCTTTCTTGGTGGGTGTTCTTCTTGATCCTAGATCCTCTAACGTATAGGTATCATCACTTTGAATATTTTCATTCCTTCGTTAATGCTAATTATTTCGTCTCTTACTATTCATTGCATGCTGTCATGAACGTTTACGTGTATGCCTCGAAACTCTCATTTCATCATCTTGCCTGAACGTCTGTAAACGCATGCTTTATCTCTGTCTTCCTCGAAGGCAGAAAACACGTGTTTAGAGACATTCTAGTGAAAAGTATCGTGACAATTTCGAAATGTTCAAAATGGTTCAAATGGTTCTGGGTAATATGGGACTTAACATCTGATGTCATCAGTCCCCTAGAACTTAGAACTACTTAAACCTAACTAAAGTATGGACATCACACACATCCATGCCCGAGGCAGGATTCGAACCTGCGACAGCAGCAGCAGCGCGGTTCCTGACTGAGCCTAGAGCCGCTCGGCCACCGCGGCCGGCAATTTCGAAATGTCTACGCAGATGTATAGTATTGATTTTGTGGCGTCCGAAGAGCGATGTGACAAACCAAGTTTTGTAGCTATCAACGCAATCATAAGAAAAGGTAGTCGCTGCAAATTGCATCGCCGAATGAATGAAACCGGCTTAGGTTCACCCAGGTACGTTCCGCTATGCAGCAGTAACCACTCTTCTACTTACGGCCGAGCAAAGCACCGCTTAGAGGAGTCCGCCATCATCGAGTAAGAGGTCAGCATCATCTTCTAGTACCCTAGGTGTGTGATCATGTATTAGACGGAAAAGTACGACTCAGTTATTGTTAAACTTACTCTGGGTGAAAGAGGCCTGTATTTTGACTGCATCAAGTGATACGTTAATGTTCAGAGGCTCATGACATTCCCGTGGAAACGGATCGTAAAAGGTTAAGTGGTTCATCTTATCTACGATGTAATAAAGTGAAATAACATTTTATGTGCTATAGCATCCACCCGTTCTTCCGCTGCAGCAAACGGAATAACCAACGAATATACCGAAGAGTGTATTTTCGTCCGGTATGACAGACTGTGGTGGACTCCATAGATTAACCAAAAGCAGATCCATCGCCACAAAGAAGCGAAGACATGATCGATACAAATTGCTATTGATGACGCTTCATTAGCTAAAGACGCGGAACGTGTCTGGCAGACACGTAAAAACCTCATTTACAAAGAAGTTAATCCTTAACACGTGTCTTGCTAAAAGTCTGTCTTGTCTATATGTACAAATCTTGGTGTTAGTCAACTATTTCTCCCGCACTCTGTTGACTGGTTGCCACGAGTGAAGATGCAGGAAATGTAATTTATCCTAAACAGTTTTTCGAATGTCTATCATCACCGCCCATCATCCGGCGGCAGATGCTGATTGCATCATGAAAGCGACCTTCTCTCCGCCCCACAGTTCCCAGTCCCCAGTATCCTATTCCGTTGCTCGCCCTCCAGTGGACCGGCTGTCCAGAAACAGCCCGCGTCCAACGAAGCCATGATCGGGATGTGCTTGCGACAGGACTTATGGGTTCTAAATACGGACCATACTTCTGTGCTTAATCACTGTTTGGTCCCCTCCCCCAAATCAACAAACCAATTATTTTGGATTTGTCAGTGTACAAAATGACTTTTTCTCCAGGCTACTTTTTTTAAAAAATCGATATGTTACGGGATACTATCTGAGCAGTGCAACCCTGTTGTAGTTTACACTGATCAGAGTAATCAGCGCAGTTCCATCGGCTGTATTTCCAGGATGCGTTCTCAAGATTCGCTTTTGTAATACATTGTCAGAGTATGACGCTGAATTATACGCAGTCTTCAGAGCGGTGGAGCAGACATGTTGTTTCCCCGTTTCCCTACTACCAAATTCCTCATCTGTACCGACTCCCTAAGTTCCCTTCAGGCTATCGATCACTTGTATCCAGTAGAAAAGTATCTTCAGCTGATCCACGACACCCTTTCCTGTTCACAGACGCAGGGCAAGCAGGTGTCATTTTGCTGGTTACCAGTGCACGTGGACATGCCGGGTAATGGAGCAACAGATGAAGCAGCTAAGGATACCTGCTTAGAAAATCCAATTTCTGAGTGCGCTGCCCCACTGTCTCGCTCTACAGGCACAGTCTCATATCCGTCTGCGGGAGGAGGAGTGGTTAGGGTTGAGGAACAGCAAGTTGCGGTCGGTGAGACGAACGATACGGCCGTGGCGTTCATCTTTCCGGCCGCTGCGGCGGGAGGAAGTGCTTTTAACGTGCCTCTGGATGGAGTAATGTTCTCTTATGCATGGATAACTCTACCTAAAGGAGCATCCACCAGCATGAAGTGCGCGGGTATCTATACATCACCTAGTAACTAGCTCTGCAGATGACGAAGAAATTGAAGAAATGTATGATGAAATAAAAGAAATTATTCAGATTGTGAAGTGAGACGAAAATTTAATAGTCATGGGTGACTGGAATTCGAGTGTAGGAAAAGGGAGAGAAGGAAACATAGTAGGTGAATATGGATTGGGGGACAGAAATGAAAGAGGAAGCCGCCTGGTAGAATTTTGCACAGAGCACAACATAATCATAACTAACACTTGGTTTAAGAATCATGAAAGAAGGTTGTATACATGGAAGAACCCTGGAGATACTAAAAGGTATCAGATAGATTATATAATGGTAAGACAGAGATTTAGGAACCAGGTTTTAAATTGTAAGACATTTCCAGGGGCAGATGTGGACTCTGACCACAATCTATTGGTTATGACCTGTAGATTAAAACTGAAGAAACTGCAAAAAGGTGGGAATTTAAGGAGATTGGACCTGGATAAACTAAAAGAACCAGAGGTTGTGCAGAGATTCAGGGAGAGCATAAGGGAGCAATTGACAGGAATGGGGGAAATAAATACAGTAGAAGAAGAATGGGTAGCTTTGAGGGATGAAGTAGTGAAGGCAGCAGAGGATCATGTAGGTAAAAAGACGAGGGCTAGTAGAAATCCTTGGGTAACAGAAGAAATATTGAACTTAATTGATGAAAGGAGAAAATATAAAAATGCAGTAAGTGAAACAGGCAAAAAGGAATACAAACGTCTCAAAAATGAGATCGACAGGAAGTGCAAAATGGCTAAGCAGGGATGGCTAGAGGACAAATGTACGGATGTAGAGGCCTATCTCACTAGGGGTAAGATAGATACCGCCAACAGGAAAATTAAAGAGACCTTTGGAGGTAAGAGAACGACTTGTATGAATATCAAGAGCTCAGATGGAAACCCAGTTTTAAGCAAAGAAGGGAAAGCAGAAAGGTGGAAGGAGTATATAGAGGGTCTATACAAGGGCGATGTACTTGAGGACAATATTATGGAAATGGAAGAGGATGTAGATGAAGATGAAATGGGAGATATGATACTGCGTGAAGAGTTTGACAGAGCACTGAAAGACCTGAGTCGAAACAAGGCCCCCGGAGTAGACAATATTCCATTGGAACTACTGACGGCCTTGGGAGAGCCAGTCCTGACAAAACTCTACAATCTGGTGAGCAAGATGTATGAAACAGGCCAAATACCCTCAGACTTCAAGAAGAATATAATAATTCCAATCCCAAAGAAAGCAGGTGTTGACAGATGTGAAAATTACCGAACTATCAGCTTAATAAGTCACAGCAGCAAAATACTAACACGAATTCTTTACAGAAGAATGGAAAAACTAGTAGAAGCCAACCTCGGGGAAGATCAGTTTGGATTCCGTAGAAATACTGGAACACGTGAGGCAATACTGACCTTACGACTTATCTTAGAAGGAAGATTAAGGAAAGGCAAACCTACGTTTCTAGCATTTGTAGACTTAGAGAAAGCTTTTGACAATGTTGACTGGAATAATCTCTTTAAAATTCTAAAGGTGGCAGGGGTAAAATACAGGGAGCGAAAGGCTATTTACAATTTGTACAGAAACCAGATGGCAGTTATAAGAGTCGAGGGACATGAAAGGGAAGCAGTGGTTGGGAAGGGAGTAAGACAGGGTTGTAGCCTCTCCCCGATGTTGTTTAATCTGTATATTGAGCAAGCAGTAAAGGAAACAAAAGAAAAATTCGGAGTAGGTATTAAAATTCATGGAGAAGAAATAAAAAGTTTGAGGTTCGCCGATGACATTGTAATTCTGTCGGAGACAGCAAAGGACTTGGAAGAGCAGTTGAATGGAATGGACAGTGTCTTGAAAGGAGGATATAAGATGAACATCAACAAAAGCAAAACAAGGATAATGGAATGTAGTCTAATTAAGTTGGGTGATGCTGAGGGAATTAGATTAGGAAATGAGGCACTTAAAGTAGTAAAGGAGTTTTGCTATTTGGGGAGCAAAATAACTGATGATGGTCGAAGTAGAGAGGATATAAAATGTAGGCTGGCAATGGCAAGGAAAGCGTTTCTGAAGAAGAGAAATTTGTTAACATCCAGTATTGATTTAAGTGTCAGGAAGTCATTTCTGAAAGTATTCGTATGGAGTGTAGCCATGTATGGAAGTGAAACATGGACGATAAATAGTTTGGACAAGAAGAGAATAGAAGCTTTCGAAATGTGGTGCTACAGAAGAATGCTGAAGATTAGATGGGTAGATCACATAACTAATGAGGAAGTATTGAATAGGATTGGGGAGAAGAGAAGTTTGTGGCACAACTTGACCGGAAGAAGGGATCGGTTGGTAGGACATGTTCTGAGGCATCAAGGGATCACCAATTTAGTATTGGAGGGCAGCGTGGAGGGTAAAAATCGTAGAGGGAGACCAAGAGATGAATACACTAAGCAGATTCAGAAGGATGTAGGTTGCAGTAGGTACTGGGAGATGAAAAAGCTTGCACAGGATAGAGTAGCATGGAGAGCTGCATCAAACCAGTCTCAGGACTGAAGACCACAACAACAACAACAACAGTAACAGAATGCGTTTTATACCAAGCCAGGAGAGCTAGCACCAACTTACCAACTGTTTTAGAAGGGGGTGAATCGAATATGGTTTGTGTTTTAAGATTCTCTTCCATGTGCGATCTTCTCAGCACTATGTTTGGTAGAAGATTTGTTTTTCGAGGGTAACTGCTCTATTTATTCTTTTCCCGTCGATCAACCAGGCACAGTTAGCCGTTACAGTATTTTAGATGTTGTGTTGTTACTGTCCGTGTATTTTAATGATAAAGTGTCTTGAGGCATGCGTCTGTTGGTGTTCCGTGTGAAAGTGTTTGGGCGCGTGGGGTCTAGAGCCCTGGATGGCTGAGGACTACATTTTATATTTTACCTTCTGTTGCAAACTTCTCAGGAAACAGACCAACATACACGCAATGTATTCGCGGTTGCGAGTATGGACGACCATCAGCGACATGAGGGAATGACGACAATGTAAATTTGTGCCAAGTGGGACCCGAACCTGTATTTTTTGCTAAGTTTTTTCGTCCCATTTTGTTCGTTGCATTTGGTTGGGGCCCACGTCGCATGACACCCCTATAAGTTCGTAGTTGATTCCTTCACTCAGTTATTTTTAATTTTATTTATTAAAATATTTTATTACAGAGAGCGGCTAGGTTATCAGAACACGACACACGGTCAGACGTGAATTCCCATATGTCGTTAACCATGCGTCTACAAGATTTACAACTGCGAATATGTCTCATATACACTGAACAGCCAAAGAAACAGGTGCACCAGCGTAATATCGAGTAGAGCCCCGGTGAGTACGCCTCAGCACGTCGTGGCATGCACTCGACTAATGTCTGAAGTAGGGCTGGAGGAAATTGACGCTATGAATTCTGAAGGGCTGTCCATAAGTCCGTAAGAGATTTCTTCTGAACAGCAGGTTGTAACATTCTTGTCGGTGAGTATGGTGGCCAGTGGAACTGTTTAAACTCAAAAGAGTGTTCCTGGAGCCACTCTGTAGCGATTGTGGACGTTGGGATGTCGCATTATCCTGCAGGAATTGCGCAAGTCCGTCGGAATGCACAATGCACATGAATGGATGCAGGTGATCAGACAGGATACTTACGTACGTGTCACCTATCAGAGTCGTATCTAGACGTATGAGGGGTCCCATATCATACCAACTGCACGCGCCCCACACCGTTACAGACCCTCCATTAGCTTCAACAGTCCCCTGTTGATGTGGATGTGCCCTGGATTCACGAGATTGTCTCCTTAGCCGTACACGTCCATCCGGTCGATACAATTTGAAACGAGATTCGTCCGACCAGGCAACATGTTTTCAGTTCAAAAAATGGTTCGAATGGCTCTGAGCACTATGGGACTTAACTTCTGAGGTCATCAGTCCCATAGAACTTAGAACTACTTAAACCTACCTAACCAAAGGACATCACACACATCCATGCCCAAAGCAGGATTAGAACCTACGACCGTAGCGGTCGCGTGGTTCCAGACTGTAGCACCTAGAACCGCTCGGCCACTCCGGCCGGCCATGTTTCTAGTCATCAACAGTCCAATGTCGGTGTTGACGGGACCAGGCGAGGCGTAAACATATGTCTCGTGCAGTCATCAAGGGTACATGAGTGGGCCTTCGGTTCTGTGTAAGTAGGCTGTTTAGGTTTTTATGTTGGTAACGTCACCTAGCGCTCTGTATGAAAATCACTGGCTGTGCTGTGTGCAGCCTGTGGCTGGTTTGCATTGTTGGAATTTGCTATTGTGGTGTCGGGCAGTTGGCTGTTAATAGCGCATAGCGTTGCGCAGTTCGAGGTGAGCCGCCAGCAGTGGTGGTGTTGGGAGAGAGATGGCGGAGTTTTGAGAGCGGATGATCTGGACGTGTGTCCATCAGAGACAGTAAATTTGTAAGACTGGATGTCATGAACTGATATAATGACTTTTGAACACTGTTAAGGTAAATACGTTGTTTGTTCTCTATCAAAATCTTTCATTTGTTAACTATGCCTGTCAGTAGTTAGTGCCTTAGTGCCTTCAATACTTAGAATCTTTTATTTAGCTGACAGCATTGGCGCTCGCTGTATTGCAGTAATTCGAGTAACGAAGATTTTTGTGAGGTAAGTGATTCGTGAAAGGTATAGGTTATTGTTAGTCAGGGCCATTCTTTTGTAGGGATTTTTGAAAGTCAGATTGCGTTGCGCTAAAAATATTGTGTGTCAGTTTAGTGTTGATCAGAATAAGTAAAGTGCGAAATGTCTGAGTACGTTCAGTTCTGCTCAGCTGTTTGAAAATCAAATAACGTAAGGGGTTTACCAGCACAGTCATTCACAAATTTTTCTAAGCGGACGTTTCACCTGAATCCCCGTATTGAAGATGTTTCGTTGAATGGTTTGCATGCTGACACTTCTTGATAGCACAGCACTGAAATTCGCAGCAGTTTGCAGAAGGGTTGCACTTCCGCCACGTTGAGCGATTCTCTTCAGCCGTTGTTGGTCCCGTTCTTGCAGGATCTTTTTGCGCCCGCAGCGATGTCGGAGTTTTGATGTTTTATTGGATTCCTGTTATAGATGGTACACTCGTGAAATAGTCGTACGGGAAAATTCCCAGCTACCTCGGAAAAGCTGTGTCCCATCGCTCGTGCGCCGACTATAACACCACGCTGAAACTCACTTAAATCTTTATAACCTGCCACTGTAGCAGCAATAACCTATCTAACAACTGGGCCAGACGCTTGTTGTCCTATAAAAGCGTGGCCAACAGCAGCGCCGTATTCTGCCTCTTTACGTATCTCTGTATTTGAATAGCAATACCTATACCAGTTTCTTTGGCACTTCACTTCACTGTATTTCATAGCGGCTGTAGTCGCAACAGTACCTGTTCCTCCTGACATGCATGCGTTGCACCATACTTATGAGGAACACAGGCACTGGAGCATCGTATAAAACCACGTTCGTATCGAATTAATTGAGTGAGGGCGCTGATATCCTCGCTGTTAGCGCCCTATACGTACCACCAGGACCTGCATTTCTGTGTTCTATGTTTGACGACTGAGTGGAAAGTAAAGTGCTCGTCATTTATGACGGCGGCCGAGTTTAGGTTCGTTCTGCGCATCTGACGTCACAAAACACAATCAGCCAATGAACAGAGAACGACGTTGCCAGAGCTCGACTGCAGTGCAGAGCACGGACGAGTGTCTTCAGTTTTAGAAACGTTCAGTCATAAATAATGTAATTGAACAAAAGCAGTGTCTTGATAGCAGACTTTCTTTTATAGAAAGTTTAGAAAAAGCATTCTTTATACCGTTGTTGTTGTTGTGGTCTTCAGTCCTGAGACTGGTTTGATGCAGCTCTCCATGCTACCCTGTCCTGTGCAAGCTTCTTCATCTCCCAGTACTTACTGCAACCCACCTACTTCTGAATCTGCTTAGTGTATTCATCTCTTGGTCTCCCTCTACGATTTTTACCCTCCACGCTGCCCTACAATGCTAAATTTGTGATCCCTTGATGCCTCAGAACAAAAGCAAAACGAGGATAATGGAATGTGGTCGAATTAAGTCGGGTGATGCTGAGGGAATTAGATTAGGAAAGGAGACACTTAAAGTAGTAAAGGAGTTTTGCTATTTGGGGAGCAAAATAACTGATGATGGTCGAAGTAGAGAAGATATAAAATGTAGACTGGCAATGGCAAGGAAAGCGTTTCTGAAGAAGAGAAATTCTTTATACCAATTGCTTCATATTCTATTAATTAATTAAACCTAACAAACAATAAGCCTCCTAATTCAGGCGATAGCAAGGAACGGTGTTTGGATCTTTCTCACTAACTGCTTTTTCGCAATAAAGAACAGGGGTAATGGTTTATTTCCTATTGTACTTGGACGAAACGTGAGTAATTCATAGTCATACTAACAGTGTTTGTCGGTATTTTGCGTTATATTGTAAAGTCCTCTGGGAGACATGTTGGATGACGAGCTGCGTTAGCGTAATGGCGCCGGCACGGTAGCTCAGCGTGTGCGGTCAGAGAGCCGGTTGGCCTTTGTAATAAAAAACTGAGTGGAAGGATCAACCACCGAACTTGAACAGGATGTCTTGCGACGTTCGGAACGACCAAACACAACGATCAACAACGAGAAAAAAAAAAGTTGCTAAAGTGTGTGGCTGCCAAGCGTGAGATTCAAACCTTGTTTGGTGCTTAATATTTTCTTTATTTAAAAACAATATCGAAGTGTCTTACTTCATGAATTTTATTCGTTTGAATGTAATTTTTTGCAATTTCTAGTGGCAACTAAAATCGGCCATACAGAAAGTATACGCTATAGACTTTTACCTCAGCAAACTCTTCAAAATTTTGTGCAATGGTTTACTACATCTAATGCTGCACAATAACTGCGTTGAACTTCGAAACAAAATTAAGTCATTCATGGGGGGAAGGTATCAGTCAAGAAGATGCGTAAAAATCAGATTTTTGGGCGAAATAGTTTTTGTGAAATCGAATGATATAGTGTGTCAAAGCAGTCGAAACACCAAGTGTGTGCACAGGCGAGCAGTGCAATGATGACAAAATCGCGCACATCGCGGAATGCGGGGAGCACGTCTCTGTAGCAGCGAAAGGGTTAGTGTGGCCGTGGTGTCTTTACCTCATAAACTGCGCGCTCCCCCCTAAACGTACATTTGCAAACTACACCACAGTCTAACATAACAGTCGCGACACTTCGCCTCGTTTTTGTTGCCTACCGCGTCAGCAGCGCCCCAAGCGGCCAGTAAGTTGAACTGTGAATTCGGCGCGATCGTGAAAGCGAATAGTGGTTGTTTATTTTGATTTCCACAATGGTTTTTACAAGCGGGAGCGTTTGTAGCGCAATAAATTGCAGCAACAACAGGAAGAAGACACAACAGCTGTCTTTTATTTAGGTTTCCTAAGGATCCTGAGAGGTATATACCATCATATTACTAAACTGTATCGTCAGGATTCACTTGCAAACTACATGTGTATTAATGATTAATATTTCGTTTTAGGAGAAGAAAATGGCTAATTAATAGCAGACGAGAAGCCCTTATGAAAAAAGACCCAGTTCACCTATATAATAATATTAGGTTTTGTTCGCTACATTTCGAATAAAACCAGTTCATGAACGCAGACAATAATAAACTCGTGTGGAATGCAGTACCCACACTGTTTGACACCCCAAATAAGCCACCTCAACTGACGATGAAGAGGAACTGTCACAAAGATTCGACAATCCATCTAAAGCTGTAAAAAAGTCCTATGACACCGAAGCAGCCAGTACAGCTCTCCATGTATCAGTGCCATATTCGTATGAATCGTCAACACAGACCTGCTTTGGCGATGAAGTGGTTAGATTAAGTGCAGTTATTCGTATCTTACAAAAGTGTAATGTTTGATATGTATTTCATTCACTTCTGTCTGTTAGTCAATTTTCCTTGCTTCCTTCGTCTTATGACATTATTTTGTAAGCACCTTGTTCACTGACATTGTTTGAAAATTATTCAAATGTTTGGTTTTGCGTGAAATGTAACGTAATCAGTTCATTATAATGTTTTCAACATATTTCTCCCACTATCTGGCAGTTGCTTGTCCCACTTAGAATAATATAAGATGTTGTACTTGTGGCAACGGGCGACAATGACAAATATTGTAGGCCTACCGAACGATAAATGAGCTGTCGATCGCTTTTGCATGTAGAGGTACATGTCTGTGCTTCTTACGTGTGAATCTGTGTGTTGATTCTTTTGATATCAACTTGGTAAGCTGCAAATCTATCCAACGTCAAAAGTGACTCTTCACGACTGTGTTGTAAGTTGCCACTCGATTCATGGTTTTTGCCCATACTTGCCCGTACTTTAGAATCATTTTTAGAAACATATATGCTTTCTGACACTACACAAACCCTTGGAGGCAAGAAAATAAATATTTCTTAAATTACGTAGGAAATGAATGTAAAACAAACATTATGCTGACGAGCGTCTGACGATCACCTTACTCGCCGCTTGGGGAGCTAGTGTCTCTCCATTTGTCGAACGGTAACAGGTTTTGCAGCAGTGAGTGTCGCGACTGTTATTTTAGACTGTGACTATACTGTGGCGCTCCTTCTCTTGGCGCGTACAACTGGCAACGCAGCAATCTCCCGCGTCTGGGCGGGCATGCGCGAACCGCCAAGACAAAAGAATTAAACTGCAGTGCTGTGTCGCACCGCTGACCCCGTGATGTCCTGCGGCGGCTGTGACAACACGGCGCGTTATGGTATGTGCATTCGGCAGATGTGTTTACTGCCGTGCCCCACGGGGCAGCCTCTCGGGCGCTGCCGTTCCCCTAGGGCGGGCGCTGCTGGCTGCTGGCTGACGGCCGGAGCGACCAGAGCCTGCTGCGCACGTCCCCACAATTCATGTCGGCAGGCTGCTGCGCTCTCTCAGTTGGATCTCTTGTGATCGTCTTTATGCTAAGTGAATTCCTAGTTACTCCGCGAGCTTTCTGGGACTGTGTAGTTTTGCAGCTCTTATTCCACTCCGAGATTTCGTTCTAGGAAAGACGCTCTATGCCGATTGATCACAGACTGATGTTCGTACAAGTATCGACGGAAAATGAAAAACAGTAAACTCCGGCGGTCGATGGACGAGGGTGTGACGCTGCACCGCAATTTCACCGCGCAGTTGGCGAGGGTAGCAAACTCGGGACGTGTCAGTACCAGGGCATAAAAGTCTTTGTGAATTTCGTTCAGTTGGACTATAACCATGCATCGCAAACAGGAGCGCGGCCAATATACCTACATCAACATCTACATCCATACTCCCCAAGCCACCTGACGGTGTGTGGCGGAGGGTGACTTGAGTACCTCTATCGGTTCTCCCTTCCATTCCCGTCTCGTATTGTTGGTGGAAAGAAAGATTGTCGGTATGCCTCTGTGTGGGCTCTAATCTCTCTGATTTTATCCTCATGGTCTCTTCGCGAGATATACGTAGGAGGCAGCAATACACTGCTTGAATCCTCGGTGAAGGTATGTTCTCGAAACTTCAACAAAAGCCCGTACCGAGCTACTGAGCGTCTCTCTTGCAGAGCCTTCCGCTGGAGTTTATGTATCATCTCCAGAACGCATTAGCGCTTACTGAATGATCCTACAGGGTGTTTCAAAAATGACCGATATATTTGAAACGGCAATAAAAACTAAACGAGCAGCGATAGAAATACACCGTTTGTTGCAATATGCTTGGGACAACAGTACATTTATAGGCAGACAAACTTTCGAAATTACAGTAGTTACAATTTTCAACAACAGATGGCGCTGCGGTCTGGGAAACTCTATAGTACGATATTTTCCACATATCCACCATGCGTAGCAATAATATGGCGTAGTCTCTGAATGAAATTACCCGAAACCTTTGACAACGTGTCTGGCGGAATGGCTTCACATGCAGATGAGATGTTTCTGGATTCTGGCGGTACACCTGGTCTTTCAAGTGTCCCCACAGAAAGAAGTCACAGGGGTTCATGTCTGGCGAATGGGGAGGCCAATCCACGCCGCCTCCTGTATGTTTCGGATAGCCCAAAGCAATCACACGATCATCGAAATATTCATTCAGGAAATTAAAGACGTCGGCCGTGCGATGTGGCCGGGCACCATCTTGCATAAACCACGAGGTGTTCGCAGTGTCGTCTAAGGCAGTTTGTACCGCCACAAATTCACGAAGAATGTCCAGATAGCGTGATGCAGTAATCGTTTCGGATCTGAAAAATGGGCCAATGATTCCTTTGGAAGAAATGGCGGCCCAGACCAGTACTTTTTGAGGATTCAGGGACGATGGGACTGCAACATGGGGCTTTTCGGTTCCCCATATGCGCCAGTTCTGTTTATTGACGAAGCCGTCCAGGTAAAAATAAGCTTCGTCAGTAAACCAAATGCTGCCCACATGCATATCGCCGTCATCAATCCTGTGCACTATATCGTTAGCGAATGTCTCTCGTGCAGCAATGGTAGCGGCGCTGAGGGGTTGCTGCGTTTGAATTTTGTATGGATAGATGTGTAAACTCTGGCGCATGAGACGATACGTGGACGTTTGCGTCATTTGGACCGCAGCTGCAACACGGCGAACGGAAACCCGAGGCCGCTGTTGGATCACCTGCTGCACTAGCTGCGCGTTGCCCTCTGTGGTTGCCGTACGCAGTCGCCCTACCTTTCCAGCACGTTCATCCGTCACGTTCCCAGTCCGTTGAAATTTTTCAAACAGATCCTTTATTGTATCGCTTTTCGGTCCTTTGGTTACATTAAACCTCCGTTGAAAACTTCGTCTTGTTGCAACAACACTGTGTTCTAGGCGGTGGAATTCCAACACCAGAAAAATCCTGTGTTCTAAGGAATAAACCATGTTGTCTACAGCACACTTGCACGTTGTGAACAGCACACGCTTACAGCAGAAAGACGACGTACAGAATGGCGCACCCACAGACTGCGTTGTCTTCTATATCTTTCACATCACTCGCAGCGCCATCTGTTGTTGAAAATTGTAACTACTGTAATTTCGAAAGTTTGTCTGCCTGAAAACGTACTGTTGTCCCAAGCATATTGCAACAAACGGTGTATTTCTATCGCTGCTCGTTTAGTTTTTATTGCCGTTTCAAATATACCGGTCATTTTTGAAACACCCTGTATAAGGAACCGCGCTGCTTTCCATTGGATCTTCTCTATCTCTTCTATCAACCCTCTCTGGTACGGATCCCACACCGGTGAGCAGTATTCGAGCAGTGGGCGAAAGAGTGTACTGTAACCTACTTCCTTTATTTTCGGACTGCATTTCCTTTGGATTCTTCCAATGAATCTCAGTCTGGCATCTGATTTACCGACGATTAATTTTATATGGTCATTCCATTTTAAATCACCCCTAATGCCTACTCCCAGATAATTTATGGAATTAACTGCTTCCAGTTGCTGACCTGCTGTATTGTAGCTAAATGATAAAGGATCTTTCTTTCTATGTATTCGCAGCACATTACACTTGTCTACATTGAGATTCAGTTGCCATTCCCTGCACAATGCGTCACCTAGATGTCAGCATTTCAGAGAGGACGTGTACTTGGGCTCAAAGAAGACGATTGGAACAATCGGCGAGCCGGTCGACAATTAAACAGGAGCGATTCCACTATTCGACGATGGTGGGCAGGAGTGGGTAAACCACGGTCGAACACAGGGTTAGGAAGGAAGTAGTTAATCTGAAGAGACGAGAGAATGATAGGACCGGGAAGTCATAAGAGAGGTACTGAGAGCCCCGGATTCATCATTATCAACGAATTGACGCGCAACTGGTGCCACAGTAACCACAACGACCATTACAGCTCCATCGCTGAAAGGAAAAGGGGCTAACCTCACGAAATCCTTGCGCCGACTGCGACTAACCTCTGTACACTTACAATCGCACCAAAAAGTACTGGCACAGCTACATTTTAGTGGTTGTAGGTTAAACGAATCATATATTTCAGAACAGAACCAAGACACGTGCCACGTTACAGTACATAGGTTACAAATATGTCCAAATCACCTGTCCGTAAAGTAACATACAGTGTTATTAAAATAAACATCGCTCTTCTGCATCCAAAAAAGTATTGGCACACGCCTATGAATCGAAAAATGTGCTCTTTTTCTTCATTGATGTTTACCTTCTAATAGCTAGTGTGCATCCCTTTAGCATCTATAACGGCACTTAAACGCCTAGGAATGCCTTCTGTTAAATTCCGGGTGATATCAGGGATAATTTTCGACCATTCATCCAGGAGCACTTTCGCCAAGTCGTTTTTACGGGACGGACGCCTTTTTCTGACTTGTGTGTCAAGATGAGCCCACAGGTTCTCAGTGAGGTTCAAATCAGGGCTCTGAGGTGGTGTTAGAACCCTTCTGGGGGCACTGTACAGTAACCACTCCCGGGTTTTCATGGCAGAATGTTTTGGGTCGTTGTCTTCTGGAAATGAAACATCCAAGTAAGGCCCAATGTCTGTGCACTAGCGTCTAAACTACCTCGCAACACGTCGATGTATCTCATATGACCCATTGTACCGTGGATTACAGCTAGATTTCCAACGCCGGACGCCGCCATTCAGCCCCAGACCATGATACCGCCCCCACCGTGTTTGACTGTGGGATGCATGTGTTTGATGTCGAGGCGCGTATTCGGCTTGTGCCAAAATTTCTTTCTTGCATCAAATCCGAACACATTGAACATCGATTCGCCGCTAAATATCACGGTGTTCCAAAACTCCATCGGCTTGCTGATGTAGTCCTTGGCAAACTCCAGGCGTTTCTGCTGGTTAATTTCCGATATGTATGGCTTTTTCCTGGGAGAACGTCCATGCATGTCAGCCTCATTCAACACATTTCGTATAGTTTGAACACCAACCGTCTTGTCGGATGTTGTCTGAGCAACCTCAGCAACAGTTGCTGCACTTGTAGCAGGTTCCTTCCGAGCAAGTGCGATGATACGGCGACGCTCTCGGGTTGTAAGCACTTTTGGACGTCCAGGACGAGACTTATTCATTGTTGTTCCAGTCTCTTTATATTTATGAATGATGGTTCGTACCGTGGTGTAGCTAACAGACACCTCTGCTCCGATTTGTCGACAGCTTCTCCCTTGTGAATGGAGTAATACCACTCTCTCACGCAACGCCACTGAATGTTCCTTCTTCTTCGGCCCCATGCTGACCACTATCGCGCAACACAGCAACACACTTGCGACTGGGCCGTCAACAACACGCAGTGTCTATTGCGTCACCAGGTGGCCGTTCCGGTACCTGAAAACCCAGCGTTATACCGAGAAGCCGCACTCTGTGCCAATACTTTTTGTGTGCAGAGGAGATACATGTTTGCCTCTAACGCTGCATTTCTTTGTCAATGGTAGGGACTGTGGGCAGAATTGTAATGTATGGTATGTGAAGTAGCACGTACATGTGCTGTGTACCGGAAGGTGCGGCGTTTGTAACCAGCAACGATAAATACGCACGTGTGCCAATACTTTTTGGTGCGATTGCAGAAGCCCGTTTGCAGTGGTGCAGGGCACATTCGAATTGGAATCTCGTTGAATGGTGTAGAACTGTCATCAGTGATGAGTCCCGCTTCGAATGGAGTCTCGATGAACAACGAATACGTGTCTGAGATGCCCCAGCGCTGGGATAGTGGCCTATCGCCCGACATAAGGTCTGACAACCAGGATTGACGGTCTGGTGTTCCATTTCATTTCATAGCTGGACTTTTTTGACTGTCGCCTTTACAGCATAACGGTACGCCCGCTCTGTTGCCCTTCATGGCAAGCCAACCTGGGCTTCAATTTCAGCAAGACAGTGCCCGGCCGCATACGGCGAAACATTCCACTGCTTGTCTTCGTGCTTAACAGACCCAACTTTGGTCAGCAAGGTCGCTGGAACTCTCCCCAATTGAGAACGTTTGTAGCATAATGGGCAGGGCCCTCTAACCAGCTCGGTGTTCTGACTACCTAACGCCCCAGTTTGGACAGAATGTAGCACGATATAAGTGAGGAGGACATGCAGCAACTCTCAATCAATGCGAAGCCGAATAGCTGCTTACATAACGGCCACAGATGGAACAACGCGTTACTTATTTGCTCAATTTCTGAAGCTTCTTCTCGTGAATAAATCATCCATCTTTTCTGAAATTGCAATCATTCGTTTGATTGTACATGTACATCACATCTACCGATTTCCGTCCTGTTCGGTTAAGTCCTTGCTGGAGCGTTCTTTTTTTTCTTTTTTGTCTTAGAGTGTGACTTAATGTGTTGTCCAAGCCGTATGCACCTCCCCTAGTCATCAATGTCCACTACTCTGCACTTGACCGCCCAGACACAGGACGTTTGCAGCATGTCAGCAGCTCTCTCGGTGAAACAGAGGAAAATCTCTGATTTTGCTGCTACCTCGTTAGATCGACTTGATGTCCAATCGACAGAGGCTTGTCACTCCTTCATTGACACCCCGCACCTACAGCGTTGTCACATATCCTCCTTCCTTCGCCGCTGATGAGGTTTGTTTCCCGAACGTTCGGCTGCAGAGTGAGCAATCAGGTTTTCTGTATACTTCGACGCTGGCGAAGTGTAGCACCAGGGCAGATTAAGCCCCAAGAGACACAAACCGCCACTTGAGGCGCCAAGTTGAGTAGGACGCCAGAGGTGCCACAACTTTAACATCTCTGCACCAAACTCAGATGTATGCCAGTTTTGGGTGCAGTGCGGATCAGAATTAATGGTGAAAACTGCCCAGCTGAAAGTGAACAAGGAAAGTTGGGGATAAGGGGGAGAGGGTGAGGGGCGGTGGGCGGCAAATGATAAGTTGCATGTGTGGAAAGTAGCTGGGTAGCATGCCGTTGTTTTCAATTTCCACCGTCAACAGTCTTTGGTGAATTACGGGTTATAAGATTGGTTAACATCACAGTAGTTGTATAATGAGCTGTAACTTAGTTTTCGAGGCACAAGGGAGAAAACTTTAGTGTCATTTTTGTATAGATACCCTCCGGCGGAAACAAGCACACTACAATATGTAAGCACCGTGTAACTATGTCGGCTAAAACGTCAACCTGTGGAAGTAAAGTTCATTTCCATAGACTGGAACATTATCAGGAAGAACGTCCACAATAAAGTGTTAGGAACAGACACAAGATGAACCTGATTCAAAATAGTTAATGAAGGATGCCAAAGGAAGAAAAGCTTCAGAAAGTACGTTTGTCGGAAACTGACAGACGTACAGGACGTTTGCCGGAAAATGACAAACGTGTATAGTGTAATCTTATCGAAATCCTGCCATACAGATACGTCTGTGGAGAGAACAAAGTCAATTGGGAATGGTGTAGAAAGTATCTGGCTTTGATTTGCAGGACAGCAAGACCGCACGTCTAACTAATGTGGGTGTTACTATCAGACGAAAAATGCTATCCCACCACCAAGCAAAATACCTGGACGTGATTGGTAGGACATACTCAACATTATTTAACTAGTGGCCAGGAAGAGCGAGCATATACCGTATGGGCTATAGAATATACATGGAAATCCACGCATAATTACTAATAAAGACACTAAATATAGACAGGAGTGTGCAAAATATCTCTCAGAACTGAATCTAATGATAGTGTGACATGGAAAAAGAGGAAGAAAAGAAAAAAGGAGAAATAAGAAGAGATAGAAATAAAATGCTCCTGTTACAGTTTCTGTCTGGCTTCTCCTGGTGCCCTTCTCCAATGTATTTGGGTTCTTGGCCTTGTCTGTGGACACAATATCTGCAAAGACAAGCTGTGTGGAAAAAACTGAAGCACCTGAGGTGGGCGACATAGATACGCCTCATCACTTTTCTGAGTTAATGTATCCAGTCACACTGATACGTTTCAGCAGCCATTCACAGAAATTGGAACGAGCGCAAGTGACCATGTTTTTATACATTAGACTCTGAAAAAAAAGAAAAGGAACAGTAGAGACTGCTGAGGAATAAACTGATGACTCAAAGAGATCAGGGCAATGAAGCAGCCAAGACGAAATGGAAAAGCTCAGAGTTTGAGTGGTTTTTAGTAAGTTACGTGACTGAAACGTGCTGCTAATTTGTTAATAGTCATGTATTTTTAAGCTAATAAAAGCAGAACTCGCGAACTGAGGGTTTCGTACGAACTTAATTACCCGTGTAGATAGTTCATCCATCCCGAGAATAGAGAAACTCGACGATTATTTTCTGTTATCGATAACCGTACTGGTAAGATATCGGTGCCGAGAATTCCAAGACAGTATAAAAACCTCTACAATACTACCAGAGACTCGCCGAGGCATACAAAAAGAATTGTCTAGGGACTTCTATATATGTGGAGAAACAACATTTATTAAAATACTTTAATTTACTTACTAAAATATAATTTACCTTTTATGTTTGCAAGCACTAATATTTTTCTGTTATGCTTTTGAAGCACGATGAATGCTGTGTAAGTTCTAATGGCAAAAATACATTTTTTGTGACATAAATACAATTTAACAAATTTCGGATTTTTTTGCTTTTCTTGTATTGTGAAATCTTACTTGCCAAATTTCACGATTCTAGGTCAACGGGGAGCACTCCATAGGTTTTGACGAGTGAGTTAGTATCAAAATATATGACGTTAATAGTCGTATCTTTTAACTGACTTGACTTAGAACCTCAAATTTCTTACACCGCCAAGAAAGCTTAGACCTTAGTACGTGATACAATTTTCAGCTTTATGCGTCAGCCTATTCTGAGAAAAAGGGGTCTATATAGACTGACAGAAAAACAGTCAGGTAACAACTGACAAAAAATATCTTTTTAGGGTGACATAATTAAAAATTCACCGTTTTCGATATTTTCTCCTTTACTTGCACTGTGAAATCTTGCTTCTTACTAACCTACAGGTTTTGATGAGTGAGATTGCGAGTATCATCATCTGGGACGTAAATGCAGACCGACACGCGGACCGGGAGACAACGAAGCCACTCTTTAATGGTTCCCTTTTTACCGGCAGAAGTACTGAACCCTAAAAAGAAAAAAAGACGTCGACGCATCTCTCCACTCTAATCTACGCTGTGAAACTCTCTTTGCTTAAGTACTTACTGTACTCCTACCTTGGCCTTCTGTGCAATGTCTACCTCTTTACATTTACCTCCATTAACTAATTAACTATTCCTTTTTGAGTACGGATGTGTGCTATCAGCCAAGGCTTTCTCTCAGTCAAATTGGGCAACACACGTTTTTCCCCTCGATACGATTCCCAACCTAATCGTTAGTTATCCGGTCTGTCCACCTAATCATCAACCTTCTGCTGTAACACCCCAGTGCAAAAGCTTCTACTCAGTTCTTGTCTTTACTAATCATCCTCTAAGATTCTTTTCCGTATAAGTCTACACTGTAAACAAATGCTTTCAGTAAAGTCTTCCTCACACTTATACGTATATTCGTGGTTAACCTATTTCTCTTTTCCTCGAAACCTTTTCCTGCTTCTGCCACTATACATTTGATGCTGGGCAGAGGATTTCAAAATTGAGACAGGAAACCAAAGACTGGCAATGTCTGCTCAACCGTAAAAAAAACTATAATGTCTGTGATGCTGCTGAAACTTTCGGGGCAGATGTAACAATACTTGGTACTTATCGACACACTGTTGATATAAATATTCGCCGTAATTTTTAATGCTAATGTTGAAATCTCTGAAGTCAGAGACTATGCGGTAAACTGAAGCGAGCGAAGTGCCAAAGCGGGATGACACTGGACACGGATTCGGAATGACCATGAATCCGATCTGCGTCCAGTCATTCCAATTCAAGTTCTCGTTTACGGAGTAGCAAAGATGTCTGGCCTCAGGTTGGTCTCACACAACTGTTCAGTGCACATGTTTTCATATAAGCAGATATGAATGCTCCTGTTGAGCTGCTGAAATACAGACAATATTTCTGGGTAATCGAACTGGAATTTAAATCGACTGAACGCATATAATATCGTCGAAATTTCAAACCACTCGTATGTGCGCGCGTGAAACCCAATTTGCACAAACACTGGAGACAGTAGAGTAAATTGTCCTGTCGCGATATCACATTGTTTTCAGAGTAAGTGAAATGTGTGTCCTACTATATTTCTGCCACGTAAGCATATTACTTAATACAATGTACACACTTATTCACAGTGACCGAGTAATCAGGCTCTGCTAATACTAGGTTTTAGAATCGGTATGTGCTAAGACTCACACAACAGCCCGCTGTCATTTCAGCTGAAATACTTCGTAGAACAAATGATTCATATACGAAACAATAAGTGCACGAATTAGTCTTCGTTTTGTGTATGCGAAGTTTTCATAAGCCATAATATAATATGCGTTAGAAAGAGTTCAACTTTTGGAGGTTATTGATGAAACTGCACGCAGCTCTAGATCATCACCTGTAATAGGCGAATAAAATGCATCTAAGGCAAGACTGATTCGATAATGAGATAATGATGCCTGGAACGTCTTTCGAGTAGTTTAGGCAGGAGCTTTACTTGGTGATTAGAAGTAGAGTTTCAAATGCGACCAAATTAAGTAAATAAACTGACGTTTGCCGGCCGAAGTGGCCGTGCGGTTAAAGGCGCTGCAGTCTGGAACCGCAAGACCGCTACGGTCGCAGGTTCGAATCCTGCCTCGGGCATGGATGTTTGTAATGTCCTTAGGTTAGTTAGGTTTAACTAGTTCTAAGTTCTAGGGGACTAATGACCTCAGCAGTTGAGTCCCATAGTGCTCAGAGCCATTTGAACCAGCCAAACTGACGTTTTTTCCTGATCCTGCATTTTTGTTTTCATCAACAAATCAATTATGCCATGCTTGATTGGAAAGATCATCTAAAAACGAAAGGATGTAATAGAAATTTAAGTTACCGACGTACCGTGACACGTAACTTAACATGTATTCCTGTGAGTAGGCTATCAGGGTACTGGTATGTTCCTGCTCTGTTGTTAGAGTGCTAGTTGTCCAAGATTAGGGGCAACTATACATACCTTAATATTGTTATTGTCTAAGATAATTCCTTGAGGCAGGTGATCGTCGCAAGTTGTAAGTTAAACACTAAGTCAATCAAGCAGATTACGAAAGGTCATAGTTTAAATGGGGAGCCTGTAGATGTCAGTAGTATATACAGGAACTTTACTTGGTCATTAAAATTAGAGGTTCAAATAGGGCCAACTTAAGAAAATAAGCTGAGATTTTTTCCTGATTCTGTATTTTTGTTTTCACTGCCGAATCATTTACCCACTGATTAATTGGAAAGATCATCTAACAGATCTCATCTAGAGCTAGACGCCACGTTCTGATGTCAGTCTCGGAGAAGTCGGATTTCCTTCAAAGGAACACAATTAATCCTTCTTCACGGAGACAGAATTATCGTAATAATGTAACGCGATAGGCAGCTTTATTTCACAATGAACCATTCTAATTTGCATTTGCTCCGCGCTCTGAAATAAATAAATAATAAACGTTTATCTTTTTCTTACTTCTCGTCGAGTTTATCACGTGAGTTTAGGTAGAAAGGCAGTTAACACTTATTAGACGACAGCATATTAGCTGGCATGAAAAAAAATAGATCGATTATTCCGGGTTATTATGCGATTGTGAAGGCAGATAAGTTTTATAATGTGATTCGTAGTTGTTGTTCAGAAATTCAGGCCTGAGAGAACAGAAACTCAAATGGCTCTGAGCACTATGGGACTTAACATCTATGGTCATCAATCCCCTAGAACTTAGAACTACTTAAACCTAACTAACCTAAGGACATCACAAAACACCCAGTCATCACGAGGCAGAGAAAATCCCTGACCCTGTCGGGAATCGAACCCGGCACCCGGGCGGGGGAAGCGAGAACGCTACCGCACGACCACGAGCTGCGGACCCTGAGAGAACAACTTGAGTGTTACATAGTTATTGTACTAATACCAGGCCTCCTTGGAATCTGCTTTATAACGCAAGTATTCTCTCTCTTGGGTACCATCTACGACAAACTTATTTGTGTATTTGGGGGTTGTTACTGATACGTTTTCTGCTGACCTCTTGCCGCTACTTCACATTGCGTCCAACAAGTGACCGTCGCCTGACGTATAGGCTACACACGGTACACTCAGTAGCACACGGACAGAGCCTGTGTAACTTGTCAAAACAAACTGGTTGTTAGCAGCTCCGGAGAATATCTTGGTCATGTGCCTGCTGTCCATTTCATCATGACCGATACAAGGCTTCCAGTTGCCTGAGCGCCTACGTCATGTGATGGGCCGCAGTGTTTCGCACATTGCCAGGTTCACGGACATTTCTTCTCTCGTCTCGTATATACATACGAGAATTAAGTTCATCGGACAAAAATTAGTCACCCCTAGAGAAATATTGCAAGCAACATAGAGTATCGTGTAATTCCGTCCCTGGACATGATAACGGCGTGGGTTTGGATAGGAAGTTAGCCATCGACGTTAAGCCACTCGGTAAGGATTTGGTAGCGCAGCTCCATCAAATGACGGGGATTCGGATTTCGGCCTTTTACCAGCTGTTCCATGTACCACAGATTTTCCACCGGATTCAAGTCAGGTTATTTTGCAGGCCAGCCGAGATGCAGTAGGACGGGGGACTGTTCAGCAAACCAGGTACATATTCTTCCAGCCCGATGAACTTCACTGTTGCCATCTTTAAGCGCCCGTGCGAGGCGACCGACTCCATTGTGTAGTTCCTGTCGCAGTGTTCTTTCACTAACACGTCGAGATGGATTTTCATTCATTGTGCGGAGCAAGTCCCGTCGGGCTTAGAGGCGATTTTGATTCACAAGCTATGAAACGGTTTGTGATGTATCCTTCGCATATCTTACTTTAATGTTTTCGTTTTCTTCAAAGGCAAAGAGAAACGCTGAAGCGTGTGTTTTTGATTTTCAAATATTAAAAAACGCACAATGTTTTTCCTGTTCCTTGGTAAGAGGAAGGACTCGCTCTCTGTTAATGAACGAAGGTAGACGCATGTGATTTTAGAGCGAAATTAGACGTAGCCATTTTGGTTGTGAGAATATGTAAAAAGTCTGTGTTTTTTATGTGCATCGAAGTAAAGAATATAGTATTATTTTACTAACCGAAAGATTGTATGAGTCATTATTCCAAGTATTATTGTAACACATAAAAACCCAAGAAGTCCACCTGTGTACTTCGGAGTTACCACGAACATCCGATTACAATATCATGGTCACGGTCAAGATTTTGTAGGTGGATACGGCGATCGGACATAGATTATTAACTGGTAAGCATAAATCTACTACAAGAGAAAGACTATTTCATTTAGTGGAACTAATATGAAAATATTTTTTGCCCATTTACATGCATAGCTCAGCTTTTTGTGCTTGTCTCGTTATTTCCATATATCTAAATATTCATTATTATCCTTTTTTATTATATTATATAAAATGGCGACAAGTGACAGGCACGACACGTAGTGGGCGAAACAGTGAGTACTAGTATTGCAAAGGCAATGAATGTACATGTATGTTAATAATTTCTTTATGTTCCATGTACTCTGATGACACGACGGAGACGATGATGTAGCACTGGAAAAATACTAACTGAAAAAAATTAGAAGGAAGAAGATAATAATACAAAGAGTGGACAACTAAAAGTGCAATACAGAGCAGTACCATTTCTAAGGCAACAATAAGGTAGGGCCCCGCAATGCATGTAGAGAATGCGTTCCTAGTAGACCTATTAGAAAATCCAAGCACTCATTTCCTGAAATCCAGAACCTGAAGTTTCAGAGGTAAACGCAATTGCTATCAAGTAGAGAGAATTACTTTTCTTTGTCAGTACGAAAAGCATATTGAGTGAACAGCAATTGAGATTGTAATTACATATAGCTGTATATGCATTCTGTCGCGCGAGAAATAGCTCGGAAGTAAATCTAAACAGAGAAAATATTAATTTTGGTAACTGCAGAGGCGTAAGGATTTCTATAATGGATGGACCAAACAATAAGGAAATGTGATTTCAAAATCAAAATGCCAGTATAGTAGACCTGCATTTGCAAAACGTAACAATGAGTGGTTTGGAACCGTCAAGCGGTGATTATTTGGATGCTGGGCGCGACATGCTCCTACTGCATTCGACGCCCATGAATATGGAACATTTTATTACAAGCAATTCACTGATTACAGTAGACGAAATTAATGACGCCTCAAGGCAAAGGAATATTTTAAATCAAACTAGTACGCATGGTACAGACGCAGATACTGTCAGGCGTAGGCCAAAAGTGACTAGGGACGATATGTAAGCCTTATTTCGAGCCTTAACAGAAACAATACAGACATGAACGCAATGAACACTGACCTGAAAGCAATAAAAACAGACATAAATTCAAAAATGTCGGGTTTAGAGACCAGTTTGAACACAATAAATTCAAAAATGTCAAATTTAGAAACAATACAAGCAGAGATGACCACAGTGAAGTCCGAGATCGGAAGGTAAATACAAACATGATGCACATATCAGGCGAAGTAAAAAATTTGCGCACAGACCTCAATAATCTCGATGCGAAGTTCACAGAGCAAATTTCTCAAATCTCCCCGTAGGTGGATAGGAAAATTAACGTACAAGTACAAACTGCAGTTCACGATATGAGTGAGAATTAAAAGGCACAGTGGAAGAAAAATTTGAAACACTCATTCGCACGTATGGACAGGAGCTATCCTGAATCAGAGAAACTCAGGATAATTTATAGGTAATGCAAAAGAATACGCAGGTTAACATAGATAATGTACAATCAGAAGTAGCGAAGCTGCATTCGTTCTGTGACGACTTACCAGGAAATATAGAAAAAATCACAGTGGAGATAGGATTGCTTAAGTTAGAACATAAAATAATCAACTCAGACATTGTGCAACTTTACCAGACAGTAAAGGACAATACAAAAGATGAAACCACAACGTTCGCGGAAAAATGCGTACGCGGAAAGCGTACTTACGTGGAAGCGGTAAAGGAAGTAATTGGGGACAAGGAAGATGAAATTTTAAAGCTCGTAGAACATTATATCAGACAGGTAGAACAAAGGTTAAGGATGAAATAGTTAACAAAGTACGATAATATCATTGCCCGGGGGCGGTAATCGGAGCTATAAAGAGCCGTCCGCCGGTGAGAGAAATCAATGGCGCGGACAACAATGCCCAACCCTCGCAGCGCGAGCGCATGCCGACTTGCGACGCGAGCAACGGGCAAAACTTTTCTGAGACGGATATGTCATCATCGCATGTAAACGCTGCTCCGTCCTGCTGGACAGCGTTGTTAATGGACGAAAGTTTTCCTGTGTTTTCAATTGAAACAAAGCGAACGCACCCGGTAGTGTTCGTCCGAGTCTTTACGGATCTACTGCCTAGGACTTGAACAGAAGCTCAAAAGATCAAATATGTGGTCGGACACACAGAAGGGAACGCCCTTTTGTGGGATACAGAGATGCCGGTACTCTGCGAGACTTGTGATCAATTTGAGAATGCATTTTTAGATAAATACTAGTTAACAGCTATCCAAGAGAGATTAAGACGACGAGTATTTAACCCATTATTACATCATCCAAAATTCTGGGGTCTAATAAACTATTTTGAAACATATTTACACAAGACCCGCTACTGGAATAATCCGATATCTCATGTCGACGTATTGAAAATCTTAAAGAACAAGTTGCCTGCAAATGTTAGGGAAAATTGATAACCATTCCCAAATATAACCTCGAGTATTTTCTCTCTGTGCTCGACTCAACAGATCTAATTCATCAGGATGGGCAAGCCTTGCCTATTTATCGTAGCGGTAATGAACACAACCCAAATCGGAGGCACAAGTATGGTAACGGCAATGGCTTTGGAAATCATAATAGTCGTATGCGTATGAATGAATGGCATCCTTATGCACCGCCGCTCCACAACGGAAATCAGTGCAATCGGTTTACCTCTCAGCCACAGGTTGACCGAAGGTACGCCCGCATCTCGTGGTCGTGCGGTAGCGTTCTCGCTTCCCACGCTCGGGTTCCCGGGTTCGATTCCCGGCGGGGTCAGGGATTTTCTCTGCCTCGTGATGGCTGGGTGTTGTGTGCTGTCCTTAGGTTAGTTAGGTTTAAGTAGTTCTAAGTTCTAGGGGACTTATGACCACAGCAGTTGAGTCCCATAGTGCTCAGAGCCATTTGAACCATTTGACCGAAGGTACGAAAATAAATATCAGCCCCATTGGTACGGCAATGGCCGAGATAGGACAAATTCAAGAGAGAACTTTGATACTAGGCGACAAGGAAATACAAATTACCAGGACCGGAATGTGGAACACAGTGATCAAAGAGGGAACCGGCAGCCCGTACAGTCAGACCGAAACAACCGGGACACGAACTGGCGAGCCCGCGAACATACGGTGAACATAGTAGAAGTGACGGAAGAAAATGAAACAATACATTTACCGCCTCCAGGAAATAACAATAATCCGGCATGACTAGACTAAGAAGGTTGGGTTGGGTTGTTTGCGGAAGGAGACCAGACAGCGAGGTCATCGGTCTCATCGGATTAGGGAAGGACTGGGAAGGAAGTCGGCCGTGCCCTTTCAAAGGAACCATCCCGGCATTTGCCTGGAGCGATTTAGGGAAATCACGGAAAACCTAAATCGGGATGGCCGGACGCGGGATTGAACCGTCGTCCTCCCGAATGCGAGTCCAGTGTTTAACCACTGCGTCACCTCGCTCGGTCGACTAAGAAGGCAATGAACTCCACAATAATAATATTGGCGACATAAACACTAACATGAGCAGAAATAGGAAAGAAGAACCAGACACTGAAACAAGCTTACACGTACAGCATAACCGTAATCTATTTTTAATGTATGATAACGAAGCAGAAATGAAAGATAATTTGTTCACTGAAGAGAAAGAAAAAAGACGCAAGGTATGTCAAATTGTTAAAGCAACAATAAAGGTAAAGGTGGGAAACATAGACTTACCAGTTGTTTTTGATATTGGCGCGTCAACAATCCTGATGTCAACCAGCTTGTTTAAAGAGATAGCGCGGGAAGTAAATGTACCTACGCTACCCGTGGAGGACTGTAAGATCGTAACGGCGATGGCAAGTAAATCTTATGTTATAAAATTACAGGCCAGCATACCCATTAGCACATGTGCTGTAATTTTGCAGTGTACTTTCTTGTTGGCAGACGAACTCACAGTGAACTGTATACGTGGTAAGGAGGTGTTCGGAAGGTAGGAAGTTTGGCGCCCTTTGACGAATAAACCGACTGGCGCTTGGTTCCTCTCCAGCTAGGGTGTATAATATTTATATTTCCGATACCCTCTCTCTCTTCTACTATCCTGTTTAGCTAACAAGGAACGTTCAATTTTCTTCTACTACCTAACATGCAAAGAATGACATGCAACCTAGTGAATAGAAATTTTCCTTGTATTTTGATGTTGTACTTTCTTAAGACTTAAATATCTATAGAAGCAAAGGAAACCTTTTGATATTCCTTAAGGAAACACGGAATATACATCAAGAACTGAAACAACTATACTTAATACTGAACGAGTGAAAACCATTACATGACGTAGTCATACTGCATCGTGAGCAAAAACTTGAATAAGAGCGATGGAAAAGGTAGTAATTCACAGCGCCCGAGATTTAAACGAGAGCAACGAGCGGTGAAATGTATTGAGACGTGCAGCTGTGCTTAAAGCAGAGCGTACAGTAACAATTACACTCCTGGAAATGGAAAAAAGAACACATTGACACCGGTGTGTCAGACCCACCATACTTGCTCCGGACACTGCGAGAGGGCTGTACAAGCAATGATCACACGCACGGCACAGCGGACACACCAGGAACCGCGGTGTTGGCCGTCGAATGGCGCTAGCTGCGCAGCATTTGTGCACCGCCGCCGTCAGTGTCAGCCAGTTTGCCGTGGCATACGGAGCTCCATCGCAGTCTTTAACACTGGTAGCATGCCGCGACAGCGTGGACGTGAACCGTATGTGCAGTTGACGGACTTTGAGCGAGGGCGTATAGTGGGCATGCGGGAGGCCGGGTGGACGTACCGCCGAATTGCTCAACACGTGGGGCGTGAGGTCTCCACAGTACATCGATGTTGTCGCCAGTGGTCGGCGGAAGGTGCACGTGCCCGTCGACCTGGGACCGGACCGCAGCGACGCACGGATGCACGCCAAGACCGTAGGATCCTACGCAGTGCCGTAGGGGACCGCACCGCCACTTCCCAGCAAATTAGGGACACTGTTGCTCCTGGGGTATCGGCGAGGACCATTCGCAACCGTCTCGATGAAGCTGGGCTACGGTCCCGCACACCGTTAGGCCGTCTTCCGATCACGCCCCAACATCGTGCAGCCCGCCTCCAGTGGTGTCGCGACAGGCGTGAATGGAGGGACGAATGGAGACGTGTCGTCTTCAGCGATGAGAGTCACTTCTGCCTTGGTGCCAATGATGGTCGTATGCGTGTTTGGCGCCGTGCAGGTGAGCGCCAGAATCAGGACTGCATACGACCGAGGCACACAGGGCCAACAACCGGCATCATGGTGTGGGGAGCGATCTCCTACACTGGCCGTACACCACTGGTGATCGTCGAGGGGACACTGAATAGTGCACGGTACATCCAAACCGTCATCGAACCCATCGTTCTACCATTCCTAGACCGGCAAGGGAACTTGCTGTTCCAACAGGACAATGCACGTCCGCATGTATCCCGTGCCACCCAACGTGCTCTAGAAGGTGTAAGTCAACTACCCTGGCCAGCAAGATCTCCGGATCTGTCCCCCATTGAGCATGTTTGGGACTGGATGAAGCGTGGTCTCACGCGGTCTGCACGTCCAGCACGAACGCTGGTCCAACTGAGGCGCCAGGTGGAAATGGCATGGCAAGCCGTTCCACAGGACTACATCCAGCATCTCTACGATCGTCTCCATGGGAGAATAGCAGCCTGCATTGCTGCGAAAGGTGGATATACACTGTACTAGTGCCGACATTGTGCATGCTCTGTTGCCTGTGTCTATGTGCCTGTGGTTCTGTCAGTGTGATCATGTGATGTATCTGACCCCAGGAATGTGTCAATAAAGTTTCCCCTTCCTGGGACAATGAATTCACGGTGTTCTTATTTCAATTTCCAGGAGTGTGTATGTGAAGCGGCTAACAGCTGACCGTAGGGGCAGAGTGAGCAAAAAGCAAAGTCAAATTCGGTGTCACTTTTAAGGACAGCCCTACAGCCGAGATGCGCAAAGACACTGGGAACCGCGACGGAAACCATTTTGGAATTTAAGCGAATCGTCACCCATGGAGCGCAGCCAACGGGACAAAATACAAGAATACAAAGGAGTACCTATCAGCTGATTACTACAACGTAAATCAGCTACAAACAAAACGAATAGCGACATTTATTCCCCAGCCAGAGACTACACTGTAAAGAACACTAATTTTAAGAGTATTTCTTTAGGTTAAGCGTACATAGTTTTAAGACAAGGAGCGCATCGAAGCAAGTAAACTATAAGGAGATTAGAATACGCTAAACTTGGGAACTTAACGTAGACTATTGAAGGTACATTGTTGGAAATAAGGATTCAAAGTAGAAGAGAATATACACAGTAAATGACCGGCCTGACTATACACAACAGGATTAGGACAAGTTTAAACGAGAAGTAATAACATGTAGGCTACATTTAAGAGAAAACAATTAGCACAGAACTTAGAAACTAAGTGACTTACATACAGCACGCTAGTAAGCGACGATGAGAAAGGTAGAATGAAGTACACACGTAGAAAAATGCGTGTGACTGAGACGTAAACTATGAAATAACATATCGTACAAGATTTAACGAGAGGGGCAGTTGTGCACCTACAGAACTACACTTCTTTACAGACAACATTAGAAGCAGCGAGCTTAATGTACAGGGAGAATACATACCCACAAATTTGCTATTACAGAACTCACTTACGGTAACTGCTATTAATTACATATTACCTTATAGGAAAAGCATAACCTGGAAAAACTTTAAACTGTAAACATGAATCGCACAACAGGCGAGAGATAAGTTACGTAAATACGAATACAAACCAATATGCAACAACGTAATTACATGAACCTTAACAAAATAATTGAGGTAAGTACTGTATGTTTAAAACGGAATATTGGGAAATAAATGAATTTCACTGCCGGATAATACTAGAAAGTAGAGAGAGTGTCAAAGATTTTAGATTCAACTGGAGGTATTAATTAGTTAATCTTCGTTTGTGGTGGCATATCATACATGGAGCGAAACTAGGAAGGAAATGAAAGTGTGTTAGAGTAGTATGAGTTTATTTATATTTGTGGGAAGAAATAAATAGGGCGGTGGTGCTAGTGTGAGGACCCCACAGGTAACATATGGGTATAAATGAAGATTTATGTGGAAGATTTTTAATGAATAATTATATTGGTATATGGCGATGAATATGAAGATGAATATTACAGAGGTACCTAGGAAAGGGCCACGAAAGTGACGTTAGAAACAATAGATTATGTAGTTTTAAGTCTTAGAATGAATGATTGTATAAGTGTGGAAAGCGAAGTATGATTATACATGTACGGTAAGTAATTGTGAAAACGAACATCTGGAAGAAGTAGTGAAGAGTAGAGAAAAAGACAGTGAAGGCAATAGTACAAAGGTAGACGGTACATTTAACGTACGCCACAGCACAGGAATTTGCTACACATACGTCAGAATGAAAAACAACTTAGTATGAAAGCTATTTCCTTAGCGACTAACTGTTACAGCTTCAGCAACTATAAGGTCAATATAAATGAAAATACGATATACAGTTGGTACGAGGATGAACACAAAATGCAGGGAAACAATATTTTCTACACTGAGTTCTTGACACACGCAGAAGTACATTTAGCATGCGCACTTTCTTTTTTAGCGGGAGTGAATCGCGTGTGGAATTACACACGACAAAAATACAGTAAAATTACCGGTCACACGTTGTGAAGGTAATGTCGTATATGTCGTCGCACCAATAAGGCAGATATACAGCTTGAAATACATGTACATGAATGTGAAATATTATGACGATTAACAAACAGTGGTGAATTCGGGATTATCAAGGGATAAAACATTCCTCATACTCGCTCACAAATGAGGACTTGTAAATGTTGTACACAGTATGACGATTTTTCAAATGCCAAGGATAGAATAAGTACACTAACGACGCACTACAAGTAGCATTCCTAGAAGTAGCTTTGTCTCTGAAGCAGACCCTAGAAAATACTGATGATGGCTGGTGACGTGCAGGTACAGGTCTGCCATCATCATCCAGCACAGAAGCGCACAGTATTACAAATATTGGTGCACCGAGCAAGAGTAATATCAGACGACGATAACCTGCCCTATGAACTGAGCCACCTACGCAAGGTTTTCACGAATAACGGCTACAGCGCCCATCAAGTGAAAGAAGTGATTTCTGGGAAATATCAGAATAAGACCACCAACGAAGAGCAGGTAAAGAAACTTGCTTTGCTCCAATTCTGTGGCTCTGTGTCGGGCAAGATAAGCCGCCTGTTGAAAAGACACAAGACAAAATCAATCTTCAGGCCTCCAACGAAATTCCGTCAATTACTAAGACCAGTTAAAGATGCAGTAGGTCTCAGAACACCTGGAGTCTCGAAATACCTTGTGAGTGTGGCCAGAAGTACATCGGACAAACAGTGTGCACTGAGGAACAACGCAGGAAAGAACATGAGATGTATTATCGCCTACGCTGTCCAGAGAAATCTGCGTTAGCTGAACATGCGTTAGAAAACGGTCACCACATAAAATTTGACGATACCTCTGTCGTGGATCGCACTAACGGCTTCTGGGACAGTTTAATAAAGGAAGCTATTGGAATAAAAATTACCGCAAACACCCTGAATAGAGACGGTGGCTTACAGCTCAGCGCTGCGTGGGATCCAGCGATGGCGCGGTTGAAGAGGGCACATCGAACGCTGACTCAAAACATGCCCATATATGGCAATGTCACGGGCACCAGTGACGTCACAGCCGGCAGCTAGCGTATATAAGGGCGCGGCAACAGCCCACTGGCTGTCATACCACTTGACAATGGCCAAGGAGTGCTTGGCCGAAAGCTCTAGTAGTTTTAAGCAATTGACGCGGTTGGAAACCCGAGAACATTTTATTCAATGGTGGAAGGATAGTTTAAGAAATTTAATTTTTTTCCCCTGTTCACACTATACAACTGAACAAATGTAAGGATAAATAACAAAGTAAGACGGTAGCGCAACATGGACGTGCAATTATGTAATATAAAAGTATGTGAATTTATTTATGTGTATGAATTTGCAATGGACAAAGAAATGATGCTTTGTAAATATGCTTGTTGTAGCATAAGGGTATTAAAACTCCATCGACTTGCAACAAGTGACCGCACTATGAGCCCCAATGTAAATAAGGCTACTGTATACTGTCTTCCTAAATAAAGAGACTTATTTACGACAGTATACAGTAGGGGGGCGTGGTGTACCTTTCGCATTTCTTGCTTTAATCTTTTTCGTTTTCTTCAAAGGCAAAGAGAAAAGCTGAAGCGGTAGCCTACCGCAGAGCCTGCGCTACCGTCATGTGATGATTTTCAAATGTTAAAAAACGTAAAATGTTTTTCCTGTTCATCGTTAAGAGGAAGGACTTGCTCTCTGTTAATGAACGAAGGTAGACGTACGTGATTTTAGAGCGAAATTAAACGTAGCCATTTTGGTTGTCAGACTAAGTAAAAATTCAGTATTTTTTATGTGCATCGAAGAAAATAATATAGTACTATTTTACTAACTGAAAGATTGTATGAGTCATTACTCCAAGTAGTAGTGCAATACATAAAAACCCAAGAAGCCCACCTGTGTACTTCGGAGTTACCACGAAGATCCGATTACAATATCACGGACACAGTCAAGATTTTGTAGGTGTGTCCGGCGATCGGACGTAGTATTATTAATTGGTAAGCATAAGTCTGAACCCCCCCATGAACCATGGGCCTTTTGCCGTGGTGAGTAGGCTTGCGTGCCTCAACAATACAGATAGCCGTACTGTAGGTGCAACCACAACGGAGGGGTATCTGTTGAGAGGCCAGACAAACGTGTGGTTCCTGAAGAGGGGCAGCAGCCTTTTCAGTAGTTGCAGGGGCTACAGTCTGGATGATTGACTGATCTGGCCTTGTAACATTAACCAAAACGGCCTTGCTGTTGTGGTACTGCGAACGGCTGAAAGCAAGGGGAAACTACAGCCGTAATTTTTCCCGAGGGCATGCAGCTTTACTGTATGGTTAAATGATGATGGCGTCCTCTTGGGTAAAATATTCTGGGGGTAAAATAGTCCCCCATTCGGATCTCCGGGCGGGGACTACTCAAGAGGACGTCGTTATCAGGAGAAAGAAAACCGGCGTTCTACGGATCGGAGCGTGGAATGTCAGATCCCTTAATCGGGCAGGTAGGTAAGAAAATTTAAAATGGGAAATGGATAGGTTGAAGTTAGATATAGTGGGAATTAGTGAAGTTCGCTGGCAGGAGGAACAAGACTTTTGGTTAGGTGAATACAGGGTTATAAATACAAAATCAAATAGGGGTAATGCAGGAGTAGGTTTAATAATGAATAAAAAAATTGGAGTGCGGGTAAGCTACTACCAACAGCATAGTGAACGCATTATTGTGGCCATGATAGACACGAAGCCCATGCCTACTACAGGAGTATAAGTTTATATGCCAACTAGCTCTGCAGATGATGATGAAATTGAAGAAATGTACGATGAGCTAAAAGAAATTATTCAGGTAGTGAAGGGAGACGAAAATTTAATAGTCATGGGTGACTGGAATTCGACAGTAGGAAAAGGGAGAGAAGGAAACATAGTAGGTGAATATGGATTGGGGCCAAGAAATGAAAGAGGAAGCCGTCTGTTAGAATTTTACACAGAGCATAACTTAATCATAGCTAACACTTGGTTCAAGAATCATAAAAGAAGGTTGTATACATGGAAGAATCCTGGAGATACTAAAAGGTATCAGATAGATTATATAATGGTAAGACAGAGATTTAGGAACCAGGTTTTAAATTGTAGGACATTTCCAGGGGCAGATGTGGACTCTGACCACAATCTATTGGTTGTGAACTGTAGATTAAAACTGAAGAAACTGCAAAAAGGTGGGAATTTAAAGAGATGGGACCTGGATAAACTGACTAAACCAGAGGTTGTACAGAGTTTCAGGGAGAGCATAAGGGAGCAATTGACAGGAATGGGGGAAAGAAGTACAGTAGAAGACGAATGGGTAGCTCTGAGGGATGAAGTAGTGAAGGCAACAGAGGATCAAGTAGCTCTCCTGCGAACCTTGCAGAACTAGCTCTCCTGGAAGAAACGATATTTCGAGAATGAGATTTTCACTCTGCAGCGAAGTGTGCACTGATATGAAACTTCCTGGCAGATTAAAACTTTGTACCGGACCGAGACTCGAGCTCGGGACCTTTGCCTTTCTTAGGAGACCTTCTGTGAAGTTCGGAAGGTAGGAGACGAGATACTGGCAGAAGTAAAGCTGTGAGTACGGAGCATGAGTCGTGCTTGGGTAGCTCAGATGGTAGAGCACTTGCCACCGAAAGGCAAAGGTCCCGAGTTCGAGTCTCGGTCCGGCACACAGTTTTAATCTGCCGGGAAGTTTCGACATGTACGTACGTCGGCAAAGCCTTGGGTAAAAGCTCATCCTAAACTTCTCGAACGATTTCAACCAAATTTAGTATACCTGTTTGCTATTTTACTCATAAAGACAGTAACGGAATTTTCCTTAGGCCCTACAGCCTGGCACTGCTCAAGCACACCGATGTATGAACATGAGCCAGCTACCAGGCGCAAACATTTCGACACGGTTAGTCGGTCAACAAGAGTGCGACATCAACAGTTCTGCGTGTGAATGCGTGCGAGCTCAGCGGAAAAAGTGTAACGTAAGTGCAGATCAACCTGCCTACGTTACTCTCGTAACATTACGTAAGAAGCACTCGACAGAATGCAACAACACCTATCAGAGGTTTGTCGAGGCAGTTATGACACTGATACAAACTCATTAAGCCAATAAATCAAAACTGAAGACCGCTGATGACTCATAATGAACTAAACCGTCATTGCAATCTACGTTGTGCAGCATAGCCGCTCCTCGACAACATAGATACTCCAACCCGCTAGCCCAGAGACAGTCGATCAGTAGTTTCGATGGCATTGACGTTGTTCGCACTAGAGTCTCTGATTATTATATTGTAACGTCTTGTGGAGATCGTGCCATTATCAGTCATGCTCTTGCTGCCTGATGTGTTGATCGCCGGTCTATATCCGTGGATGGCTATGAACCAGTATCCAGTACTAAAGCCGCCACTGACTTATATTCCATGGGTCTACAAACACCGTTCCAGTTCAGAGCACCAACTGTTCTGAAACTTAAGCATCGGTCGGGTCAGACGCCCTGCCAAATCAGCGGACCAGGATCAGCATTCAACAGGACATCACAGTATTTGAATCTGCAGTTCAGTTCATTTGATGGGACGACACGGACAGTGACCTGTGACGACCAGAGTACTCTCAGAACGGTGTATGAGCCGAACACACACGTGCCGCATTCACAGCCTCATTCATAGTAGACCAGCTGTCGGGAGTCGCCTTCCGAACCAACGGGCGGACAATCCGCCACAGATCGAGGCACTGGTCGCCACTCGGAGCTGCTGCAGCGATCTTCCTCAGCCCTGAGTCTGCCTTCTGGTTCAGCAGATTCCACTCCAGCTTACGAAGTCGCCAGCCACTGCGGAAGACACAGCCACAAGATGTATTTTGAGGCATAATAGAAGCAATATTTAAGCTTGTTTCATTGCGTCAGACGGCGGAACACATGTTAGTCAGCCCCCATCATGATGAAACAATAAGGGTTTCCAGTCTGGCAAGAGGCTGCGGCGGCGCGGTTCCTTCCGTCCCTTTACGACGAACCTGCACCTACCTGTAAACATTGTCTCAGCAGATCACCAGTAGGGAAGCCGAGCGAAACTTACTGTACTTCGACGAGAACTAGGCTGCAATTAAAGTCACTAATCTACGTTTCAGAAGAAAGTTTTCACACGAACTGAAAGGTTGGAAATTTTGTCCTTAATTAATATATTCTGAAACTTAGGTGAACAAGTATCACTGCCAAGCCCGTGCTGGTCTTAACACAGTCACTCACAATCCCTTTCACTCACGTTAGGAAGTTTATAGTGTTGCATTTCCCGAAAACGTAATGGTTACAAAAATACGGATTGTTTTGATTGAAAGTGCTGGACAAATATTCTACATCTACATCCTAAATTTATACTCTGCAAGCCACCCAATGGTGTGGCGGAGGGCACTTTACGTGCCACTGTCATTACCTCCCTTTCCTGTTCCAGTCGCTTATGGTTCGCGGGAAGAACGACTGTCTGAAAGCCTCAGTGCGCACTCTAATCTCTCTAATTTTACATTCGTGATCTCCTCGGGAGGTACAAGTAGAGGGAAGCAATTTATTCGATACCTCATCCAGAAACGCACCCTCTCGAAACCTGGCGAGCAAGCTACACCGCGATGCAGAGCTCCTCTCTTGCAGAGTCTGCCACTTGAGTTTGTTAAACATCTCCGTAACGCTATCACGGTTACCAAATAACCCTGTGACGAAACGCGCCGCTCTTCTTTGGATCTTCTCTATCTCCTCCGTCAACCCGATCTGGTACGGATCCCGCACTGATGAGCAATACTCAAGTATAGGTCGAACGAGTGCTTTGTGAGTCACCTCCTTTGCTGATGGACTACATTTTCTAAGGACTCTCCCAATGTATCTCAACCTGGTACCCGCCTTACCAACAATTAATTTTATATGATCATTCCACTTCAAATCGTTCCGCACGCATACTCCCAGACATTTTACAGAAGTAACTGCTACCAGTGTTTGTTCCGCTATCGTATAATCATACAATAAAGGATCCTTCTTTCTATGTATTCGCAATACATTACATTTTTCTATGTTAAGGGTCAGTTGCCACTCCCTGCACCAAGTGCCTATCCGCTGCAGATCTTCCTGCATTTCGCTACAATTTTCTAATGCTGCAACTTCTCTGTATACTACAGCATCATCCGTGAAAAGCCGCATGGAACTTCCGACACTATCTACTAGGTCATTTATATATATTGTGAAAAGCAATGGTCCCATAACACTCCCCTGTGGCACGCCAGAGGTTACTTTAACGTCTGTAGACGTCTCTCCATTGATAACAACATGCTGTGTTCTGTTCGCTAAAAACTCTTCAATCCAGCCACACAGCTGGTCTGATATTCCGTAGGCTCTTACTTTGTTTATCAGGCGACAGTGCGGAACTGTATCGAACGCCTTCCGGAAGTCAAGAAAAATAGCATCTACCTGGGAGCCTGTATCTAATATTTTCTGGGTCTCATGAACAAATAAAGCGAGTTGGGTCTCACACGATCGCTGTTTCCGGAATCCATGTTGATTCCTACATAGTAGATTCTGGGTTTCCAAAAACGACATGATACTCGAGCAAAAAACATGTTCTAAAATTCTACAACAGATCGACTTCAGAGATATAGGTCTATAGTTTTGCGCATCTGCTCGACGACCCTTCTTGAAGACTGGGACTACCTGTGCTGTTTTCCAATCATTTGGAACCTTCCGTTCCTCTAGAGACTTGCGGTACACGGCTTTTAGAAGGGGGGCAAGTTCTTTCGCGTACTCTGTGTAGAATCGAATTGGTATCCCGTCAGGTCCAGTGGACTTTCCTCTGTTGAGTGATTCCAGTTGCTTTTCTATTCCTTGGACACTTATTTCGATGTCAGACATTTTTTCGTTTGTGCGAGGATTTAGAGAAGGAACTGCAGTGCGGTCTTCCTCTGTGAAACAGCTTTGGAAAAAGGTGTTTAGTATTTCAGCTTTACGCGTGTCATCCTCTGTTTCAATGCCCTCATCATCCCGGAGTGTCTGGATATGCTGTTTCGAGCCACTTACTGATTTAACGTAAGACCAGAACTTCCTACGATTTTTCTGTCAAGTCAGTGCATAGAATTTTACTTTCGAATTCACTGAACGCTTCACGCATAGCCCTCCTTACGCTAACTTTGATATCGTTTAGCTTCTGTTTGTCTGAGAGGTTTTGGCTGCGTTTAAACTTGGAGTGAAGCTCTCTTTGCTTTCGCAGTAGTTTCCTAACTTTGTTGTTGTACGACGGTGGGTTTCTCCCGTCCCTCACAATTTTACTCGGCACGTACCTGTCTAAAACGCATTTTACGATTGCCTTGAACTTTTTCCATAAACACTCAACATTGTCAGTGTCGGAACAGAAATTTTCGTTTTGATCTGTTAGGTAGTTTGAAATCTGCCTTCTATTACTCTTCCTAAACAGATAAACCTTCCTCCCTTTTTTTATATTCCTATTAACTTCTATATTCAGGGATGCTGCAACGGCCTTATGATCACTGATTCCCTGTTCTGCACATACAGAGTCGAAAAGTTCGGGTCTGTTTGTTATCAGTAGGTCCAAGACGTTATCTCCACGAGTCGGTTCTCTGTTTAATTGCTCGAGGTAATTTTCGGATAGTGCACTCAGTATAATGTCACTCGATGCTCTGTCCCTACCACCCGTCCTAAACATCTGAGTGTCCCAGTCTATAACTGGTAAATTGAAATATCCACCTAAGACTATAACATGCTGAGAAAATTTATGTGAAATGTATTCCAAATTTTCTCTCAGTTGTTCTGCCACTAATGCTGCTGAGTCGGGAGGTCGGTAAAAGGAGCCAATTATTAACCTAGCTCGGTTGTTGAGTGTAACCTCCACCCATAATAATTCACAGGAACTATCCACTTCTACTTCACTACAGGATAAACTACTACTAACAGCGACGAACACTCCACCACTGGTTGCATGCAATCTATCCTTTCTAAACACCGTCTGTACCTTTGTAAAAATTTCAGCAGAATTTATCTCTGGCTTCAGCCAGCTTTCTGTACCTATAACGATTTTGCTTCGGTGCTTACTATCAGCGCTTGAAGTTCCGGTACTTTACCAACGCAGATTCGACAGTTTACAATTACAATACCGATTGCTACTTGGTCCCCGCATGTCCTGACTTTTCCCCGCACCCTTTGAGGCTGTTGCCCTTTCTATACTTGCCCAAGGCCATCTAACCTAAAAAACCGCCGAGTCCACGCCACACAACCCCTGCTACCCGTGTTGCCGCCTGCTGTGTGTAGTGGACTCCTGACCTATCCAGCGGAACCCGAAACCCCACCACCCTATGGCGCAAGTCGAGGAATCTGCAGCCCACACGGTCGCAGAACCGTCTCAGCCTCTGATTCAGACCCTCCACTCGGCTCTGTACCAAAGGTCCACAGTCAGTCCTGTCGACGATGCTGCAGATGGTGAGCTCTGCTTTCATCCCGCTAGCGAGACTGGCAGTCTTCACCAAATCAGACAGCCGCCGGAAGCCAGAGAGGATTTCCTCCGATCCATAGCGACACACATCATTGGTGCCGACATGAGCGACCACCTGCAGATGGGTGCACCCTGTACCCTTCATGGCATCCGGAAGGACCCTTTCCACATCTGGAATGACTCCCCCCGGTATGCACACGGAGTGCACATTGGTTTTCTTCCCCTCTCTTGCTGCCATATTCCTAAGGGGCACCATTAAGCGCCTGACGTTGGAGCTCCCAACTACCAGTAAGCCCACCCTCTGCGACCGCCCAGATCTTGCAGACTGAGGGGCAACCTCTGGAACAGGACAAGCAGCCATGTCAGGCCGAAGATCAGTATCAGCCTGAGACAGAGCCTGAAACCGGTTCGTCAGACAAACTGGAGAGGCCTTCCGTTCAGCCGTCCGGAATGTCTTTCGCCCCCTGCCACACCTTGAGACGATCTCCCACTCTACCACAGGTGAGGGATCAGCCTCAATGCGGGCAGTATCCCGGGCAACCACAGTCGTAGTCCGATCGGGGGATGCGTGGGACGAGCTGGCCGTCCCCGACAAACCCCCATCCGGACCCCCACAGTGATGCCCATTGGCAACAGCCTCAAGCTGTGTGACCGAAGGCAACACTGCCTGAAGCTGGGCGCGAAGGGATGCCAACTCAGCCTGCATCCGAACACAGCAGTTGCAGTCCCTATCCATGCTAAAAACTGTTGTGCAAAGAACGTCTGAACTAATCTACAGAGAGCGCAGACAAATCGACACAAAATTTAAACGGTTATTAAAATACAAGATTGCCTAGTAAATGCAGTAATGCTGCTACTTGCGCACTGCTGACACAGCTCGGCGGCGGAAGGAGACTACGCGATATTAAGTCTGTCGGTACCGAATGCACTCACAGTTTCTAGCCACCGACCTGCTCAATACGCCACGCAGAATTTATGTCTTTTCTCGTCACAAAATTCACTTAAAAATTCCGAAATTTCTACACACCCATCGGAATAATTATGCTGTCACTTTACAACATTTTTGATGTATGAAACACTGCTAGATCCGGCAACTTATCATTTCCATCCGAACTACTACTACACACGTCCGAACTGTTTCATGTCTAGGCTCCGACTCCTCTCTACAATACTCTAAGTCTTCTCTCCCAGCAGAGAAAGGCGCGCGAAGAATATTGCTTTGCCATTGGTCAGTTTACTCAACAGTCAATAGCAAAACAGCCAATGGTTAGAATTTGTATGCTTTTAGTTGGGTTTTAAATAATGGGCCTTCAGCCGTTTTAAAATTGAAAGTTCCTTACTTGTCAACTCTTGCATTGTTTAGGCCTTCAGCCCTATTTAAATTTTTTTCTGGATAAAGCTTTGGGCCTTCTGCCTTTTGAAAATTTATTGTAGTTGTGTTTTTGAATCATGGGCCTTTAGCCGTTTTAAAACTAAAATTCCTTACTTGCCAAGTCTTAGATTGTTTGGGTCTTCTACCTCATTTGAAATATTATTTCAGGATTAAACCTTGCGCTTTCTGCCTTTTGAAAATTTATTGTAGTCGTGTTTAAATCATGGGCCTTCAGCCTTTTTAAATATAAAAGAGATTGTCCCCTTAAGCCATAAGATTGTGTGACGTATTCAGTCGATAGTTAAGCTCGGAAATATGCGCTGTAATGTTTGGATTACTAAAAAAAAATTATAGTGTTCGATTGTAACTGACAGCCGCCCATTTTTGGCCCCTTTCCACAATTCCAACTACCTGTCCTGTCCTGCGGATTTAACCAGGCGTTTCACTAACAAAACATTCGTAACTGAAACAAAATGTGGCATCTCTCACAGAACAACCTCATCTATGCTGACCACCAAGGATGCCAAAAATATCGGTCTTGGAAAACTCAACTCGTATTTTTTGCACAGGACATCCTGAACTCCATGGACCAAAGCAATGAGGCACTTGCAGTACTTCTCGATTTTCGAAAAGCATTGTATGATTACTAAACCAGATCTCATCAACAAAAGTACAATCATATGGAGTATCAAATAAAACCGGTGACTGGACTGAGTATATCTGCATAGGAAGGACGCAACATATTATCTTGAATGACGACTTACCGACAATTCAAATAGCGGCAGCGTTCGCACCACTGATGGTCGCTGGTTCTGCCGACCTGTTTCTGTGCAGCCACGTGGCAGCAAATTTATCCAGCTGTATCCTGGCGTCGCCAGGGTATTTAGGCAGGCGCCGAGCTGTACCAAGCACTTCTTTTCTTCGAATTTTCTGTGCCAGGTGCCGACCTCAGTAGTGGTCCACCAGTCAGTGCTCTGTAAGGAAATCGTCTGTATATCCGACGCTGTGCTTGCGTCGGAAGTCACTGCGTGTGTACCTACCAGTGACTGCCTCAGACATCGCCAGGATGTGGCTTCTACAGCGGAGAGTGTAGTGGACCTCGGTATTGGCCGTCGCCGTCATTTTGTGTTGCAACATTTTTCAACTCCAAAGTGAACTTAGAACTCGGCTTTGTCATTTATTAGGGCTGTTTGCCTAATTATTAACTTGTGTCAGTGCAGTGATAACCACAATCTGCTACAAACAGTTCTTGTAAATAACTCACTCTAAGAAGGAACTTGTCTTTTGTGTGTTCTTTAATAAGCATGTTCTATATTGTTTACCTGTGCTGTACTCTTATTGCACCTCCACCGGTCTGGGGCACTTCAAAGCGTGACCCAGAGACATGTATTGGGACACTTGCCCTTGATGTTGTGTATCAATTGGTTAAATAATATTGATACTGACCTCCATCGTTTTAGAAATGATGCAGTTAACTGTAATGAAGTACTATCAGGAAAATGAATAAATATCCAGTGAGGATTTAACAAGGTTACGAAGTGATACAAGGATTAGCAATATAGTTTAAATATATATAAAACTTCCACTATGAACCGTGGACCTTGCCTTTGGTGGAGAGGCTTACGTGCCTCAGCGATGCGTATAGCCGTACCGTACGTGCGATCATGCAGCCACAACGGAGGGGTATCTGTTGAGAGGCCAGACAAACGTGTGGTGCCTGAAGAGGGGCAGCAGCCTTTTCAGAAGTTCCAGGGGCAACACTCTGGATGATTGACTGATCTGCCTCGTAACATCAGCCAAAACAGTATTGGTGTGCTGGTACTGCGAACGGCTGAAAGCAAGGGCAAGCTACAGCCGCATGCAGCTTTACTGTGATGATGGCGCCTTCTTGGGCAAAATACTCCGGAGGCAAAATAGTCCCCCATTCGGATCACCGGGCGGAGACTACTCAGTAGGACGTCATTATCAGGAGAAACAAAACTGGCGTTCTACGGATCGGAGCGTGGAATGTCAGATCCCTTAATCGGGCATGTAGGTTAGAAAATTTAAAAAGGGAAATGGATAGGTTGAAGTTAGATATATTGGGAATTAGTGAAGTTCGCTGGCAGGAGGAACAAGACTTCTGGTTAGGTGAATACAGTGTTATAAATACAAAATCAAACAGGAGTAATGCAGGGGTAGGTTTAATAGTAAATAAAAATAGGAACGCGGATAAGCTACTACGGACAGCATAGTGAACGCTTTATTGTAGCCAAGATAGAACCCACGCCCACCTCCCCCCCCCCCCCCCCCCCACAGCAGTAGAAGTTTATATGCCAACGAGCTCTGCAGATGATGAAGAGATTGAAGAAATGTATGATGAGATAAAAGAAATTATTCAGATAGTTAGTGGAGATGAAAATTTGATAGTCATGAGGGAATGGAATTCGATAGTAGGAAAAGGAAGAGAAGGATAAGTAGTAGGTGAATGCGGACTGGGAATGAAAGAGGAAGCCGCCTGGTAGAATTTTGCACAGAGCATAACTTAATCATAGCTAACATTTGGCTTAAGAATCATGAAAGACGGTTGTATACATGGAAGAGACCTGGAGACACTGGAAGGTTTATTGTTGGTCATATATAATGGTAAGACAGGGATTTAGGAACCAGGTTTTAAATTGGAAGACGTATCCAGGGGCAGATGAGGCCTCTGACCACAAGTTATTGGTTGTGAACTGGAGATTAGAACAGAAGTAATTACAAAAAGTTAGAAATTTAGGGATATGGTACCTGGAGAAACTGAAAGAACCAGAGGTTGTAGAGAGTTTCAGAGGGAGCGTTAGGAAACGATTAACAAGAGCAGGGAAAGGGAATATAGTAGAAGAACAATGGGTAGCTTTGAGAGATGAAATAGTGAAGGCAGCACAGGATCATGTAGGTGAAAAGACGAGGTCTAGTAGAAATCCTTGGATACCACAGGAGATATTGAAGTAACTGCTGAAAGGAGAAAATATAAAAATGCAGTAAATGAAGTGGTCGAAAAGGAACACAGCCACCTCAAAATTGAGATCGACAGGAAGTGCAAAATGGATAAGCAGGAATGGCTAGAGAACAAATGTAAGGATGTAGAAGCTTATATCACTAGGGGTAAAATAAATGCCTCCTACAGGAAAATTAAAGAGACCTTTGGAGAAAAGAGAACCACCTGCATGAATATCAAGAGCTCAGATGCAAAACCAATCCTGAGCAAAGAAGGGAAAACAGAAAGGTGGAAGGAGTATTAGAGGGTCTATACAATGGCGATGTACTTGAGGACAATATAGGAAAGCAGACGTAGATAAAAATGAGAAGGGAGATATGATACTTCGCGAGGAATTTCACAGAGTCCTGAAAGACCTAAGTAGAAAAAAGGCGCCGGGAGTAGACAACATTACATTAGAACTAGTCATAGCTTTGAGAGGGCCAGCCATGACGAAACTCTTCCATCTGGTGGACAAGATGTATGAGACAGGCGAAATACCCTCAGTCTTTAAGCAGAATGTAACAATTCCAATTCCAAAGAAAGAAGGTGCTGACAGGTGTAAAAATTACTGAACTATCAGCTTAACAAGCCACGTTGCAAAATACTACCACGAATTCCTTAGAAACGAATGGAAAAGCAGGCAGAAGCCGACCTCGGGGAAGATCAGTTTGGATTTGGTAGAAATGTAGGTTCACACGAGGCAATACTGACCCTATGACTTATCTTAGTTACTGGGTTAGGGAAAGGCAAACATACTTTTATAGCATTTATAGTATTTGCAGACTTAGATAAAACTTTTGAAAATGTTGACTGGAATACTCTCTTTCAAATTCTCAATGTGACAGGGGTAAAATAAAGGGAGCGAAAGGCTATTTACAATCTGTACAGAAACCAGACGGCAGTTCTAAGAATTGAGGGGCACGAAAGAGAAGCAATGGTTGAGAACCTTAGAGTAGGAATTAGAAACTAGGGAGAAGAAATTACAACCTTGAGGTTTGCCAAAGACACTGTAATTTTGCGAGAGACAGAAAAGGATTGGAAGAACACTTGAACGGAAGGGACAGCGTCTTGAAAGGAAGATATAAGATGAATATCAACAAAAGCAAAACGAGTATAATGGAACGTAGTCGAATTAAATCGGGTGATGCTAAGGGAATTTGATTAGGAAATGAGGCACTTAAAGTAGTAGATGAGTTTTTCTATTTGGAATGCAAATCTGTTAACACCGAGTATAGATTTAAGTGTCAGAAAGTTTTTCCTGAAAGTATTTGTGTAGAGTATAGCCAAGTATGGATGTGAATCATGGACGATAAACAATTTAAACAAGAAGAGAGTAGAAGGTTTTGAAATGTAGTGCTACATAAGAATGCTGAATATTAGATGGCGTCAAAGGTTCACACATTTAGTGCTGGAGCTAAGAATAGAAGGTAAAAATTGTAGAGGAAGACCAAGAGACGAAGGCAAAAATCGTAGAGGAAAACCAAGAGACGAATACGCTAAAAAGATTCAGAAGGATGTAGGTTGCAGTAGTACTTGCATATAAAGAGGCTTACACAGGATAGAGTAGCATGGAGAGCTGCTGCATCAAACCAGTCACTGGACTGAAGACCACATCAACAACAACAACAACATACATAGAGATCAATTGTGGACCAGAAAAAGCAGAAAGAACTGGCAAGCCACAACTGTAAACCGTTAAGTAAGATTAATACCAGAATATGAAACTGGAAGTCAGTCTAACAAGGAAGCTCCTTACGAAACTCTTGTTCATTCCGTCCAAGAACTCGCCTCACGTCAGTGACATCCATACCACGTGCGACAAACAGGCGATGTTGAATGTATGCAAAGAAGGTCGGAAAAATGATCACCGATTTGTCGGATTCACGAAAGAGCATCACAAAGGTGCTAGACGACGTTGATTGGGAGGCGCTTGAGATTATCCGACGAAAAGATCGGTGGTCGAAGTATACAACAGCTTCCACCGCCATACGTTAACGAAAGATCTCGCCAATAACCAGAGAAAATTCTGGTCAAAGGCGTATCGAAGGCTTCTGTTCAGTCACTCGTCGACCAGACGACTGGCAACAGAAGACAGCAAAAGATCGTAAAAGTGCTTTTAAATTTCGCGTTTGAAATTGATTCACGCATGAGGATCATACAGATACATCATAATTTGGCCGTCACACTGACTCCTATATGGAAAACAATTAACTATGCATCCCTGGCGTTGAGAAACAATTGAAAGCGTTGGAAACAAGTACGTCGGCATGTCCATTGGGGTTTTACGGAGAATATTCTCCGGCATTGGCTGCTTCATAGCTTCGAACCTGTCGCTCAGCGCAAAGTTTCAAGCAGCTGGAAAAAAAAAAAAAAAAAAAAAAAAAAAAAAAAAAAAAAAAAAAAAAAAAAAAAAAAAAAAAAACCGCAGGTGCCTCGTATGTATAAAAAGGGTAGAGGGACGGACCCGCAAAACTTATATCCTTAACATCGGTTTGGTTAACAAATCTTTAAATACCTTCTAAGCTCGAATATAACATATATCCTGGAGATAGAAAAGCTTTTGCTCACGAATCAGCCCGGTTTTAGAAAGCATCGCTCCCTGGAAACTCACATTCTCGCACGACGTTCTGCGAATCATGCATGAAGAGCAACAGGCAGACTGCATGTTGCTGTGATTCCGCAAAGTGTTTGACACGGTGCCCTCTGCAGACGGTTTACGATGATCCGGGCATACGGATTACGATCTCAGATATGTAAGCGGCTCGAAGACTTCTTAAGTAATAGAAACCCGTACGTTGTGCTTGACGGCAAGTGTTCATCAGAGCCTAGGGTAACGTCAGGAGCGATCCACGGAAAAGTTATACGACCTCTCTTGTTCTCTGTATACATAAAAGATCTGGCGTATCGGATGCGCAGCAATCTGAGACTGATTGCTGATGATACTGTAGTATATGAGAAAGATACAGGATGACCTAGACAGAATTTGTAAATGGTGTGATGAATGGCAGCTTGCTGTTAATGTAAAAAAAAATGTAATTGTATGCAGATTATCAGGAAAAACAATCTCGTAGTCTTCGAATGTGATGTGATACTTGACACAGTCAAGTCGATTAAATATCTAGAAATAACGTTGAAGAACGATGTGAAATGAAACGAGCGCCTAAGTAGTGGGGAAGGCGAATGGTCCACTTCGGTTTATTGGGAGAATCCTAGGAAAGTTTAACTCATCTTCAAAGGTGATCGCGTGTAGAACAATAGTTGGCCCACTGCTCGACTGTTTGGGATCCCCACCAGGTCAGATGAAAGGAAGACGTCGAAGCAATTCCGAGGCGAGCTGCATTGTTTCTTACCGGTAGGTTCAATGAACACGCGAGTCTTCAGGAAACACTTGTGGGAAAATGTAGACAACCGACACTTGCGGCTGATTACAGAATGATTCAACTGCTACCAACGTATATCTCACGTAACAGCCGCGAAGACGAGAGAAATTAGGACTTGTCGTTCCTCTCTCACTTCATTTGCGAGTGGAACAGCAAAGGGAATAACCAGTAATGGCAGAAGGTGTCCTCTGGCATGCATCGTATGGTGACTTGGGCAGGGTGTATGTCGATGTAGATGAAAGCCAAATTCCAAAATTTCAAGGAACAGGAATATACGACAGAAATATAGTAAGTCTTCAGGCCTGTACGTATCGCTGCCGAGGGAGAGCGAAAACAAGACTGGAGTAAATACAGCGTGTACAGAAACATTTAAATAACCATTTTATGAGCATTCCATTCGCGAGTGGAAAGGCAAGAAACCGTAAAATGTGGTTCAAAGCTATGCACCCTCTACCAGGCATTCCAGAGCGGTCTGCAGTATTTCTATGCACATACAGGAAATTACTGTCACTTCACTGCATCTCGCTCACATTTTTTAATTATCTCCTCTAGTAATTTACGGATGAGTGCAGAATGGTTTTTATTAGTTTGTAACAAATTTGTCTGAAAATGTTCACGGGTCACACTGTAACACTATTACCTTGAAACTGCCTAGTCTGGCTGTTTACTAGCTGGACCGGTTGACACCTATGGTGGAAGCGTGATTGTATCAACCATCAAAGTTTTGAGGGAGGGATAAAGGACCAGTCTTACAATATTCTTCACTGTTTCCTGGACAAAATGGTAGAAAACTTATCTTTGTGTGACATTACTTTTAATTTTATTATGTTACATCTGTATCTGTGAAACTACCTAATCTCGGTAGTGAGCCTCTTTATATGCAATTCTAAAGCCTGTAAGTGTCCAGTTGAATCAGATACATGCGAAAATGTGGAGTTAAGGAAACTGGAATGCGTTGGACATGTACAAAAGAGGAAGGGCACACGCCTCAGAAAATTAAATGAAATTCGTCGCAGCACCACAGTTTCAACTGGCAAGCCACTCAGGGTCGACTATCTGATGAAACAATAGATTAGCTTCAGCGGCATTACGGAATGACCATCAGGAATAACGGAAATGACTTAGAAAGTATGAATGGTTCAAATGGCTCTGAGCACTATGGGACTTAACATCTGTGGTCATCAGTCCCCTATAACTTAGAACTACTTAAACCGAACTAACCTAAGGACATCACACACATCCGTGCCCGAAACTGGATTCGAACCTGCGACCGTAGCGGTCGCGCGGTTCCAGACTTAAGCGCCTAGAAGCGCACGGCCACACCGGCCGGCAGAAAGTATGAAGAAAGCGGCATTGACCCCATACTTCCACAAACGCTCAACTGACGGAGAACCGGTAATTCACTTTGCCCATCTAGTCGCGAATCGTGGCTTAAATTCCTAAAAGCTGAAATTCCGAGGTTGTATTCTGAACACAAGAAATGTATCCCTGAAGCTATTGTGGAAGCCATCAAACGAATTTATAGGTACGTAATTAAGCCAGACTTCTTACAACAATATCTATGTGGCTGACCCAGAATCCCAATGAGTCCTTCACTATTATTATCGAGACGGGAGTGTCCAAAAACACTTAAACGAGGAGTTAGTGGTGCTGGATCGACATTTAATGGTGAAGACATGGGAGAATAACAGTTCTAGCTCATGTTAAACCATCCCAGGCTGTCTCACTGTAAAGGTGTTGAATTATTAGAAAAGACGAGACTTGCCGAGGCACAGCGTGCAGTAGAATTCACCAACAAAGTAGGAAGGTCCAGAAAGCGTTTAAAGAAGGCGAGTGGCAAACATAGTGACGCTGGCTTTCCTGCCGGGTGCTTTTGAGCCTTAATTTAAAGATATGAGTGAGTTTATAGCATTTTAAACTTTAAACGCTGTTTCCCCAAAATAATTTTTTTTGTGTTTTACATATCTGTTAACAAAAAACTACTTGTGATAGCTACATGAAAGTATATGAGCTGTCCTATTGTAACACACTGTATCTGCTGGAGCACATTATACTTTAAAAGGTATGAATCTAGGGACCTACACGTACAATTATACATAGCAAATATGGCATAATTTCTTTAAAAAAAATTTTTCTGCTTCAGTAGCAATTTACCTTCTAATTCTGCTTCAGCAGACATAAACAACGCTGGTAAGTTATCTATAAGAGTTTTCGATTGCTGTCTTCAATACTTCCAAAGATAAAGGTACATAAACTTGGCTTATTTAACACTGACCACAGAGGCCCTCCAAAGTCCCCTTAACAGCTTGATGTGCTGAACAACTCAGTACCAAATTTATTGACACAGATACATGAAACTGAACGAAAACTAATAGAGAAATACTTCTAAATTAATAGAAAGTTAATAAAAAGTGGTACAGCAATTAACAAAGTGTCTAGCTTAAAGAGCTTGGCGAGACAAATCTAGATGTGCAAACATATTCATCAGCAAATACATAATTCATCAAGACGCTTTTAGGCAGATTCAGTGTAAAACGTAGTTCAAAATACAAGACAGCCACACCTGACATTAATGTGAAATTTGCGAAGAGGCTTTCAGACACACAGGAAGAGGAAGAATGCAAGAACACACAAAGGTACTTGCAAACAGAATGTCATTAGCATGTTATGCCTTCAGAATCCTATCATCAGTGTGTAACATGCAGTGTCTTTAAGTTACATACTATTCATATGTACACTCAATTCTCAGCTATGACATACTTTTTTGGGGAACAAATGCTCAAAATATGAACACAGTTTTCAAACTGCAGAAAAAAGCCATAAGAACATTAACCAAAAATATAAGTCGAGCTTTTTTAAAGATGTGTTCAAAACACTGGGGATTTTAACTGCTCCATATGAATCTATTTACCGGTCGGTTGTACACATCAAAAATAACATTAGTAATTACTTCACAGATAGCTTTGTCCATGACCATGGAACAAGACCTAGACTCAACTTACATTTACGAACAAAAAAGAAACATAAAACTCAAAACAGCATTTTCTAGCAAGGAATGAAACAGTACAATAAATTACCAAAAGAGATCAAAGAAATTGCAAAAAAAAAACCTTACTTACAAAGGCAGCTAAAAAGTACCTGTTGTGCAATACATTTTATACATTGAAGGATTACTTAGATAAAACAGCAGGGGTTTGGTAAAAAAAGTTAAACAAATAAATAACAATAATGATTATAAAACATGCAACATTCAACAGAACACCCTCACACTATGATTTTTTCCTTCTTTTTTCTTTTTCTACAAAAACTTAGTCCCAAACTATGCATAGCACAATACTAACAGTTCTTTCTCTTTCTGAGCTCAACATCTCACTCATTACAGAGCAACTGCTGACTCAGTTTTTCAGGATAGCACATGGGAAGTTGCGATACACAAAATGGCCCAGAGATCACCAATGTGTGTGTGTTTGTGTCTGTAGCGAGTGAAGTATTACGAAACAATGTGTGTTTAGTGTGTGCAGTGACTGATAGTGAGATATGAGTGAACAGTGCGGCATTACATTGTTTAACAAGTTATTTGTAAAAAAGTAACGTATACCAGGCGTAAACGTAATGAAAATTAAATGAATTGTCGTGCGGTTACGGCCTCCCGTCGGGTAGACCGTTAGCCTGGTGCAAGTCTTTTGAGTTGAAGCCACTTCGGTGACTTGTATATCGATGAGGATGAGGTGATGATGATTAGGACAACACAACACCCAGTCCCTGAGCGGAGAAAATCTCCACTGGGAATCGAACTCGGGCCCCTTGGCATGACATTCCATGGCGCTGATCACTTAGCTACCAGGGCGGACAGTTAATCTAATGACTGTCTCTAAGAAGAAGTCTGTAAATGTGTGTGTATACGAATTAGCTTATTTTAAATTGGTCTAACTATTAAATGCTTTGACATGTCCTATATCCCTGTTAAAAAGAGATCTACTGATGAATAAAGCTGCTACTACTACTATTAAGATCAGAGAAAGCGGTGAGGCAACGTCAGACAATAGCCTGCTGACAAGGACCGCGCCACGACAGGAGAGACCTCCGCAAGAGGAGGATATAAGGTCCGCTCCTGCCAGTCTCGGTCGCTCAGTATCGGCTCAGTATTCGCTCAGTATTCGGACAGTATTCGCAAAGTATTAGCACGGCCTAGCAGAGAGTGCTATGATATCAGTTAGTAGTGATCCATACCCATTGCTGTTTGGACATTGTCTATATCGAAGAATATTACTGTCTGCATGTCGCCCATCGCTTGCGACCACTTGTTGTAAATACAAGTTAAGTATTGTCATTCTTCTTATTTGTAATAAAAACTACACTCCTGGAAATGGAAAAAAGAACACATTGACACCGGTGTGTCAGACCCACCATACTTGCTCCGGACACTGCGAGAGGGCTGTACAAGCAATGATCACACGCACGGCACAGCGGACACAGCAGGAACCGCGGTGTTGGGCGTCGAATGGCGCTAGCTGCGCAGCATTTGTGCACCGCCGCCGTCAGTGTCAGCCAGTTTGCCGTGGCATACGGAGCTCCATCGCAGTCTTTAACACTGGTAGCATGCCGCGACAGCGTGGACGTGAACCGTATGTGCAGTTGACGGACTTTGAGCGAGGGCGTATAGTGGGCATGCGGGAGGCCGGGTGGACGTACCGCCGAATTGCTCAACACGTGGGGCGTGAGGTCTCCACAGTACATCGATGTTGTCGCCAGTGGTCGGCGGAAGATGCACGTCCCCGTCGACCTGGGACTGGACTGCAGCGACGCACGGATGCACGCCAAGACCGTAGGATCCTACGCAGTGCCGTAGGGGACCGCACCGCCACTTCCCAGCAAATTAGGGACACTGTTGCTCCTGGGGTATCGGCGAGGACCATTCGCAACCGTCTCCATGAAGCTGGGCTACGGTCCCGCACACCGTTAGGCCGTCTTCCGCTCACGCCCCAACATCGTGCAGCCCGCCTCCAGTGGTGTCGCGACAGGCGTGAATGGAGGGACGAATGGAGACGTGTCGTCTTCAGCGATGAGAGTCGCTTCTGCCTTGGTGCCAATGATGGTCGTATGCGTGTTTGGCGCCGTGCAGGTGAGCGCCACAATCAGGACTGCATACGACCGAGGCACACAGGGCCAACACCCGGCATCATGGTGTGGGGAGCGATCTCCTACACTGGCCGTACACCACTGGTGATCGTCGAGGGGACACTGAATAGTGCACGGTACATCCAAACCGTCATCGAACCCATCTTTCTACCATTCCTAGACCGGCAAGGGAACTTGCTGTTCCAACAGGACAATGCACGTCCGCATGTATCCCGTGCCACCCAACGTGCTCTAGAAGGTGTAAGTCAACTACCCTGGCCAGCAAGATCTCCGGATCTGTCCCCCATTGAGCATGTTTGGGACTGGATGAAGCGTCGTCTCACGCGGTCTGCACGTCCAGCACGAACGCTGGTCCAACTGAGCCGCCAGGTGGAAATGGCATGGCAAGCCGTTCCACAGGACTACATCCAGCATCTCTACGATCGTCTCTATGGGAGAATTGCAGCCTGCATTGCTGCGAAAGGTGGATATACACTGTACTAGTGCCGACATTGTGCATGCTCTGTTGCCTGTGTCTACGTGCCTGTGGTTCTGTCAGTGTGATCATGTGATGTATCTGACCCCAGGAATGTGTCAATGAAGTTTCCCCTTCCTGGGACAATGAATTCACGGTGTTCTTATTTCAATTTCCAGGAGTGCATAATGTTATTTTCTTGAATTGTAGTACAGCATTCCGAGAACGCAGCATCCCTTAGGCACCCTATACGAGACGAGTGGACAAGACCCCATACATATTTCTTATTATTTATTAGATTAAATTCAGCCAGTTAAAGTGTTCACTGTCAAAATCAGACTGTATTGACGGTACAACAGAACTGATTAAACCAGTAGAATTTACAGTTAATTTTGCATAAGGATGGTGTGTTACTGCTACAGTAAACTGTGAATTGCAGACACCGTTAGTTACACTCAGGGAAAAAATCGAAACACCAAAAAATCATTTATGTAGAGTACTGAAATTTTGGGAGTACATTTGTCTAGGTAACATATTTAAATGGTTAACATTACAAGATCACAGGTTAATTTAAGCGCGAGATAAGCCATTGCAAATATGAAATGCTGGTACATTAATAACCGGTGTAGCCGCCTGAAAGTTGATTGCAAGCATGCAGACGTGCATGCAATGCGTTCTGCAGATGCCGTATGTTAGTTTGTGGGATGGAACTTCATGCCTGTTGCAGTTGGTCCGTCAATACAGGGACGGTTAGTGGTGGTTGTGGATGACGCTGGACTGGTCGTCCGATGATGCCCCGTCTGTGGTCGATTGGAGACAGATAAGGTGATCGAGCAGGCCAAGGCCACATGTCGACATTACGTAGAGGATGTTGGATTACATTAGTGGTATGTGGGCGAGCGTTATCGTGTTGTTACACCCCCTGGAATGATGTTGATGAATGGCAGCACAACAGTTCGGATCACTAGACTAGAATTCAGATTCACAATTAGGGATAACCACAAGAGTGCTCCTGTTGTCATACGAAATCCCAGCCCAGACCATAACTGCAGGTCTAGGTCCTGTGTGCTCCCAACATGCAGGTTGGGCGCAGGTCCTCATTTCGCCTCCTCCTAACCTCCACACGGCCATCACTGGCACCGAGGCATTACCAGCTTTCATCAGAAAACACAGTATACATTGAGCTCTGCGTGGCTCATGTTCGGGCCATCTATTATTTAACGTCTTGTCTATCTTAATTTCAATTACTGGTGTCACTGAATTGCTGTCTTGCCTGCCCGTCAGTGGCAGCAGCAGCGCGTATCGATATTAGCCCTGTCGTATTATCTTTGCTGGGCGGCTATTACTTCCCGGTCGTCGTGTGTCGTGAAGGGAGTTCGGACCTGGAGTAGTTGGAGTTGGAACGCGGCAAAAGTGTAGTCGGGACATAGCAGCAGTCGGGGACGGAGCGCTAGGGAGGCGAAGACAGTCAGTACTCGCCGACCCCTCGCGACACAGGATGAACTATCCGACGGACGGGATCGACCGTTGGTCGGTCGCTCAGTTGGTCCCCTCCTTGGGTGACGTGTGTTTGGTCTTTTGACCGTTTCTGGGTCTCGTTACTGGGTCGTATTGCTGGACGTGGCTCGGTTCCTTCTTGTGCGGAGACGTCGTGGCCAATGGGCAAGAGTCACCTCTGCATGACTGGGTCTGAGCCAGTGTGCCCGGATCGCCGTTTCTCCCAGTTCCGGACAGCCATCGGGTTGAGTTGGGTTGGAGCTGCAGTGAGCTCCGGATAGTCAAGACTCTGCCGACCGTTGCTGACACACATGGTTTGAGTGGCAACGACCTTGGTTGGTTGTTGGTCGGTCGTCTGTTCAGACGACGTTTGTTTCGTCACCGACCGTCTTTCAGTTTGGTGCGTGTGTCCGCCTGTGATTTGTTCTAGTTGTTCCTTAGTGATTCGCTTTACTAGTGTTCGAGTCTCTTGTGGCAGTGTTTCGTGCAACACTGTGTACCCTGTGTCAGTTCCACTGAGCAATGCTTTAAATGCTGTAATGCTGTCTGCGTGTTGCAGTAGCCAGCTGGTCGGCTGCGACAGAGCAGCATGTTTTTTTTTGGTCATCAGTCTATTGACTGGTTTGATGCGGCCCGCCACGAATTCCTTTCCTGTGCTAACCTCTTCATCTCAGAGTAGCACTTGCAACCTACGTCCTCAATTATTTGCTTTACGTATTCCAATCTCTGTCTTCCTCTACAGTTTTTGCCCTCTACAGCTCCATCTTGTACCATGGAAGTCATTCCCTCATGTCTTACCAGATGTCCTATCATCCTGTCCCTTCTCCCTATCAGTGTTTTCCACATATTACTTTCCTCTCCGATTCTGCGTAGAACCTCCTCATTCCTTACCTTAACAGTCCACCTAATTTTCAACATTCGTCTATAGCACCACATCTCAAATGCTTCGATTCTCTTCTGTTCCGGTTTTCCCACAGTCCATGTTTCACTACCATACAATGCTGTACTCCAGACGTATATCCTCAGAAATTTCTTCCTCAAATTAAGGCCGGTATTTGATATTAGTAGACTTCTCTTGGCCAGAAATGTCTTTTTTGCCATAGTGAGTCTGCTTTTGATGTCCTCCTTGCTCCGTCCGTCATTGGTTATTTTACTGCCTAGGTAGCAGAATTCCTTAACATCATTGACTTCGTGACCATCAATCCTGATGTTAAGTCTCTCGCTGTTCTCATTTCTACTACTTCTCATTAACTTCGTCTTTCTCCGATTTACTCTCAAACCATACTGTGTACTCATTAGACTGTTCATTCCGTTCAGCAGATCATTTAATTCTTCTTCACTTTCACTCAGGATAGCAATGTCATCAGCGAATCGTATCATTGATATCCTTTCACCTTGTATTTTAATTCCACTCCTGAACCTTTCTTTTATTTCCATCACAGCTTCCTCGATGTACAGATTGAAGAGTAGGGGCGAAAGGCTACAGCCTTGTCTTACACCCTTCTTAATACGAGCACTTCGTTCTTGATCGTCCACTCTTATTATTCCCTCTTGGTTGTTGTACATATTGTATATGACCCGTCTCTCCCTATAGATTACCCCTACTTTTTTTCAGAATCTCGAACAGCTTGCGCCATTTTATATTGTCGAACGATTTTTCCAGGTCGACAAATCCTATGAAAGTGTCTTGCTTTTTCTTTAGCCTTACTTCCATTATTAGCCGTAACGTCAGAATTGCCTCTCTCGTCCTTTTACTTTTCCTAAAGCCAAACTGATCGTCACCTAGCGCATTCTCAATTTTCTTTTCCATTCTTCTGTATATTATTCTTGTAAGCAGCTTCGATGCATGAGCTGTTAAGCTGATTGTGCCATAATTCTCGCACTTGTCAGCTCTTGCCGTCTTCGGAATTGTGTGGATGATGCTTTTCCGAAAGTCAGATGGTATGTCGCCAGACTCATATATTCTACACACCAACGTGAATAGTCGTTTTGTTGCCACTTCCCCCAATGATTCTAGATATTATGATGGAATATTATCTATCCCTTCTTCCTTATTTGACCGTAAGTCCTCCAAAGCTCTTTTAAATTCCGATTCTAATACTGGATCCCCTATCTCTTCTAAATCGACTCCTGATGCTTCTTCTATCACATCAGACAAATCCTCGCCCTCATAGAGGCTTTCAATGTATTCTTTCCACCTATCTGCCCTCTCCTCTGCATTTAACAGTGGAATTCCCGTTGCACTCTTGGTGTTACCACCGTTGCTTTTAATGTCACCAAAGGTTGTTTTGACTTTCCTGTATGCTGAGTCTGTCCTTCCGACAATCATATCTTTTTCGATGTCTTCACATTTTTCCTGCAACCATTTCGTCTTAGCTTCATTGCACTTGCTGTTTATTTCATTCCTCAGCAACTTATACAGGGTGTTTCAAAAATGACCGGTATATTTGAAACGGCAATAAAAACTAAACGAGCAGCGATAGAAATACACCGTTTGTTGCAATATGCTTGGGACAACAGTACATTTTCAGGCAGACAAACTTTCGAAATTACAGTAGTTACAATTTTCAACAACAGATGGCGCTGCGATCTGGGAAACTCTATAGTACGATATTTTCCACATATCCACCATGCGTAGCAATAATATGGCGTAGTCTCTGAATGAAATTACCCGAAACCTTTGACAACGTGTCTGGCGGAATGGCTTCACATGCAGATGAGATGTACTGCTTCAGCTGTTCAATTGTTTCTGGATTCTGGCGGTACACCTGGTCTTTCAAGTGTCCCCACAGAAAGAAGTCACAGGGGTTCAAGTCTGGCGAGTAGGGAGGCCAATCCACGCCGCTTCCTGTATGTTTCGGATAGCCCAAAGCAATCACACGATCATCGAAATATTCATTCAGGAAATTAAAGACGTCGGCCGTGCGATGTGGCCGGGCACCATCTTGCATAAACCACGAGGTGTTCGCAGTGTCGTCTAAGGCAGTTTGTACCGCCACAAATTCACGAAGAATGTCCAGATAGCGTGATGCAGTAATCGTTTCGGATCTGAAAAATGGGCCAATGATTCCTTTGGAAGTAATGGCGGCCCAGACCAGTACTTTTTGAGGATGCAGGGACGATGGGACTGCAACATGGGGCTTTTCGGTTCCCCATATGCGCCAGTTCTGTTTATTGACGAAGCCGTCCAGGTAAAAATAAGCTTCGTCAGTAAACCAAATGCTGCCCACATGCATATCGCCGTCATCAATCCTGTGCACTATATCGTTAGCGAATGTCTCTCGTGCAGCAATGGTAGCGGCGCTGAGGGGTTGCCGCGTTTGAATTTTGTACGGATAGAGGTGTAAACTCTGGCGCATGAGACGATACGTGGACGTTGGCGTCATTTGGACCGCAGCTGCAACACGGCGAACGGAAACCCGAGGCCGCTGTTGGATCACCTGCTGCACTAGCTGCGCGTTGCCCTCTGTGGTTGCCGTATGCGGTCGCCCTACCTTTCCAGCACGTTCATCCGTCACGTTCCCAGTCCGTTGAAATTTTTCAAACAGATCCTTTATTGTATCGCTTTTCGGTCCTTTGGTTACATTAAACCTCCGTTGAAAACTTCGTCTTGTTGTAACAACACTGTGTTCTAGGCGGTGGAATTCCAACACCAGAAAAATCCTCTGTTCTAAGGAATAAACCATGTTGTCTACAGCACACTTGCACGTTGTGAGCAGCACACGCTTACAGCAGAAAGACGACGTACAGAATGGCGCACCCACAGACTGCGTTGTCTTCTATCTCTTTCACATCACTTGCAGCGCCATATGTTGTTGAAAATTGTAACTACTGTAATTTCGAAAGTTTGTCTGCCTGAAAATGTACTGTTGTCCCAAGCATATTGCAACAAACGGTGTATTTCTATCGCTGTTCGTTTAGTTTTTATTGCCGTTTCAAATATACCGGTCATTTTTGAAACACCCTGTATTTCTGTATTCCTGATTTTCCTGGAACATGTTTGTACTTCCTCCTTTCATCAATCAACTGAAGTATTTCTTCTGTTACCCATGGTTTCTTCGCAGCTACCTTCTTTGTACCTATGTTTTCCTTCCCAACTTCTGTGATGGCCCTTTTTAGAGATGTCAGCAGCATGTTAGTGTTTTCTTACAGTGTTGATGCTGTCCGCCACGGCGTGTAGTTCCACAGCCGCTGTGATGTTCATGTATGTCAGTAGTTATTGTGCCTTGGCTTGTTAACTCACCAATATTTGAAGACGAGTGTTACTGGTCTCTTCGCCTCGCTGGCATTTTGGCTGTAGTGCCATTGGCCTGGTGACCGAAATCAGGTACTTAGTTGGTTCGTCGGCAGTCTCTCGGTTGGGTTGCCTTCCGATTAAGAGATTGTTGGTCAGGCTGCCTGTCTCGCCTAAACGGGCGTTAGTGTTACAATTCCAGGCCGACCCTTGGAAACTTCTGACCGCCGTACCGTGTCTGTTACACAGTAACTTCCCTGTTTGAGTTTTAGTTATTTGGTTGATGTGGGGCGTTCTTGTCTTGCACTTAAGGCATAAGATTGTTGTTCTTATAGGGGCCTTCAGCCGAATTTTACATTAAATCGTTTAAGGTCTTAAGCCGTTAAATTATTGTGTTGATGCGTGGCCTTCAGCCGAGTTTTAATATTTCTTAAATTAATTTTCTTGCCTTGCCCTTAAGGCATGCGATTGTGATGTTTTTGTATGGAGCCTTCAGCCGAATTTGCTTCAATTGTTTTCAGATAAGGCCTTCCGCCGTTCAATAGAAACACTTCTTATTGCTTAATATGCGGCCTCCAGCCGAGTTCCATTAAAATTAAAGTGCTAAATCTTTCAGCCTGTTTAGATTGAAGACTTGGAAATATTTTTGGGTGACACCTCCAGAAGAACCTTCCATATAAATTTCTTACTTAGGTGTTGCTTCTTGGATTTTGAGTGTGGCCTTCAGCCGATCTAAAGTTAATCAAAGCGATCCATTACAACTTCGAGTGTTTTGCATTCTTGTGTAATATTGTGTGTCGACAAATAAAGTTTGTATGTTTAGTGCAACTCACAGCAACCTCCTTTTGGCCCCTTTCCACAACCTAATCCGTTCTGTCCTGCTAGCCCAGGCGTTTCAGACATACGGTGGTTTCGTATCAGTGGAATGCAAGGTGCATCTCGGAGCTGTCCTTGAAGCAACCGATTTGGAACTTTTCGTTGTGTCCCTGTGGTGTCAACCTCTGCTCAAATTTCTAATGCAAATGCAGTAGGATGCGACAGAGCCCACACGCCGAACACGATACTCTCCCCTCTCGGTAGTGCCACGTGTCCGCCCAGAGCCCGGTGTTCTTGCAACTGTGCATTCTCGTGACCACCGCTGCCAGTAACCATGTGCAGTGGCTAGATTCCTGCCCTGTCTTTCTTGAATATCGCAGAAGGAACATACAACTTCCCGTAGTCCTATTACACGACCTCGTTCGAACTCGCTGGGGTGTTCATAATAAAGTCTTTACCAACTTTAAGGCATTCTTGGCTAACATCAATTCACCACGTCCAATGCCAAAAAAGTTAACGCTCACGACCTTTACAGCGTGTATTTGAAGCAAACCTGATTTATGTCCTCATAGTGGTGCTATTAGCGCCACTCTTATGCGACTGGCGCGAAATTTGAATAGGCATCATCTTTCAGATGTAGAAACACGCCTACCAACTTCCGTGTATGCCGCAGAACTCCTTGCTGTTCCGATTCCTTCCTGTCAGTGTATTTAATCACAGTGTACAATCATACTCACTATTTTTTCGTTAACAGTGACTGATCATTCAACATACAACATCCTGTAACAACTTATTTTAATCAACTCGCAACCTAGCATTTTCTCAGTGTACTGTGTTTTGTCCTGCAGTCATGCTCATAAATTAAAGATAATGCTGATACATGGTGAACCAACGATCTGCTGGGTGGTTTGCGGGTTTAAATCACCTCGGGGTATAACCATTCGGTGCATTTGACCTGCGGTCGTCGCACGGTCGCGCTGGCAGCAGTCCACATACGCAGAGGTGTGTTGGTGCATGTCAGAGTACGGTGAAGCGAGTAAGTGTGCAGATGTTTTCAGACGTGCTAATGATGACTGTGTGTTGAAAATGGCTTAAAGAACATATCCTGATGACGTTATGAGGGATAGAATACTAGGGCGACTGGAGGCTGCTCAAACACAGCAGGTCGTAGCACGGGCCCGCCGTGTGCCTTAACATGTGATCTCAAGATTACTGCAACGATTCCAGCCGACAGGAAACGTGTCCAGGCGCTACAGTACGGGATGTCCACAGTGTACAACACCACAAGAAGACCGATATCTCACCGTCAGTGCCCGCGGACGGCCACGGAGTACTGCAGGTAGCCTTGCTCGGGACCTTACCTCAGCCACTGGAAAGCTTGTCTCCAGACACACAGTCTACAGACGACTGAAGAGACGTGGTTTACTCGTCCGGAGACCTGCAAGGTGCATTCCACTGACCCCTGGTCACAGGATAAAAATGGTTCAAATGGCTCTGAGCACTATGGGACTTAACTTCTGAGGTCATCAGTCCCCTAGAACTTAGAACTACTTAAACCTAACTAACCTAAGGACATCACACACATCCATGCCCGAGGCAGGATTCGAACCTGCGACCGTAGCGGTCGCTCGGTTCCAGACTGTAGGGTCTAGAACCGCTCGGCCACTCCGGCCGGCGGTCACAGGATAGCCCGTAAAGCCTGGTGTAAATAACACAGTACATGGTCACTGGAACAGTGGTCCCAGGTTATGTTCACGGACGAGTCCAGGTATAGTCTGAACAGTGATTCTCACCGGGGTTTCATCTGGCGTGAACTAGGAAGCAGCTACCAACCTCTTAATGTCCTTGAAAGGGACCTGTATGGAGGTCATGGTTTGATGGTGTGGGATGGGATTATGATTGGTGCACCTACACCCCTGCTTGTCATTGAAAGAGGCTCTCTAACAGGTCAGGTGTATTGGAACGTCATTTTATACCAGTATGTCCGCCTTTTCAGGGGTGCAGTAGGTCCCACCTTCCTTCCGATGGACGATAAAGCATGGCCCCACGGAGCTATCATCGTGGAGGAGTACCTTGAAACAGAACATATCAGGCGAATGGAGCGGCCTGCCTGTTCTCCAGACCTATACCCCAACGAGCACGTCTGTGATGCTCTCAGTCAACGTATCGCAGCACGTCTTCAAACCCCTAGGACACTTCAGGAGCCCCGGCAGGCACTGGTGCAAGAATGGGAAGCTATAACCCAGCAGCTGCTCGACCACCTGATCCAGAGTATGCCAACTCGTTGTGCGGCCTGTGTACGTGTGCATGGTGACCATATCCTATATTGATGTCGGGGTACATGCGCAGGAAACAGTGGTGTATTGTGTTTCAGGACGCTTTTCTCAACTTATCATCAATACCGTGGACTTACATATCTGTGTCGTGTGTGTTCCCTATGTGCCTATGCTATTAGCGCCAGTTTTGTGTATTGCCACGTTCTGCAATTATCCTTAATTTAGGAGCTTGAGTGTAGATATAAACATACGTAATTTGGAAAACTGTACTGGTATATAATTTGAGCCTAACGAGCAACCATTAGCGGAATCCAGCTCTCGGCTACCTCAAGCTGCCAGGGGCTGGTGTGGTCAATTGATTTTGTGTCTACTTAGGACGGAAGGTCAGGCAAGTTGGTGTGGTGACTCGGCCGCACGTTTAAGGTTAAAGTCAGAGTTTAACGCTTGTGTGCTCTTTTAAATTTTCGGTGTGGAGTCTGTCCGTACTCTGAAAATATAAGGTGGGTTTCTGAACTTTCTCAGTTCTACTCTAGTGCAGTTACGAGAACGTGTGCGAATTTTGAGTAGTGAATGCTGTCTATAAGTATCTAATTTTCCTGAATTAGTCACTCTTAGGACTTACAGTGATTTTGTAATTTAACAAACTTTGATTGATTTTGTACTTCAGAACTCAGTACATAAAAATGGTTCAAATGGCTCTGAGCACTGTGGGACTTAACATCTGAGGTCATCATTCCCATAGAACTTAGAACTACTTAAACCTAACTAACCTAAGGACATCACACACATCCATGCCCGAGGCAGGATTCGAACCTGCAACCGTAGCAGTCGCGCGGTTCCGGACTGAAGCGCCTAGAACCGCTCGGCCACCACGGCCAGCCTCAGTACATAATATTAGTGTTGACAACACTACACCTTTAGAAGCTGTAGAAACAGTCTCTGAAATTTAACTTTTATCAAGCGTAGTGGAAGGTGAACTTTATCGACTGTAGCGAAAATTTTGAGTTTACGCTCACTTCAACTAAAATAATTTTGTCTCGGGTACAGGAACTTGCCCATCAGCATCTAACTTCACTTCTCCACTTACGGCTATTTATATGTGACTCTCAGCTGATAGCAACTGATGTTGCCACCACCTAGACACGGAACGGTTAGAAGTGTGGTAGCATTTAGAATTCAATCCTCAAAAGAATAATCACATTCACTTACTATTTCGATAAATATTTTTAATAATTTTATAATCATACTTCGCTGCAACAGTATGGGCCACTAAAGTCGTAAATTCACATACAGAACATTTCGTAGAACAATTGGAGAATATAGAGAGTACGGAAGAATAAGTATCCGATTTGCGAGAAGGTAAATCAAACTTGGCTCACGTTGATTGACTGTCTTGTAACATGCTGGATGATGATATGCTTGAAATGTTGAAACTTGCAATGGCGAATGGGACACTAAAGGTACGTTGGGGAGAGTGGGGAGAGGGGGTGGTATATCGTGCTGAAGACATTGTATTGTAAACTACTTGTGAGTTACTGCAGGCTGTAGTTCGTTTACAACGTCTTAATAGGATTCTCAGTTATTATCAGTGATGACTCGATTATGCCTTATATCCAATCTTTCCACATAATAAGGGTTAGAAACCTGATTTTCCTGCAGTAAGTGACAGTATAACTGGGATATATACCACAGGACATTCACGAGGAAATGTAGGTCGGAGACCTTAATTCAGTGTGAGGCGTCCATGGCAAAGCATCCAATACCTGAGCCAGAAACACACTAGCGGAATGTACGCTACACATTATTCAGTAACGAAAGTTTTCCTGAAAATCGACAACCACATCGGGACAGATCGGATGTCCTTTGCGCAGTGGCGATAAGTAGTGAATGGTACACCGAAGACAATTATCTAATGCCGGAAAATCGCTGGACGTCGATGACACAGCACGTAGAAGTCTCTCGCCCTTTCCGGAAAGGCAGAAGTCCAAGTTAAGATCCTCGTTCTCAACGACACACAAGTTTTCCACCACGACGCCCAACAACGGTCGCTGAAGAATGCCCACAGACTACCTGAGAACTGGTAGCGTCGACCAGTAAAGATCAGACAGAACTGCTAGCCCGACAGAGAGGAGTTGCCATTCTGCATATCTTGGAAGGGAGATACTGCTTATGGAAGCGGCGAGCATTACGGCCCTATAATTATTGAAGCAGTGACAGATTATACAGCTTGCTAAATACGACGCTATTTATGATTTATGAATATGAAGTCTCAGGTATTTTTTATTCTATATTTTTTACCTGCCTTTGCACTTTCGCTGCACTGAATACCTTTCCAGAAATAGTCCGCAATTCGTTGCTGCGAGCATGAAACAATAACGAGACGATAAAAATACGTTCTCGTCATGACGGTATTGTCGTGATTTTGAAAGACGCTAGGAGTGTTATTTAGCACGATGAGAAAAACCCTGTCACATATACGGCTTTCCTAGCCATTTGTTAGGCAACATAGGTTGCTGCGGGTTCGGTCACTAGAAACACGTTTACGAATCCTGCCTTTCCGTTTCAGCAGCAGCTCGTTGTAGGAGGCTAAGTAGGTCAGCAGCGGCGAGTTGCATGCGATCTTACTGTAGTTGCTCTTATCGTGATCTGAGGCAGGTCAGCGACCCTCCCAAACATTAGCCAGGTACGGGTCGATGGATCTGCTGACCGTATTAGACAAAATGTAACGCCTTGTTTTTGACACGCAGCCACTGAGATTCTCAGGTGTGATATAACGATCTGACCGAAACAAAAATTATGCAAAACATCTACCGCACTTTTTTTTATATACGGTAACCTGTCGTGCTAAATGAATGTTCTCTCTTTTACTGTTATCGAGATTGAGTTTATGATACCGTACTTGATCTTCACGGATCTTTGAAAGTCGGCTGTCATTAAAATACATACATTTTCTTAATAATATATCAAGAGACAGCACCAGTGAAATTTCAGGACAACTGATCAACTGGTATGCTAGCTACAGATTTTTTTTCTCGCTTACATTTGCAGCAGGTACGCTAGATCTGAAATCGGTAATGGGAATAAAGCAGTCATTTATTGTCCTGTGGAAAAGTCGTTCAATAAAATTACCGACATTAAAGTTATTTTAGGAGGGAACTGTAGTCAGAAAGTTGGATGTGCTTTTATCTGATGAATTTCGAATTACGGTTGGGGTAATTTATTATTGTTTTAATTTAGCTGAATAATGGCGAACCGATGGCTTTGCTGTAGGTTAGTTGTCGGTAAGAAACCTCTTAAACTAGTTGACAGTGGGAGCTGATGTCTACATCTACATCTACATCCACATGGATACTCTGCAAATCACATTTAAGAGCCTGGGAGAGGGTTCCTCGAACCACCTTCACAATTTTCTATTATTCCAATCTCGTATAACGCGCGGGAAGAATAAACACTTGTATCTTTCCGTACGAGCTCTGATTTCCCTTATTTTATCTTGGTGATCGTTCCTCCATATGTAAGTCGGTGTCAACAAAATATTTTTGCATTCGGAGGAGAAAGTTGGTGATTGGAATTTCGTGAGAAGATTCCGTCGCAACGAAAAACGCCGTTCTTTTAATGGTGTCCATACCAAATCCTGTATCATTTCTGCGACACTCCCATATTTCGTGATAACAATACAAAACGTACTGCCTTTCTTTGAACATTTTCGATGTACTCAGTCAGTCCTATCTGGTAAGGATCCCACACTGCGCAACAGTATTCTAAATTACATTTTCTAAGTGCCCTGCCAATAAAACTCAGTCTTTGGTTTGCCTTCCCCACAACATTTTCTGTGTGTTACTTCCAATTTAAATTGTTCGTTATTGTAATACCTAGGTATTTATCAGAATTTACGGCTTTTAGATTAGACTGATTTATCGTGTAAGCAAAGTTTAATGCGTTCCTTTTAACACTCATGTGGATGACCTCACACTTTTCGTTATTTAAGGTCAACTGCCACTTTTAACACGATTCCGCTATTTCTTCTAAATCGTTTTGCAGTTTGTTTTGATCTTCTGATTACTTTATTAGTCGATAAACGGCAGCGTCATCTGCAAACAACCGAAGACAGTTGCTCAGATTGTCTCCCAAATCGTTTATATAGATAAGGAACAGCAAAGGGCCTATAACACTACGTTGGGGAACGCCAGAAATCACTTCTGTATTACTCGATGTCGAGAGGTAATTGCAACAAGTAGAATACTAACAGACAAGATGAGGAAGGCTGTGATGCTGAAATCATGTGGCAACACTGCGATTCCCATATTCATGTACTGTGGTGTACAGTGGGTCATTGCTAACAACAGAAAACATCAGACTACAGCCTCGAATACACTGTCGGTTCGTTCACTTATATTTGCAACGAGAAAAGACACAAGTGTTCCGGCGTAAAGTCAAGCGACGGCACTCCAGGCGGGAACGTTAGAGCAGAGAGGGCTGTGAGACGACCCCTCCCCAGGACGGGAACGTGACGATAGCGCCCTCTACACGAAGAGGACATAAGCGCCACGCCTCCTGGCGGCGGCCCAATTCTACGATTTGTACAGCAGCGAGTCCAAGAATAGCACAAGACTAGTCATTTCGCTTCTACTCTGTAGCATTGTTTACACTGAAGAGATTTCTTAATTGTCTGTCGCCCTTTGCTCGCAACACATCCGTATTTCTCAAAGTTAAGTGTTGTCATTTATTTTCTGTAATAAAAACTCATTAATACGATTTGATTGAATTGTTGTCTAGCAACCCAAGAAAGCATGTTTCCTAGACACCCCATCTTTGACAACTAGGCAGGATACAACAAGTAGTTAAGAAAACACGTGTGATTGTTAAGTTTATTGTCTAAATGGAATACCGTGCATTTGCCAAGATTATTGTATAAGCAATCTAAAAGGGTGAGTTGGCTGCGTGGTGAGATGGGAACTAAATCCAAAAGCCAACAGCAAATGAAATATGAAATTTAAAACAGGTCATAATGCACAATACTTGGCGGAAAAGTTCAGAAGTGTAGAAAAATAAGAGTAAGGATGGAATGTGAATGAAATTTTTAACGATTTCTTTTTTGTCATGAGTTAGGTCTTTCGTCAATGCGCGACTGCTTTTGGAGAAACTAGTAAGTGGTAATAAGATTCTTACCACAGTAATATTTGTATTTAGAGCTCTAAGTGAAACTTCTTTATTTAAATGAGTGTGTCTGTACTTAAACTGCAGAATGACTCAGAAGATAAAACTTCTACGTTATTTGATTCTGAAACTGCTGAGTAAAACTGAACGTACTGAGCCTACTTTCTGTTTACTATTTCTTGTCATGTCAACATTGACCCACAATATTCTAGCGCAACGCAATCTGACTGCCCAAAAAAATTACAACCTGACTTCAAATAATTAATTCAAAAGAGTGGCCCTGATTAAAAAGAAATCTTAACAATAACGTATACATTTCATTAAGCACTTACCTCACAAAAATCTTCATTACTCGAACTACTGCAATACAGCGAGCGTCAATACTGCCAGCTGAATAGAAGATTCTAACTACTAAAGCCACTTATTACTAGTAGGCATGTGGTTAGCACAGGAAAGATTTTGTTGCAAACCAAATAATGTTATTTTTTTTACCTTAATAATGTGACATCCATTTCAAACACGAATATAAATCGTCATTGACATCCAGTACAAAGATATAAAATCATGAATAATTTTCAATCTCCAAGTCGGATACTTCCAGATCGTTAGCCTACGCTAACACTTCAGACTTCTACCCTCCATCAATGCTAACTTCTCACATCTAACATCCATCACTGCTGGCTGTCCACCTCCAACTGCCCAACAGTACTTCCATCACTGCTGGCGGCTGACTTCCAAATGGCCAACACTGCTGGCGATTAACTTCCAACAAAGAGTCCAACCAGCCACAGAGTCTCTTACAAAGAAAGCGCAATCAGAGATCCAATGCAAAGCGCTACATAGCTCTACCAACACAGAAGCAGCCCACTTACATAAGGATTGGAGCCGTATCCCTGCGGTATCCAAATTTCATTACAAATACTACAAGGATCTGTGGGTATGTTGAAAAACTCCACTGATTCATTCGCGCGCCACGTAGTATACCATGGTTCATAATGGCGCTGAACGTCTATAAAGCAAGTAACTCAGCACATAGCAGTTCTGTTCCTACACGTGCACTCTGCAAGCCACGTTGTGGAGTGTGGGAGAGGGTACCTTGCGCGCCACTGTCACTTCCCCCCATTTCTGTTTCAGTAGAGAGTAGTTCGAGAGAACAATTGTTGATAAGCCTTCGTATGAGTTCGATTCCCTCTGATTTTATGTTAATGGCCTTCTCTCGACTTAAACGTACGACGAATGGGTTAATTCTTCGAGGAAAGTATGCTCCCTCAATGTTAAAACATCGAACATTGCTGTGATGATTAAAGTCTTTCTTGCTGTGTGTGCTGTTGACTGAGTATCTCCGTGGCGCTTTCTCGCTTACTGAATCAACCTCTAACGATAGACTCTGCTACTCTCTACGTGTTCTTTTTTTCTGTCATTTCTATCAAGATCGACTGGCAGTACAGATACTGCGATAATGAAACGCCCAGTAGGTAGTTCAACTGAAGAGGAATGGACATCTCCAAAAAGTGAAATTACGGAAGTTGGAAGGAAAAACATAGGTTCAAGGAAGGTAAATGGTAAGAGACTACAGGCAACAGAAGAAATACTTCAGCTGATAGACGAAAGAAGGAATTACAAAAATGTGCAGGTAAACTCAGGAATACAGAAACACAAGTCACTTGGAAACGAAATAAATGGGAAGTTCATGAAGCTATTGCGAAATTCCTGCAAGAAAGATGGGAATAAATGGAAAAATAAATGATTGTCGGAAGGACTGCTTCAGCATACAGAAAAGTCAAAACAACTTCTGCTGAAAAAAAGAAAAGTGCGATAACACTAAGAATGCAATGAGAACGCCACTATTAAACGCAAAGAAAAAAGCGCATAGGTGGAAAGAGTACACTGAGTGGCTCTTTGATGAGGAGGACTTGTCTGAGGATATGACAGAACAAGAAACAGGAGCCGACAGGGAATAGATAGGGGAAGCAGTATTAGAATCAGAATTAAAAAGTGCTTTGGATGACTTACGATCAAATAACGCAAAAGGGGCAGATAATATTAGATCAGAATTTCTGAACTCTGTGGCAACAAACAATTTAAGAACCTTCAACATCGCAGCGCGTCAGCAATCGTCGGTTAGTATATTAAAAAACTAGAAACCCTCCTCGATTGCAAAGAAAGCACCTAGTGTTAAGTGTTATGGCTCTGAGCACTATGGGACTTAACATCTGAGGTCATCAGTCCCCTAGAACTTAGAACTATTTAAACCTAACTAACCTGACGACATCACACACATCCATCCCCGAGGCAGGATTCGAACCTGCGACCTTAGCGATCGCGCGGTTCCAGACTGAAGCGCCTAGAACCGCTCAGCCACACCGGCCGGCCGTTAAGTGTTAACCCAGGTTTCGGCGTAGATAACTACACCATCTTCAGAACAACAATAAAACCCACAAGTGCCTAAGAAGACCTTTGTCAATGATTAAAAGAACACCATAGCTATACATTTATAAACGAAAAAGAAAAGGAAACACAAACAGTACATATGTACAAAGTCAAAACCACTACTTAACTTAATGGTTGGCAGTTTATGGCGGATCATGGCCCATCGAACATAGGCTGGTGTGAGGTAAGTGATTTGTGAAAGGAATAGGTTATTGTTAGTCAGGGCCATTCTTTTGTAGGGATTATTAAAAGGCAGATTGCGTTGCGCTAAAAATATTGTGTGTCAGTTTAGTGTTGATCAGAATAGGGAAAGGTCGAAATGTCTGAGTACGTTCAGTTCTGCTCAGCTGTTTGAAAATCAAATAATGTAAGAGGTTTATCAGCACAGTAATTCATTAACTAAGGGGACGTTTCAACTTAACACAGGTGTCTTTTTCGCAATCAAGGCGGGTTTTTAGTCTTTTTATAGGCAACAAACAATGTTCTTGCATATGCGGCATTAGTGCTGTTTTGTCGAGCTATCATTATTTCGTACCCAACCGACTTAGAAAGAGGGAATATTATCATTGCCGGTGTAGTTGGTGACAATTGTCTCAAATGTACAATGGCTAAGAAATTCGCTTGTTACGTGGCTAGGAAACAAATTGTCAACAGAAATAATGTTGCAGGTACTGCAGAAACAAAAATCTAAAAGTAAACCAGTGCAGTAGTGGGTCACTGCATGTACAGGCAGAAATTTCACTGATGTCAGCATCAGGACCTTGTAAGCTTCAAGGTCATGGCATCTTGTCCTCAGGCAGATTCACTTGAGACATTTCGTGACATCAGCATCATCACTTTCTGATCACCAAGGTCAATCCTATCCATACTCCCCGCATGCCTGCTCCCATGCCCACCCAATGCCTTCTCCCTCCATTCAGCTGTGCCCCACCCCAAGCGCTCTTGGATAATTTAATATGTGCAATGCATAATGCCAAGGTAAGAATCATTCCTTTTTTGCTGTATGTACACACACACACACACACACACACACACACACACATATATATATATATATATATATATATATATATATATATATATATATATATGTGTGTGTGTGTGTGTGTGTGTGTGTGTGTGTGTGTCTTGTATTCAACTGACAAGATGTGTGCATTAAGTAACGAAGAATCTGACAAGTCTATTTGTCATAAACATCTATCAATGTAATGTATACTTAGCTTTTCTGCAACAAGGGTCGAAAAGCCTGATAGCAAAGGATCGTATGACTGTGTACAGGAGGAACGATGTTTAACAAACAACGGTAATGCAGCAGTATGACAAGAGGATGCAATAGGTGACTAGGTCCACCAGTACACTATGCTGCACATGTTGAAATTGTATATCCTTCTTAAAATTTATATCCAGCCACCCACCATGCAAGCAGTGCCAGTAATTGCAGTAAGTATTCATCTACCTATAATTATTATTATGATGTAATTCTTAGGGATTTTTTGTTGTTATTAAAGCGTTAGCAGAACTACTAGTGGACCAGGAAATGGAGGTGTTCACAGCAGCGGGAAAAGTCTGCAATCAGGAAGAAAATTGTAAATAAAGGTATCCGACAAAAAATGTTTTTTCTTATTTCAGTCACATACACTTACATTTTATAGAGCGGTAGTCTTCACTGATAGACCATACTTGTGATGGTATTCAAAATGGTTCAAATGGCTCTGAGCACTATGGGACTAAACATCTAAGGTTATCAGTCCCCTAGAACTTAGAACTACTTAAACCTAACTAACCTAAGAACATCACACACATCCGTGCCTGAGGCAGGATTCGAACCTGCCACCGTAGTGGTCGCGCGGTTCCAGACTGTAGCGCCTACAACCGATCGGCCACCCCGGCCGGCTGTGATGATGTAGCAATGACTTTAAACGTACACTGATGAGCACAAGGTGTTGTGTGAATGTACCACCTCTGACCCTAAGACTCTAATCAGCCATACAGAGTGACATTCAGCACTCAGAGTATGCCGTCACAACAGCTGCAGCTTTGACTGCAGCACACACAAATCTCCTTGAATATTTGCTTTAATTTTTTAACCACTCGTCCATAGACATAGTTAAACGTAAATATAGTATCAAAGATGATAATAATCTTGATGATCTGGAAGGAGAGGTAACGAATAGTTTGGATATTTACAGCGATAACAGATAGTTCACCCAGTTGTCACAGGTCTATGAAATGTTAAGAATGTTAAGACATCCATCAACACTGCCTGATGTGAGGCAGTGTAAGTAATAACACTGATGGTGATGAATAAAGAAAAAAGTGTGTTTAACTACAGTTCCTTTCCTTGCCAGCGAGGTGAAATCATTCCAGCAACAGGCGCCTGACGAGGAAATAATGCTGTTCAGTCAAATCTGATGTTTGAACACCAGTGACTGTAAAATAAGTCAGTTACGTTGTGATATCGAATTTGGAGTTGTACCCAGTGGTAGTACCTGAAAACCCTCGATTTAATGACATCAAACTAATGTAATCCATAAATGAGTAGCCCTTGCTATGGAATGTGTCATTGTAGATTTCAGCGTTGTTCCACAAAAATGTTCTCTCTCCATACGTCATACTGGACGGTCAGACAATTTCTGTAGGGGGCTTTCCTGAAACAGTTAAAACTTTTAACAACAGAGACTGCATACATCTACAGGAACAGACTTTTAAGAGATTTAATGAGTTATGAGCTAGAGAGTCGGCGAAGGTGTCAGAAATATATCCACCGATTCTTTCAGACATTGTGGAGCGATCTGCTGGTGTTAACTCACCAAAGTTTCTACCCATCGGAAGAAACCATATCTGAAGTCTACGATGATGGCTGTGCATCGATGGAGGTGGAGATATATGATTCAACTTTACCAGACATGGGCACAGAACAACATTCTTATTTAAGCCTGTATATATGCTCAGCTATATGTAAGAGTTTATGAAGTATAACAGCCGTATGCGTGTTATTTATTTCCCTGTAAAAACCCCTTCATCATAATGTAAATGAACAGTTAGCACCACGACTGTTTACAAGGAAATTGTAGTAAGTGACTAGTCCTGCAATGATGACGTTGGAAACTGGAAGATGAAGAACAACGGACCATTAATTCTTGACAACATACGTGCTTTAAATATTGGGCCTTCAGATTGTGCTATGACTATTCTTGTTCTAATGCTGTTAACAGATCCTGAGGAAGTTCGCTTCGAGCATGAATATGTTTTTTCAAAAACTCTTTTCAGTCAAAATACCACATATTGCAGGAGAGCTTACATGGTATTGAAGGAGTAACACACAGGACGTTAAGTGAAAGCAGAGATATTCCACGGCCTGAGAAAGTAAAACCAAACCGCGTATTCATATTTGATGACACCGCAGTGGAAAATTAGGATGAGATCTGGAGATATTTCTCCTTTGGCCGCCATACAGAATCCAATATATTTTATTTGAACCAGCCATACTCATGGATGGTCTGAGATAACACGAATCTGATTATAGCTTTCAAACAGGACAATCTGAATTTGAAGTACAGGGCGAGCCAAAGTCGTGCCCTGATTATAACAATTTATTACAGCATAACCGTTTGACATAATAATGTACATTTGATGCCGTTTCATAGGTTAGCGTTACTAGCTTTTTTTTTAACCGCACTTACGTTAGTAAACCTCAACGTGTGCTTCAAAATGGTTCAAATGGCTCTGAGCACAATGGGACTTAACTGCTGTGGTCATCAGTCCCCTAGAACTTAGAACTACTTAAACCTAACTAACCTAAGGACACCACACACATCCACGCCCGAGGCTGGATTCGAACCTGCGATCGTAGCGGTCACGCGGTTCCAAACTGACGCGCCTTTAACCGCACGGCCACACCGGCCGGCACGTGTGCTTCCTTGGTAGCTCGGAGATGTCGAAGCGGTATTCCAGTTACCGCCAAGTGTTTCGTAATATGTGTTTTGTCACAGTACCCACAGTAGCTTGTATCCTAGCCTTCAGTTCGTCGACGTCAGCCATTGGTGTGGCGAAGACTCTGTCCTTGATATAGCCCCAGAAAAAAAAAAGGTCAAGGGGTGTAATGTCTGGAGAGCCCCTGGGTGTTGTACTGTTCCTTCTAGTCCCCGATCCGAAAATGTTTCATCCAGGAAATCACGCACTATCAAAGGACAGTGGGGGCGGGGGGTCCTCCATCTTGCTGGAAAAGTATACATGGTTGATATTCTTCTAACTGTGGGGCAATGAACAGTTGCGAAACGTCTAAGTAAATGTTAGCGGTAATGGATTTGTCCGCGAAGAAAAACGGTCTAAAAACCTTGTTATGCATGAGGCCTCACTTTTTCACTGTCTCGCTGTAACTGTACATTAGGATGTGGAGGCCCTGAACCCCGTTGCCGACCGCTGTGGCCGAGCGGTTCTAGGCGCTTCAGTCTGAAACCGCGCGACTGCTACGGTCGCAGGTTCGAATCCTGCCCTGGGCATGGATGTGTGTGATGTCCTCAGGTTAGTTAGCTTTAAGTAGTTCTAAGTTCCAGGGGACTGATGACGTCAGATGTTAAGTCCCATAGTGCTCAGATCAGAGCCATTTGAACCATTTTTTGAACCCCACATACGGACATTACGCCTATTTACAATTCCAGTGACATGAAAGGTGGATTCATCGGTAAAGTATATTCGATTTAAGTAAACGTTAACGCCATCAATCCTGATGAGAATCTCAGTTGCAAATTCAGCACGTATCAGCAGATAATTCGGTTGCAAGGCCTCCGCGATTTACACTTTGTAAGCATGCAACCTAAGCCTTTCATGAAGAATCTTCACCACTCTTGCTTGCGGTATTTGAAGTTCAAGTAATGCTTGCCGAGTTGATGTAGACGGACTCCGCTGAAACGATTGTCGAACACAATCAACAGTTGCATCACTCAAACGAGGCCTGCCACTTCGAGGGCGATCTTCAACGCTGCCTGTTTCGTTAAGCTTTGCATACCGTCGCTTAATTGATTTAACGTTAGGAGGGCTGCGTCCATAAGAAGCCCGAAATTTACGCTTAGCACTGATGGGTGATTTCGTATCGTGAAACCAAAGCACAAATTGTGCTTTCTCCTGCTTCGATGCCATTTCGTCAGCAACTAACGTGACCTAACAGACCGCGTTGGTCGCAACAACTAGTAACACTAACCTATGTAAGGGTATCAAATGTAGCTTATTATGTCAAACGGTTATTCTGTTATAAATTTTTATAATCAGTGTAAGACTTTGTGCTCACCCTGTACATTTACCAAGCACATGTAGGAACTATGATGGCATTCAATGAATTTATTGCCATATGTGGAGCTGCTGCAATATCTTGCAGTATAGCGTTTTGGTTGTAAATAAAACTAGGAAATTGAATGAGGGTCAATATAAACGAAAATTTGATAAGATACTGCATAACAGGCAGTGTACCAAAATATAACTGTATCAATATAGTGTGAAAGGTCAACTCAAAACTAACAGATACACGTGGATATATCAAGACAGTAGCTAATGCAGCATTGTGAACTATTTGTCAATTAGAAAATCGAAGAGTCAATTCAAAACTAATAGATACACTTTGGCATATCAAGGCAATAGCTAATGCCCTTGATCCCTATCATCACTAGCAGTCTCATAGCATATATATATATATATATATATATATATTGTACATTATCTCAAAAAAGGCTTAATATACAGCACCTTTCCGTCGACAAAACATTAACGCTATTGAAGTTAAGTAGGCTATTCGACGGAAATTACGGCTGTTAAAATTAGAGCAGTTGCAACGAGATCAGTTGCTCTCACAAACTTTTGAACCAGTAACTAACAGTCTGAAAAGGCTGTCACATGTAATGGATGGAGGCAGAAAAGAAGAAGAAAGTAAAGGAAACAAGAAGGAGTATATGCTATCAATGGTTTCTTTAAGCATCACTGTAATGCTGCGTTAGAAACAACTTACAGGATCAGCAGCAAGAAATGATTTACATTGGGTAATCACCCAATACATGTAACGGAGATTGCAGTGTAAGATGCGAATAAGGAATTTAAAAGAACACCTGGTTTATTGGAGCTAATATTGTTAAAAACTTCGAACGCCGGGAAGTATTTCCTGAGAGGAATAAAAGCATATGTTGAAACAGTGTGTATAGAAAAAGTAACACACCAAAAAGACGAACGAAAGCCTGAAAGAGCGACAAACGCAAAAATATAATTAAACCAGTACTATCAGCTGCATATAGCACAGGCAAAGGGGTTCAAAAAATGGCTCTGAGCACTATGGGACTTAACATCTATGGTCATCAGTCCCCTAGAACTTAGAACTACTTAAACCTAACTAACCTAAGGACAGCACACAACACCCAGCCATCACGAGGCAGAGAAAATCCCTGACCCCGCCGGGAATCGAACCCGGGAACCCGGGCGTGGGAAGCGAGAACGCTACCGCACGACCACGAGATGCGGGCAAAGGGGTTCAACTTCAGAATACAGATGTATGTAGCTGAGCAGTTTACGCCTGGAGTATTTATATTACAAAGACCTGAATGAAATCAAGGACCAGTTACGACTGCTGTAAGGAATACAAGTCACATGGATGAAATCATCTCAATCATGACATGTCATAAAGTAATTGTGCAGGCAGTTGATTATGGGCTCCACAAAACAGCAAGCAAAACATTCCTGTTCAGGCTTGGGATATTAAGAGGATTGCGTAATTTATGGTAGGCTGATATGATAGACAAACAACGATATTCACAATAAAATAAAGGTTTCAAGTACATTCTAATGGCCATAGATACGTATCACAAATTCGCTTTGGTATTACCTGTGAAGATAAAGACAAGGTAGGATGTTGCAGGGGTTTTTGAACTACTGCTGCAGACTGGAACGAATCGATGTTCAGACAATCTTCAAACTTACCATGCAGGCGAATTTTAGAGAGAGCATTTCAAAGCGATAACGGAACTATATCGGGAAACCGCTACCATACGCCACATTCTCCCATTTAAAATGTAGGCTGGTTGAACAGGACGATCAAAATTCGGATGTTGATGCAATTTAATCTTCAAGGATCACAAAAGTGGTTAAACATTCTACCAAATTGATGAATAAAATGTATCGATCATACAATTAAGAGAGCCCTATTGGTGTCCATGGTAATGGGCTTCTAAATACAATGCACAGTCATGTCAAGATCATGAGTCTACATAAGCAGAAGTTCAATGTAGTTGATTTAGTATGTATTTTGAAACACAAAGTGAAACGTCCCCTTTGAACAATTTTACATGACTGTGCTTAACCTGACACACAATATTTTTAGCGCAACGCAATCTGACTTTCAAAACTCCCTACTAAAGAATGGCCCTGACAAACATTAAACTATACCTTTCACAAATCACTTACCTCACAAAAATCTTCGCTGCTCAAGCTACTGCAATACAGCGAGCGCCACTACTGCCAGCTAAATAAAAGATTCAAACTACTGAAGGCACTAACTACTGATAGGGGTAGTTAGCAAATGAAAGATATTAATAGAGAGCAAACAATGTATTTACCTTAATATCATCACAAATCATAATATATATATATCAGTTCATGACAAACTGCAAACCTCCGCCATCTCTCTCCCCACATCCACCACTGCTGGCGGCTCACCTCCAACTGCGCAACGCTACGCGCTGTTCACAGCCAGCTGCCTAACACTACAATGGCGAGTATTACAACAATGCAAAGCAGACACAGACTGCCCACAGCACAGCCAGTGATTGTCATACAGAGGTGGCGTTACCAATAAAAAACCTAAACAGCCTACTTACATAGAGAAAACATAAACAGCCTACTTACATAGAGAAAACATAAACAGCCTACTTACATAGCCCCCATGCTCCCCACAAAAATTTTTACAAATGGTGTTGGGCACTGGCCAATACAGATTTGACAAAAATTTTTCACAATTACAGTAACAAAGATATAAAATGCACACACTTATTAATATTATGTTGGTCAAAAGATCAAAATTTCTCACAGTCCATAAAGACAGTCCACATTGTTCATCACAGTAAAAATGCAGAGTTTTTCTCAAAGTCCAAGCAGTAAAAGAAAATGCACATAGAAGTAGTGGATTTCCATGCAGTCTTGAAGAAGTAGTGTTGACCTTCCAACGGAAAGACAGTGCTGACTCTCGACATGCAGACAGGTAATGGGCCACAACAGAGCAAACCCACAGCAGAGTCATTCGAAGTTTGGAAGAATATTGGTAGGTAGGTCATCACAGAGCAGACCCACTGGAGTCCTGGTAGAGATTGTGGTATTGGTGGGCCACCAGAGGTGCAGACCCACTGCAGTCCTTGTAGAAATAATGGCGTTGGTAGGTCATCATAGATGCAGACCCACTGTAGTCCTTGTAGAGATAATGGTATTGGTGGGCCACCAAAGGTGCAGACCCACTGTAGTCCTGGTATAGACGGCCAGCAGCCATCCGTTGCGACTGTGCAGGTGCACAATCACCATCGAAGATTCTTGCAGAGAATATAGCAAGTCCATAAACCACCACTTGTGCACTCAGAAAGTTTTTCTTTTAATTGTCCTTAGAACCAGCAATGCTGTTATCCAGTCCCTTGCTGAATTACCAACACACGTGCAAACACTATCAGTCCCTACTTCTCACATATTGTCCATATACTATGACCAACAGAAACGTGTGCAGTGAAATGGAACTTACAAGTTAATAATATCGTGAACTGGTGACAATTACAATTTTATAACAGAAGAATACAATAACAAAGGTACAAAATACATCATTAAAGAACATAACAATACAGATAACATTTGTAGTAAAACAGGCGTTACAAAAGAATAGAAATAGACATATACGTCAGTGTTACAGGAATTATGACATGAGTACATACATAAAAGATCACAATAACTTTTGAAACATCAGCTTCACACATTAGCATTAACACAAAACAGAGTAAATAATGTCTAAACATCTTTACAAAGTAAATAACATATTATTAATGCCAATTATATTCGAGGATAACAGTATTCCTCATCATAGTGAATGTAGCTTAATATTAAAAGAAGAAAAAATTCTATGAAACTACACAGAGACAGGAAGAAAACAAATACTCAAGGGTACACAAACACATAGTGGGATAACACAAAAGGAAAGGACAGGGTTCGTTGTCAGTGTAACATTTGGTACTGCAGTCCATCCCAAAACTTCATTCTATAGATCTTTCGTCTTATTTCAACCTTTGCTTCCACCAAAAAAATCTTATCCAAGCATGCTTTCTGTATTCTGTTCATATTTCTTTCAAAATAATTATTTCTGATTGTACAATACTCATTTGGGCCCAAATCCTTTTTATATAACTTCGCAATGCATTCTTTACCTATTCTCCATAGTCAGTTTCTCATATAGTCTACCCCCTCTTAAGCTAACTTAAATCTACTGAGCTCAGATGCTAAACTAAGGGACGAGGCAATGCAGCAGCACAAAACAATTAATATAAACAGCAATGAAAAAAATGGAAAATTGCAAAGCAAGCTACAGTATAAATTAGCAAAAGTCAAATTCAATAACACTATGCCTGGCAAACAGCAGCAACTTATACCTAAACATGACATAGCGCAAGCAGAAAAAATATTACAGTAAAAACAACAATGCAGATAAGGGAAATGTGTATTCACATCTTAATATCTATGTAATTAAAGTGGTGCACCACAACAACTGATTGTAAAAAGAAATATTACCATGTACTTGAAAAGAAAATTATGTGTTACTGTTACTAGATCTTTCTTATTGTTCTTTCCTTTCCAAGTGCTCCTTTTTTTAAAGAATGTGGATCATAAAATAATTATTTAATAGATCTGTTGACAGAAAGTGTTCACATTAGCAAATGCATTTTATTTTATAAAAGCAATGCTGCAACACAGCTGGAAAACAGATGTCAAATGAAATAAGCAACTATGAAAAGCAAAGCATAAAAATATCATTCAGTAGTCATGTGACATTTCATAAGTTAGTAGCTCTCAACTCTCGTAGAAAGACGCTTGTCGTAATCAGGTGTGCAGATGTAAAAATATTTCTTGTCATTTTATTAGGCATTTCAGTAAATATCGTAAATTAAGAGCTAGTGTAATCATATGTTTTCAAGTTCGACCGTGTCGTTTTTGCGATGCTTTCTCTAAAGGAATGACAATGGCCAGGATAATGGCCTTCCCTTTCTTTTTTTTTTTCTTCCTGTGCTCTGAAAGGCACGCGCTAATGACTTTTTCTCCAGGCGTCTGACACAGCTGGGTGCCCGCGACGCATTACGTGCAGGTGGTCACTTAACTTTCGTACGGAAATATTTACGACAGCAATTTTCGCTAAAGTGACAGTCTCACATAAAAATACTTCACAGGTCAAGAATTAGCGTTGCAAATCTGTAGAAACAAAATCCTATGAATATAACAGTGTCCAAAAAATGTTCAGTGGCATTGTGATACATTCACACATGATTCACACATGTCATAACTCTTAAAGTACGATTCTTGGTTTCCAACATCCTTTTTCACAAGTCAAGAGTCCCTACCCACTATTCATTACTCCTTACCTCATTATACATATACATATTCGTCGACACTTCTTCAATATTTCATCGTGAGAAATACGTAGCATAATAAACATTCCTCAACAACATAATACACATCATCGTCGTAATAATATCATAAAACTTCAGTCATATCTCAAAATCGTCGTAACTTCCTCCAATAATTTCTAAGCCTAAAAAGAATTCTCTGCTCATTTAAATAATGTCATCTACCTCAAACGTACTTTAAAAATCATGAATCCATACCAAATACATCATTCAAAGCTCTCATAGTATCACAATGGTTCCAAAAAAATATGAACAGTTTCACAAAGTACAGACAAAATACAGTTTCATAAGTGTGAAGTTATCCAGCTGTGTAATTACGTAAACATCTGTCACTGATATAGTAAAAACGTTTGTCTGTCTCAGTTAAATGATCAGATAGCTGTGTAATTATGTGTTGGAGAAATATGGTACCGATGTGTAAAGTTGTATAAGCAAATACCATATTAGCTAGGGTTCCTTGTGGTTGCCACACACATGGTACACAAAGTAAGCGTGTACCCCCCTGAGGATAAATGTAATTATGCCCTCAGGTGTTACAAATTACAGCAATGGAATGAAATGTATCACGGAAAACTTTCTTTGTAATTAAAAAATCTTTAAAAATAAATGTTTCAAGTACAAAATTAATCACTCAAATACGTGTACTGTAGCGCTAAATGTGCGTCTTGTTGCAACATAATCTGTGTGGAAGTGTCGTAGTTATCGTCCTCTGAAAGCTAAGTTCTGCAGAAGCCAATGTACTTACCTCATGATAAACAAAAGTGAAATGCTTTGCGTAGAGATATCTTAGTTATTACGCTTATTGTTGTGATGATGAAAGTACTGTGCTGTAACGTATTGTTGTGCTATGGAAAAGGCTGTCTCCTTGTAGCTATACCACAAAAGTTACTAATAAAACATGTTTTGATTTCCAGAAGAATTCAGAAAACTGTGCAGATATAAAACAGATACACCGCAAAAGCAACATTGTAAATTGTCACTCATTAGTAGCGTCGTGATAAAAATCGTGTAGCTGTCACATAAACTAACCTCTGTGTCATCTGGTATCTCTCAGAAAGCACTTTAAATTCAGAATGTATTTTCAAATAAACCAAAATGTTGCATTAAAATCTCATTAGCAGTACTGGTAAATGTTCTAAGTATGTGAGCCTTATAGTCGTTACGTAATCGTGCAACAAACAAGCAAGAATGTACACACACAATAACACTGTGACGTCTGTTTACTATAACAATGCATTCGTCATTTCTGTTTAAATAAGTTCTCTTGGTTCTTGATTGGATATTTAACTTCAAACATTGTTGCATAGTAACAGTTTCTAAAGCATACTAGTAACGTGAAGTGAAACGTTTTATGGCAAAGACAAAGTTAAAAGGCAGATTATCTGTCAATAAATGGTTTTACATGAGAAATGTGGTGTAAACCTTTACTCTTCCTAGTACGCAGAGTTTCAACTTCAACGCAATTATCATGTGGTATACGTCGGATTCTGTAAGGTCCATTGTAAACTAGAAAGAATTTGTGACTCAAGTGTTTCTTCTTATGTGACAATGAATGAGCTTTAATGAGAACTTTCTGACCAATATACAACTTCTTTGCATTTGCTTTACCGTGTAGTTTTCTCCTTTTGTCTGCTGCAGATTTTATATTTTTAAGAGCCAAATCAATTATGTCTTTGTGTCGAAGTTTACGTGTATTCGGGAAAGGTACAAGCTCTCTGATTCTGTTCGATGGTTCTTCATTCTTCAGTACAAGAGTAGGTGGTAAAGCAGTGGAGTCGTGAGGCATTTCATTCAGCACGTTTTGAAATAAGTGTAAATATCTGTCCCAATGCTGATGCTTTCTGTGACAATAAAGTCTGCAAAGCTTATTGATTTCTTTCATAATCCGTTCAGACGGGTTGCAATGTGGTGAGTACAATGAAATAAAAACAGGTTTGATTTTATGGTTGCGAAGCATGCGTGACCAAACAGCAGATCTGAATTGCGGTCCGTTATCTGAAATGACTTTACTAACGTGTCCAACTTCACGTAAGAAATTTTTAACAAAGGCGTTGGATACAGACCGTCCAGTGGCTTTACGTAACGGTGTGAAAGAAACAAATTTTGAAGTAAGTTCAACAGCGACTAGAACGTACGAAAATCCATTAGATGTTCTGACAAGCGGTCCCAAGAGATCAACGGCAGCAAATTCTTTTAATTTAGAAGGAATGATAGGAAACAACGGAGCACGATGTGAGACAGTGGATGGTTTCGCCTTTTGACAAAGTTTACAAATAGACAAGACTCTTCGAATTCGCTTTTCCATATTGTTAAAATAACAAGTCGTTCGAAGAATATGATAACATTTTCGTGGGCCAAAATGTGCGTAGCTGAAATGAATGTACCAAATGAGCTTATTAACAAAATCGTCAGGAATGCAAAGTACCCACAGCTTGTCATCAACAGTGCAGCGTTTGAACAGTATGTTGTTTCTAACCAGATAATAATGCCGAATCTGTGTGTGTGTCTTTACATGCCATTTGCTCTTGATGTCTTTCCAAATCGGATCTTTATCTTGTTCATGAGCAATGTCCTTTAAAGATGTGGTGATGAAGTTTTCAAAGGCGACTTTCTGAATGTAAAGAATACTGAAATTTTTCTCGAGGTTGCTTTCTGTGGTACTTTTCTCAAGCCCAGCCGGTGCGCGTGACAGTGCGTCCGCAACAATGTTCTCCTTGCCGGGAATGTAGACTATTGTGAAGCGGAATTCTTGCAGAAACAATGCCCAACGTTTTAACCTGTCATGATTTAATTTTGAAGACATAAGAAATTGTAATGCACGATGATCACTGTATACTTTTACGTGCTTACCAGAAAGTTTCAACGGAATTTGTTAAATGCCCAAACGATAGCTAAAGCTTCTAATTCAGTAACGGAATAATTTTTTTCAGATTTTGTTAGCACTCGGCTAGCAAAAGCAATGGTTTTCTGAACGGTAGTGTCATTTTCTATGGCTTCTTGAAATAAATGGGCACCAAGACCGACTTTAGAAGAATCCGTACTAAGGCAGAAATCTTGTGACAGATCAGGATGAGCTAGTATTGGCGCGTGAAGTAACGCTTCTTTCAAAGAATTGAATTCCAACTGTGCTTGTTCGTCCCAGTTCCAAATAGTATTTTTTCCAGTGAGAGAACAAAGTTTTGGTGTAACTAGAATTTGCATATTCAGAAAACGACGGTAAAAATTTACGAGACCTAGAAAACTGCGGACTTGTCTTTTTGTGGATGGAACTGGAATGGCTCTGATTGCTTCTAACTTTTCAGGATCCGGCTGAATGCCTTCAGAAGAAATAATATGTCCCAAAAACCTCACCTTTGACCTACCGAATTCAGACTTTTCCAAGTTAACTGTAATTCCAGATTCTGCAAAAATACGTAACAGACTGTTGAGGATGCGATTATGTTGTTCCCATGAAGCTTCCGCTATTAGAATATCGTCCACATATAAGGTGATGTGACGTTTTAAGAACTCAGGTAATATGGAATATAGCCCGCGAATAAATGCTGCTGAAGAAATGTTCAAACCAAAGGGAAGTTTCCGAAACTGATAACAAACGCCGAAACAAAGGAAAGCTGTGTATTTTCTGCATTCTGGATGAAGTTCGATCTGATAAAAGCTGGATCTGAGATCAATGGAAGACAACACTTTTACACCATTAAAATTTTGAAGAAGTTCTTCCATCGTCTGCGGCCTGTCTGTTTCAGGAATAATGATAGTATTGATTTGTCTCGAATCTAAGACAAGTCTGATCGATCCATTTTTCTTTTCAACAACATGTAATGGATTGTTGTATGAGCTTACTGCAGGCTCAATAATGCCCTCGTCAAGCATAGATTGTATTTCTGTTCTAACACGGTCCCTATAATGTGCTGGAATTACATATGGTCTAACACAAAATTTAGTATGCTCACGAACACGAAATTGGTATTGAAATCCCTTGATTGTTCCTGTTTTATGAGTAAAAACTGTGGAATGTGCTTGTAAAATCTCAAAAAGGTCCTGCCTATCAGTGTCATTACAATTCTCAATTGTTTGAATTTTATTCTGAATTAACTTATTAATGTCAAATGCGCCGTCGATATCATCCCTGTCAGTACTTGCAGAGTGATTATTAGTGTCTAGTTCCGTAGAAAAGTCCGAACTGTTGTCTAACAGAAGGTAAAGCCGATTAATTTCCTCGTCATGGTTTGAGAGCCAGTCTTCAAATTTCAAAGCTATTGACTTACCTTCTTTCTCTAAACTTATTTCAGCATCGTGAAAGCTTAAGATTGCTTTGTATTCATTCAAAAAGTCTACTCCCAATATAATTTCCGTCGACAATAATGGAACAATAAGAAAGTTCGTAGAGAAGCTATGGCTTTGACAAAAGAATTCTAAGTTGGTTTGTTGGCGTACATCTACACTTTTTCCAAAGATTGCACCTTGTAATTTAATCTTACGTAACGGAAGTGTGGGGCAATCGTTCGATTTGTTGCATTTGCTAAAGGCTGTTTCACTAATTACTGAAATGGGACTGCCAGAGTCAAGTACTGCCGTAAATTTTACATCATTTACTGTAATGTGAATCACAGGATATGCAATATTGTTATGTTTTATGTCGTGTTCCTGGAGTAAGATGTCCCTAATGTCTTCCATTTTTACGTAATTACTAGCTACGGCAGCTGCGTCGTTAGTGTCATAAGAACGTTTTGTGGCTGCCATCGGTCTGAGTCATTGCCTATTGTCTCTTTGTTGGCGCGCGTCGTTATTGGGATTTGGAGACCTAACTTCTACAAATTCACCGTGACGAGAGGGCCCTGCTCTGTTTGAATCCCGCCAGTTCTGATGCAGTTCAGGTCTATCGTTACGATCATATCGTCTGTCGTCATGTCGGTAGATGCCATAGTTTCTTTCTTGTCGGTCACGTGGTGGAGAATTTCTCCCTGAATCGAAACTGCGCGCTGGACCGTTGCGTCTAAAGTTATTCTGTCTCCCCTGATAATATTTATTTTGGTTCCCATATTGTCTGTTTCTCTGATTGTCTCTGTGATAGTCATTACCACGGAGAGGTGATCTTTCCCTGTAGTTATTACTACTCTGCCAACGGTTGTCATACGGGTGGTGTCTATTTTGGTCACGATTTGTGTTGTGAGAATAGCCTTGTCGTGTCCAGTTATTACTTCTTTCATCGCGGATTTGCGACGGATGTGACCTGTAATTGTTGGGTTCCTGGTTTCGCGTTCCGCAATTGTCAGTGTCAATTTCTAATTCTTGTAACAGTCCCTGAAAAGCTTCAATGTCGTCTTTGCAACGTCCTGCTAAAATAATATGTCGTAAATGTTCAGGCAGTTTGATTAAGCAAATGCGGATGAGTTCTGAGGGGCTGTATGGGTTTGACAGGTATTGATTCTTGTGCAACATGTCTTCAAAATATTTCACAAGACTGGAAAATTCAGATTGTTCGAAGTGTTTCATCATTATGATGTTATGTTTTACACGGTCTTGTGTAGCTTGAGACCAATATGCTGAGAGGAAGGCATGGTAAAACTCTCCTTCACTGTGGCAATCGTGAATTACCGATCGCATTCTTACAGCTGGTTCATTCTCCAAGTAGCCACACATAAATTCTAATCTGTGTTCTAACGACCAGTTGGGAGGAAAACAATGAGAGAATTGATGGAGCCATGCTTGTGGATGAATGTCGTTGCCAGAATTCTTAAATGTTTTGAATTTACGTGTAGTAATGAACAGCTTATAGTCAAAATCATCATGTCGGCGAGTCGCATATCGGTCATTGTTAGGTCGTGTCGGCCGTTCCATCTCAAAATTCGGTGCACATTGCCAATTTCTTTCATAACTTCCGAAATGCCCTGTGTTATTATTTTGCGGCTTTTCCGTGTTTCTAAGTCCCTCTTCCCGTGTTGGAGCGCGAGTGTCTTCTGAAATACGTAATTCTTGTATTACCTGTGTCAGCTGATCTTGTACTTCCCGGATTTCTCTTTGGTGTTGCGTATCAATTTGATTCAGATTTTGTTTCAGTTTCCTAATTTGTGCGTTCTGTTCTGTGTCATTAAAGACTACCGGTTTTGCGTCATTCAGATTATCATCTACCTTCGCAGATAAATTATTTAGCTGATCCGAAAGTTCAACTACTTTCTCTGATAATGAACACATTTCCTCAGTGTGTTTTTCTGAACCAAGTTTCAGAGTGTCCATTTGTGTTGAAATCGAATCTACTGTGTCCTTTAAGTTATCCTGAGTTTTTGCAAGTTGCGTAACCGAATCGGTAGATGCAACTGAGTCAATTTTAGCTTGCAAGGTGTTGTGATTTTCATGAACAATAGTTTGCAGTTCTTTTATGGCTGCTTCGTGATTCTGTAATGCATTTTCATGACGCGAAAAAATAGGTTGAAAATGCCCACAAATTTGAGTTTTTACGTCATTACAGACTTTTTGACATTTCGATTCAATGTTATGTAACTCAGCAGTTAAATCCTCACGTGTTTGTTCGAGAGTTTGTTCCAATGAGTCTAACTTTTTGAGATTTTGTTCCACTGTGTCTAACTGTTGCTGTGTTTGTCTCTGGTGTTGTTCCATTGTGTCTAACTGTTGCTGTGTTTGTCTCTGGTGTTGTTCCATTGTGTCTAACTTTTCAAGCTTTTGCTGTGTTTGTCTCTGATTTTGTTCCATTTGTTGCATTAATTGCAATAATAATGTATTAGTGTCTGGAATCTGTTTCTCTACGCTTTTCGGCAGTGCATTTGCACCGGCAACATTCACATTTTGACAAGCAGAAAATGCGTCTTGACTTATTTGAGAAAACGGTGATAACCCAAAACCTGAATCTACAGTATTTGCGAAATTGTGTCCTGTCATTTCGGATTCCTGAGGCGAGCTGTTGCCGACCGATCGATCGATAATGCTTCCCTGTTCACTACCTGTTTCACTGTCTACACCATTGTTTGCAGCCCGCTCCATTTCCCTATTCACAATTACCAAATTACTACTTTGAACATCAGTTAATTCATTACTCTGCGGCGCTAACACACTGCCTTCGTCTTCACTGTCATTTCTCAGTTTACTTTGGAGCCTAGTATTACGTTTTTCACACGCCATTATTGTCACAGTATTTCACACGACAACACAGAAAAACACAATTTGAAGATCAAAAATAAGAGAACACATTAACATAGCACTGAAAATAATATCTAGTTAATTGCAAGCGCAGCTGCGAAATACTTGCTGCAAATCTACATGCATGCCACAACTGTTTTACTATACAACAATGAAAGACTGCAACTACAAAGGAAATTCTCTCTACAATTACGCGCTAGCAATAAACAAAATCTACACTAAATACACAAACTACAAGAAAAAATCAGAAGATTCCAGTGAGGTATCCTAGGCTAAGGGTCGACATATGAAACGTCCCCTTTGAACAATTTTACATGACTGTGCTTAACCTGACACACAATATTTTTAGCGCAACGCAATCTGACTTTCAAAACTCCCTACTAAAGAATGGCCCTGACAAACATTAAACTATACATTTCACAAATCACTTACCTCACAAAAATCTTCGCTGCTCAAGCTACTGCAATACAGCGAGCGCCACTACTGCCAGCTAAATAAAAGATTCAAACTACTGAAGGCACTAACTACTGATAGGGGTAGTTAGCAAATGAAAGATATTAATAGAGAGCAAACAATGTATTTACCTTAATATCATCACAAATCATAATATATATATATATCAGTTCATGACAAACTGCAAACCTCCGCCATCTCTCTCCCCACATCCACCACTGCTGGCGGCTCACCTCCAACTGCGCAACGCTACGCGCTGTTCACAGCCAGCTGCCTAACACTACAATGGCGAGTATTACAACAATGCAAAGCAGACACAGACTGCCCACAGCACAGCCAGTGATTGTCATACAGAGGTGGCGTTACCAATAAAAAACCTAAACAGCCTACTTACATAGAGAAAACATAAACAGCCTACTTACATAGAGAAAACATAAACAGCCTACTTACAAAAGTTGCATTTAAAAAGTCCTACTTCCCGAAATTGTCAGTGAAGATATTTACAGTTTCCAAAGTGAAGCATACAAACCGTTACTTCTAAAAGGACAGTGATGGTGATGGAGGTGCAGGGAGTTTTTACATAGAGGAATTACAGAAAAGCTGTGAATCAGACTTGTCCTTATAAAGTGGATTATAAGACACTGAGGGAGCAGTGTATTAGTGAAACGGGTCATCTCTACACCAAAGCACAACAGTTGGGTAAACGCTCACAATTTGTCATATAATATGACGAACAAACCTCAAACCACGTACTAACAGGACAGGTATTCCAAGAAACACATCAGCAGAGATGGGAGTGGTGTTCTTGATACCCTAAAAGCTGAGCTTCATATCTCCTCTGTGGAGCCGGAATAATGTTGAAAAACGTCTAGCGCGTTGCGTTAATGGACCGAATGTAATAGACAATGCATGCAAGGAGCACGATATTGCTTATGTCACAAATGAAAATTGTCACATAGTGGACTGACTACTTGCTGATGATGATAGAAAGACACATCGAAGAGAGGACGTTGGTATAGGTCAAGGGTGGGCAAATAGCAACCCACAGGTCACATGTGGCCCGCTAAGGGTTTCTATGTGGTCTGCCAACACAATGAGAGAAATCTGCCTTGACGGACATTTCCTTCCAATGAGCGACCAAAGATCTTCACTAGGACAGCATGTCAGTATTCATGCGCAGTGTAGATACTATCCACGCGAACCAAGTTAATACTTGGTGTAGCAGCTGATGGGGTTAATGGCATTTACTATTTATACTTGCCTTCATCAGCTACCGTGTTATCAGGAGTATCAACACGAGTTGCACCAATTTGCGCCAATAGTACGATGCACAATGCTTTTCTAGTTGTTCTGCTTTATTCCCACGTTCTCTGTGTAACAGTAAGTGTGTAAATGTCCAACCTAAAAAAACGTAAAATCACTGATGAATGTCATATGTGTAATGAAGAATCTACCTTTTCTGAACAAAGCTAACCAATGAAGGCAAACATTTTAAAAGATATGGCCCTCCACTAACGTGTGCTTCCACAAAGTGGCCCTCAAGCTACAACAATTACCCACCAGGGTTCATACGGCTATGTTCATAGTCGATGCTGCCAAACTCTAACTGAGCGCTGGAATAACTTCCAGGCATATTATAAATACAGCCCGTTGCAGACTACAGAAGAAGAAAACCTATGCGAGGTTTGAAAACTAGCATCTAATCAGTTGCGGAAGTGCCGAAAGGTGCCTTTAGGTAGAGTGGAGGAAGAAAAAGACGAGCCAAAATGTCTAGCGTTCTGCCGGTACCTAAGACGTCTGGTTTAATAATTCTGTTTCTAATCCCTGAATTTGCTGGGCTGTCAGCTATTGGTTCCTTTACCAAGGGAGCTGCTGTCATAAATCAACCAGTAAAGAACACACAAAATGCAGAGAAGCAACTACAAGAAGCTAAAGGCTTGACATGGTAACGGAAACCATCATTATCAATAAACGGCTATATTTAAAACCACAAAGGAAAGGACTTCCACTGTTCATCAAAGAAGCTCATAGAGATAATACTGGACAAGAGATTTTGAGTTTTCGCGGTACGTTTTTGTAGGATGCCTTACAAAGGTGACGAGGAATCCGAAGAACGTGGGACTGTCAACTCAGATGTTGTGGGGTATATGGGATTCATTGGGTTGCCTATGTTAAAATAAAAACCCGAATACCATCTATTACTTAGAATCACTTAGCGATTTGAGACCACCATAAGAATTGTATCGTTATTTCACTGACTAGAACCATATGTTCTACAATTTTCGACGCTACCAAGACTTCAAGTCACAACTCTGCCGTTATGTGTGTTTAATGTTTTTCCTGACGACTGCATAAAAACAACTGTTATGTATGTTACTGCAGGAATCCAGGTCTAGATGCAATGTCATGCATTTTAACCTTAAAGCAATGTTCCTTTACATAAATGGTGAACTGCTTTCCTCCAATAGATCTTAGCAAGGGTAAGTGGAGTGTTGCATTGACCGGTCTGAAAACGTACTTTTTTTTTGTCTTCAGTCTTCTGACTGGTTTGATGCGACCCGCCACGAGTTCCTCTCCTGTGCTGACCTCTTCACCTCAGAGTAGCACTTGCAACCTACTTCCTCAATTATCTGCTGTATGTATTCCAATCTCCGTCTTCCTCTACACCTTTTGCCCTCTACAGCCCCCTTTAATACCATGGAAGTCATTCCCTCATATCATAACAGATGTCCTATCATCCTGTCCATACTCCTTATCAGTGTTTCCCACATATTCCTTTCCTCTCCAATTTTGTGCAGAACCTTTTCATTCCTTACCTTATCAGTCCACCTCATTATCAACATTCGTCTGTAGCACCAAATCTCAAATGTTTCGATTCTCTTCAGTTCCAGTTTTCCCACAGTCTATGTTTCACTACCATACAGTGCTGTATTCCAGACGTACATTCTCAGAATTTCTTCCTCAAATTAAGGCCGATATTTGACTTTAGTAGACTTCTCTTGGCCACGAATGCCCATTTTGCCATTGCTAGTCTGCTTTTGATGTCCTTCTTGCCCCGTCCGTCATTGGTTATTTTACTGCCAAGGTAGCAGAATTCATCTACTTCGTGACCATCAAACCTGATGTTAAATTGCCCGTTGTTCTCATTTCTAATATTTTTCATTAACTTCGTCTTTCTTCGATTTACTCTCAATCCATACTCTGTACTCATTAGACCATTCCGTTTAGCAGATCATGTAATTCTTAACTTTCACTCAGGATAGCAATGCCATTAGGGAATCGTATCATCGATATCCTTTCACCTTGAATTTTAATTGCACTCCTGAACTTTTATTTTATTTTCATCATTGCCTCTTCGATGCACAGATTGAACAGTAGGGGCGAAAGGCTACATCCTCGTCTTACACCCTTTTTAATACGACCACATCGTTCTTGATCGTCCACTCTTATTATTCACTTTTGGCTGTTGTGCATATTGTATATGACCCGACTCTCCCCATAGCTTACCCCTACTTTTCTCAGAATTTCGAACAACTTGCACCATTTTACATTATCGAACGCTTTTTCCAGGTCGACAAATCCTATGAATGTGTCTTGATTTTTCTTTAATCTTGCTTCCATTTTTAACCGCAACGTTAGAATTACCTCTCTCGTGCCTATACCTTTCCTAAAGCCAAGCTGATCGTCATCTAGCGCATCCTCAATTTTCTTTTTCTTTCTTCTGTATATTATTCTTGTAAGCAACTTGTATGCATGAGCTGTTAAGCTGATTGTGTGGTAACTCTCGCACTTGTCAGCTATTGCTGTCTTCGGAATTGTGTGGGTGATGCTTTTCCGAAAGTCAGATGTTATGTCACCACTCATACATTCTACACATCAAGGTGAATAGTCGTTTTGTTGCCACTTCCCCCAATGATAAGAGAAATATTAATGGGATATCTACTCCTTCTGCCTTATTTGATCTTAAGTCCTGCAAAGCTCTTTTCAATTCTGATTCCCGTATCTCTTCTAAATCGACTCCTGCTTCTTCTTCCATGACATCAGACAAATTCCCCCCCCCCCCTCCCCATACAGGCTTTCAGTGTATTCGTTCCACCTGTCCACTCTCTCCTCTGCATGTGAGAGTGGAATTCCCGTTGCACTCTGAATGTTATCATCCTTGATTTTAATGTCACCGAAGGTTGTTTTCACTTTCCTGTATGCTGAAAGTGTCCTTCTGACAATCATTTCTTTTTGTATGTCTTCACGTTATTACTGCAGCCATTTCGTCTTAGCTTCCCTGCACTTCCTATTTATTTCATTCCTCAGTGAATTACATTTCTCTATTTCTGAGTTTCCCGGAACATTTTTGTACTTCCTCCTTGTGTCGATCAATTGAATTATTTCTTCTGTTACACATGGTTTCTTCGCAGTTGCCTTCTTTGTACCTATGTCTTCCTTCCCAACTTCTGTGATGGAATACAATACCGAAGCAAGCAGTTAACTTCGTCTAGGAAACGGGTAATTCCTCCTGGCTCCTACAACATTCATGATTTACATGTGTAAATAAAAAATTGAAAAAGGTTTGAGCTATGTGAAGATGTTAATAAATTCGAAACATAGATAAAATCAACTGAAGAGATAGTGAACATTAGACATGAAGGTTCGACAGGCTCGCTACTAGGTTTCTCGAAGGGCCAAGTGCTGGAACATAAGACTGATAAAATTTACGAGTCGAATCAGCAAATGGATAGACTGCCAGTGAGTATGAATCGAGCTGATTGTAATACAATAATACCTTAATGATTGATCAATCCATACTGTGTACACAGTTTTCCCTGGAGGCCATCTAGATCATAGAAATTGCGGCGATTTCAAATAATCCGACATACCCCCCCCCCCCCCCTCGCCCCACCCAGTCCAGTCACTGCTCAGACATTACACCATCTTGACTTGAATAACATATATCAAAACGCTATTGTAGTCGCTTTTAGTGGTAATGAAATTATAGATCTTCATCTGAAGCCTCATTGTGGGTAGAAAGTATAAATACTGCTCATACAGTCGTCAGTAGGCCTCTTTGCAGTGGAATCAGAACGTGGTTACACGCGAGAATTACTAGTTTCTTAAATCCAGGGGACTGAAAGCACGCAATGACGTCACGTGATATAAAAGCTACAGTTCATAAGACGAATGGAATATTTTACCCACAACCCATCTGCCTCAGCAACGTTTAATAATAATGATGAGATACGAATTATTATTCAACGTCAGGATGATTTAACAATTACAAAAAAGAGATTAATGTATTTGGAAGGATATTTACACCTAAGAACAATCCAACAGCAGCAGCATTTTGCCTTTCTATTTCAAGAAATATGATATGACATTAACAGTGTGGAAATCAGTCACACGGGAATTGGAATCACATTGACTCCCTAAATCAACATCGGATCTGAATGCCCTAAAAATAGCTGGATGGTTCATAAACAAGTCTATATATAAACCGTTTTGTGTATGCATCCCACTCAAAATGTTAATGGACTTCTTTGAAGAGAGTAATCGTGTTAGTATGAAAGCTAAATCGTTTCAGCCAGTAACAGCGAATACTTTGGAGGAGAAAGTATACTTGGAAAAGATCGAGTGATACGGGAAGATTTCCGTTAGTTTGTATCATGGTGAGACAGAGATTCCGAAATCAGATACTAGTTTGTAAGATGTGCCCAGGGGTAGATATAGACTCAGATCTCAATACAGTAGTGAAGAAGAGTAGGCTGAAGTTTAAGTCATTAGTCAGGAAGACTCAATAATCAAAGAAGTGGGATACAGAAGTACTAAGGACTGACAAGATACAGTTGAAGTTCTCTAAGGCTATAGATACAGCAATAAGGAATAGCTCAGTAGGCAGTATAGTTGAAAAGCCATCACAGAAGTTGGGAAGGAAAACATAGGTACAAAGAAGGCAACTGCGAAGAAACCAAGGTTAACAGAAGAAACACTTCAATTGATCGATGAAAGGAGGAAGTACTAAAATGTTCCGGGAAACTCAGGAATACAAGTAGCTGAGGAATGAAATAAATACGAAGTGCAGGGAAGGTAAGACGAAATGGCTGCAGCAAGTATGTGAAGACATCCAAAAACAAATCATTGTCGGAAGGACAGACTCAGCATACAGGAAAGTCAAAACAATCTTCTGTGACATTAAAAGGAAGGGTGATAACATTATGAGTACAACGGGAATACCACTGTTAAATGCAGACGAAGGGGCGGATAGGTGGAAAGAATACAGTGGAAGCCTTTATGAGGAGGAAGATTTGGCTGGTGTGATAGAAGAAGAAACAGGAGTCGATTTAGAAGAGATAGGGGATCCAGTATTAGTATCAGAATTGAAAAGAGCTTTGGAGGGCCTAAGATCAAATAAGGCAGAAGGGATATATAAAATTACATCAGAATTTCTGAAATCGTTGTGGGAAGTGGCAACAAAACGACTATTCACGTTGGTGTGTAGAATGTATGAGTCTGGCGACATACCATCTGACTTTTGGAAAAGCATCATCCACACAATTCTGAAGACGGCAAGAACTGACAAGTGCTAAAACTAATCGCACAATCAGATTAACAGCTCATCCATCCAAGTTGCTCTCAAGAATAATACACAGAAGAATGGAAAAGAAAATATAGGAGGCGCTAGATGACGATCAGTTTGGGTATAGGAAAGGTAAAGGCACGCGAGAGGCAATTCTAACGTTGCGGTTAATAATGGAAGCAGGATTAAAGAAAAATCAAGACACGTTCATAGGATATATTGACCTGAAAAAAGCGTTCGACAATCTAAAATGGTGCAAGATGTTCGAAATCTGAAAAAATGTGGGGTAAGCTAGAGGGAGAGACGGGTCATATACATTATGTACAACAGCGAAGAGGGAATAATAAGACTGCACGACGAGGAACGAAGTGCTCATATTAAAAATGGCGTAAAACGAGGATGTAGCCTTTCGCCCCTGCTGTTCAAACTACACATCGAAGAGGCAATGATGAAAATAAAAGAAAGGTTCCGGAGTGGTATTAAAATTCAAGGTGAAAGGATATCAATGATACGATTCGCTGATGACATTGCAACATTGAGTGAAAGTGAAGAAGAATTACATGATCTACTGAACGGAATGAACAGTCTAATAAGTACAGAGTATCGATTGAGAGTAAATCAAAGAAAGACGGAGGTAATGAGAAGTAGTAGAATAACTAAAAATCTGAGACTTACAGTAAATTCTAGCATTAGTTAGTTTACAGCTGTCCGGTACATTCGAATTCTGTTTCAGATTTCCCTTCGCGCCTGTTTGCAGTAACAGAATAATAAAGCAAGGTATATCTAGCTGTACAGAGGTTTTGATCATCCATGCATGGCGATATCACTGCGGAAGAATTGGGTTTCAAACACCTCTATGAACGGGAAGTTAACGGCAGCAGGGCTCCTGCATTCAGTGCACATTAAAGTTTCAGATTCTCATCGTCTAACTGAATAATATGTGGTACTCTCCACATCAATTTATGAAGCACAATTTTATGTTTCTTCCCATCTCCTAGAATATACGAGTTCTTATCAGTAGCACTTCAAATCAGAATCAGTTCCAACTTAGCTTTCATTTCTTTTTATTTTTGTCAACAGTCTTCTGACTGGTTTGATGCGAACCGTGTAAAGAAACTGGTTCTCTGCTTCTGAAAAAAAAAAACACTTACACTTTTAAATAATAAAACATAGCCTATACAAGGAATCTGACTACCCCTGTTAGTCATGGACGAAAAAAAATTTGGCATAGCCTTTGTCAGAACGTGCAGAATCTTATGTGGGGCCAATAAGACGTCAATTTTAATCTGAATATGGTATGCCAATGTTTACGTAATAAAAAAATAAATTAGGTAATTCAGTACAATTATTATATAGATGCAATAAATCACTTTAACGGGGGCCAAAAGAACAATTAAAGTCAATATAATTCCAGTAAACCTGTAAAAGTAAAAAAAAAACAAACATTGTAGGGGCCTACATTGACATCGCTCATCTACTAGGTGCCCACGAAATACGTAATTTTGTGTTGAAGCTGACAGCCAATGAGAAAATAGGTGCCAAAATATTATTGGTCGGTTTTCAAGCAGTAATGGAGGACAGCATCAGCTGGTAATGTACGTAATTTTATGGTAGCTAATTTTACTGCGCAAAAAATAAAAATGCACTCCTCCAAAACAAGTTACACACAAATATTAAAATAAAATTATGGTGAGCAGCAAAATGTCTGAGAAGAATTATGAAAGAAAATTATTAATTGAACTTTAATTTGGCAGGTTTTCAACACTGTCAACAAGACGAAATAATGGAAAGCATATTTACTGGAACTAAACAAATCTGAACGTTGATATTGTGACAATATAGATAATTTAACTGCAATCGTCTTTCATTTTGAAATGAGAGAAAGCATAATAATTTTCTTTTAATGTCTCAACTGTTGCTGCAGGCAGTGCGATGATGTCAGCAGTGGTCCGCGCGGACGGTGGGTGAAGTCAATCCTGGTTCGCGTGGCTTGAATATAATGATGGATCCTCCTGTTTCATTAATATTCCAGTTACGGCGGTGGTCCACGTCTCCGTTGTAGTCGAATCAGCTAGCAGCACTGGCGCGATAATAATAATTCAAGTGTGTGCGTTGTCGTTACGCCCGCGACGTTTTATTATTAAAAGCTTATTAATCACGCGGTGCGGGTAGGTCGGAATTACGCAATGTCTTTAGTATTTACGATATATAGCCGGTTAATGCCAATACTTCGCACAGTTCTTTCACCGTGTTTCCACAGGAAAACAGTCACATGTGTTTATCACTATAACAGTCGGTTAACATCAGTTCAGTTTACGTCGTCGTCTTTAAGACAGTTTGGATGGTATAATAAATGTTTCTTGATCAAATCACAGCACTGCTCTTTTACTTAACATTTTGGTTTGTTACACTTTCACGCAATTCTAACAGTTAGTGTCTCCACACGACAATGGTGTCTGGTTCACGGCTAATTGCCACAAGTTCACACAGTATGTAAAATCGTCACCGCAAACACTCGATATACTTTTCAGGTTTTACTGTTCACTTAATAACGCACGATCTCCTATTAACATAGCGGACACACTGTAATTAATGGTTCTCCCGCGTATCACCGTCTTTCACGCCGAATTTTCAACGTTTCTCCACCCGCGAACCGGCCACGATACCACAACTCGCACGCTCTTTATCGATAGTCGTTCGCTCTATCTCTGACACAGTACTTCTCCTAGCCTAACCAAAGACTTAAAAAGCATATAAAACCAGAACATTCATATTCGTACAATATAAAATATAAAACAGTAGCAGAATGAATGAAGAAACAATGTGACGTATTAACAAATAAAGAATAGTTGAAATAAATGATACATATGTACTATGACAAGGTAATGCACAAAAGAAAACCAAAATTATCGACTTTCGGGGAAAGCAATGTCTTTACACACTGAGGATAACAAATTCTTAAAGTTTAAAAATGCCCAGCACCACTAACACAGTCCCATCGTTGTATATGCGATCTGAATGCTTACTACTTCCCATGGTATGTTGAGAAGCTGATTTCACAGTCTCTCACACCTCTTTTAAAGAAGCACATATTGTGTGTGGCAGCATATCAAGTTTTATGCTCATATGATTCCAGTCACAAGAAATTTGACTCGTATGTCAGGTATAATCGTATGAGATTGTTGCTCTTTGAGCTTTGAAAAACTTGTGCAACGTGTTGGTGTTCTTTACACCAAAAAAATTCCAACGACCGACCAGCAGGGGAATGATGCATTGTGTTAGCAGGCAGTTAAACTTCATATTAGTGGGGTACTTTTCGTGGGCTACTTTTGGATAGAAACATGGAAACTCCATGTAGAGACCACAGTCATGTAATGGGGAAGTTCTGTGGTGTAGCTCACCATGCGTACAGTAGGAAATACAAACTGGCATGACACATACCCTTCTTCTTCCGTATTTTGAGCATGTCTGATGATCACCTTCTTTTTGAGAACTTGCGAGATTTTGGGTTGGATAATGATAAGGTAATGCAAAGAAAGGCATTTCATTTTCTAAGCAAATCACACTGAGAATAGAGCTCTGCTTCCTTATGATTTATGCAGGCACCTTTTCAAAAAATTTCTGAGACAATGAGCGAGGAAGATATTCATATCACTCGAGACACATTTCCTAATCATGAAAAGCTTTAGTTTATAATGAAGAAGAGGGTTTCCCCATATGAATATCTGAATTCGATAGAGAGAATCCACAAAATCAGATTTCCTGACAGGACCACACTGTGCAGCAAACATACAAGCACTGTTGTAACACACTTGGAATATAGGCAAGTGGTGAGTGCTTGGCAGGAGTTCAACGTCTCTGAATTTCTGATTTCGTCGTAGTCGTTTCAGAGAAATTCTGGACTGTATGTGTGGGCACATACACTCGAGATCCTGCCTTCTATTACACTACACCAGGGCTTTTGTGGGACGCACTGTTAAAAAAAGACGTGTTAGCATTGAACTGTTGAGTGTTGTTGATATGATTTTCTTTCTTGTATGTGGAATTCACAGGGGACTCGAATCCACTTGTACATCAAGGTGAATAATCTGTGATTGAGTGAGGAGGAATAAAGGCCAACTGACGAATTGGATTACATCCTTTAATTCGATGTAAACAATCTCTATATGCATGCCACGCAACAAACTCTACATTTGGAGCGCCCAGTGGCTGTCCAAAGATGAAATCGCCAGATTGAAGGATAACATGCAAGAAGTGGCTGCCGATGCTGGTAGGGGACATGTTCAGGAGGCAGACCTGGAATATTCTTCTGTATTACATGAAAAGCACACCAGCTTGCCACTTGGTCTGAAGTACTTAGTCCAACGAAATGGTTCCATCCCCAAGCTGATGAAAATGCTGTGGAATAAGCAGAGATACATTCTTCATTTTAAAAGAAACGCCCAGCCGTGTCTCAAGTTGGGGATGCGACTTCTTAGAATCATCTGTGGCATCTTCTTCTACCAGCGTCCCTGGTTGAAGGAGTACATTGACGTTAATACCGATCAGAGGGCTCTTGCGATGTCTGATTTTGAGAAAGATTCTTATAAATTAATGATTAATTCAGTTTTTGAAAAAAAACTTTGAGAGTGTTACAAAAGATCACTAATTTCATTTAGTTTACCACTGATATGTTGTGGTACAGGAAATTATGTTGTGAGGCCAAATTTCAAGCGAGCCACGGTGTTCAATGAAGGAATAGTCACTTTGGAGGTAGTTAAGGTTCCAGTGAAGTTCACAAAGCCTCCCTATATTAATATGTCTGTTCTGGTCCCTTCCAAATTCCATATGTACTGATTCCACTACAAGTTTGCAAAACCAAACTACCCTGATTTCAAGCTACTTTATATGGATGTAGGCAGTTTGGTCTACTGAATGAAAGACTACTATACTTGTGAAGTAATTAGGTGCAATCTCAACGAATTAGATACCTCTGGATATGTGTCTCATAATTCTTATATTCCTATGCGTAACACTTCAGAACAAGAAGATTATGGCCTAATGAAAGACGAGGCTAATGGCTCTCAGATTGTGGAGTTTTTAGGGCTCGGATCGAAAACGGGTGTATAGTGTGTAGACGCAGGTGCCTCCCAGAGATAGCTAAAGGTGTGCATCATGTGATTTCGCAGGCTCTCAAGATTGAAGACTACAAGAAATATCTGTTTGCTGATGATGAATCTTCTCATAAGGTGCAGCAAGTAGTCTTTTGGTCATGGGGCAATGACTGCATACTGCACTGCAGCTGAAAATTAGTCTATTGCACTATGGCAAGAAATGCTATATCTGTGCAGATGAGATAGGGACCTTCCTGTTCTCACTGTACTTCTATGACTCATTGTGTGTGTGTGTACGTGCGTATTTGTGTTTGGAATAGAAAGATGAAGCGTTTGTTATAGATGTGTGTATATGTTTATGCTTGAAAATTATATTTTGTTATATGTACCATGTAAACGTTTTTCTTGCAATCTATGTGTGCTTGTACATGTGTGTATGTGTATGTGCAGTTCATCATCTGCTGGTGCCAGTTCCTGTACAGTGCAAATATTGTAAAATGCATAATAGGTGATCAAGTGCTGTTGTGTAAATAAAAATCAAGTTCGTACTCTCTTAGTGTAAAGCATATCTGCTAGTCTCTTGTAATGTAAGATGTTGTAAATATTGTATAACAAATTTCCATAATAGTTGGTCAGTTGCTGTTATGAATATACAATCATTCTTCATATAAGCTATCTTTCTTTTGCAAAAAATTAAATTAATTTTTACCAATAATGAACCATGAGTTAATTTGCTAAATCTGTCTTATTGTTTGATCCTTCCATCACTGTTAATGGTGTAGTAGAATGGTGGCAAAGATGAACAATCTGTTTTGTAGAGCATTGTTTATTTACACACACACACACACACACACACACACACACACACACACATATATATATATATATATATATATATATATATATATATATATATTGCCATACCATCAGTAGATTCAGCCTCCACACATTTTATAGCTACAGTGTCGACGCTTACACACTTTGGTATATGGGGAATACAGGCATTTATGCGTTGGTCCACTTGGTCTAAAGTTATACTGTTGTTACATAAATACTTAACAAATTCGTAGTACATCTCTCTTACACATCAGTGCCACTGACAGACTCTATCTGTTCAAACTGATAATGCATAATACAGGTCCTTCAGCTTAAAAACACTTGGATGTTTCAGATATATATTCATATCCCATGACGTTAATTCTAGCATTACCTCACCGTATGTATCTATTATAAAGACTTTATGGCGAAACATTTGAATGTCAGTAGGAATATGAGAAGGGAATACCTGTCCATCATCTACCTCTGTACGTATTACATCACACACCCTAGATAGTCCCACTCATACCAAGAATGCTACACTTTAGCACCAAAACGTGCATTTTCTACTGCTATAACTACTTAAAAATCATTGACAGTTGCCAGTCCTACATTCACGCCTTTAGAGCCACTGCATGCCACATCATATGTGTTGGCGAATAATAGTATGCTTGTGGGACGAGGTTGCTGTGCCTGTGCTACGACAAAGAGATACGACACCAAGTCTTACAGGTCACGAAGCCATGCTGTGGAAAGTGACTGTTGCTGTTGCTGCTATGGTTCAAGTGGGAACATATCAGCGCCCTCCTTCATCATTGGTCCAGGGGCATAGTGGTGCTGTTGCAGCATAGCTGAAGGACGGTAGGTCAGGGAGGCATCCTGTGCAGAGTGACTGCTGCCGTGGCAAATGCAACCCTTGCACGTCCTCATCTGTAACAACAATAATAACAAAGCCTTAAGTGTAACGCTATACACACATAATAATAACAATAATAATAATAATAATAAAAGATGGACTGACAAATTACAAACCGACAGTCTTCTAATTCTCAGATGATCGCTGTTGCTGCTGCTGTTGGTGGTGCTTCATTCTGGACAGCGAATGATGAGGAACACACAATCAAATTATTATAAAAACATTGCTCAATGGCTAGGGAGCTAAACGTGCATGCAATTGGCTGGCACCAACACTGTACTGCATGGAAATTAAAATTGTTCAGCTTCACTTGAGCGGGGACACAGTGGTGTTAGGGTCAGGTCCTAGGTGTGTGGGTGACGGAAATAGGAGGCAGAAGAAGGTGGCCTTGATGTTAAGAAAGTGCTGATGGTGATGGCAGCGAAATACGACAAGAGCAGTTTCCTGAGATCCGGATGCCATGACCTTGAAGATAAGGAAGTGATGATGCTGATGTCAGCATAATTGCTGCCCATAAATTCTGTGACTCACCATTCAGTGCTGCTAAGCTATTGTGAACAAACGGATGGAAACAAGATATTTCAGTGATGAAATCGGAGCTAACCCTTGCCAAATGGCATACTGAAACATGATATGCTGTCTGATGAACCTATTGCAGCAGGACATGTTTCCACGTGGACAGAGGGAAAGCTAAATACACATTTTCACCTTAAAGTTGTTACGTGCAGTAATGTATGAGATCTCCTCAGTTCCAGCGGTTCATATGCCCACTTTGAAAGTAAGATGAGTGGTGAAGTATATAAAGACATTTTCGGTGATCCATCTTTCTCCAACGACGCGGTCAATGTTTCCAGCAAGCAATTTCTTCTACACAACACCTTCAGTTTCATGGCTAATAATTATAAAGGTTTTTAACTGTTCCAGGGAAAATCTACAACCACTCACGCTGAAAAATTGGTTATGACGTGTAAAGACGGAGAAACAATAGTAGCATGTGTTGAAGAAAAATTGTCTGTCTCCTTCCCGTCAAGGAATTTCGAAAATTTCATTACGATCGACGATGCAGAAGCTCAATGGCAACTGTTCTATGATTAATGTCCGATTTTCCACAGGATGATGACGTTTCAGATGCTACATGTTGCCAAATTTTATGTAATGTTGATTTTCATAACATGTTGCCCAATCCTGCAAGTCGAAGAAAAGGAGCATGCTTACGACAGTCTTGGTAGTTGATAAATTCTGATGTCGGAGACTTATCTCGTAAAATATGCTTTACACTGAGGTGAAAAGTCACGGAATAGCGATATGCACATGTACATCTGGCGGTACTATCGCGTATACAAAATATAAAAGGCAGTGCATTGGGGGGCTGTCATTTGTAATCAGATCATTGATGTGAAACGGTTTCCGATTTGATTATAGCCGCACTACGCAAATTAACAGATACTGAAAGCGGAGCTGTAGTTGGAGCTAGACGCATGGGATATTCCATTTCGGAGGTCGTTCGGGAATTCAATATTCAGAGATTCACAGTATCGAGAGAGTGTCTTGAATACCAGATTTTAGACATTATCTACGACCATGGACAACGCAGTGCCCGACGGCCTCCAATTAACGACCGAGGGCTGCGGCGTTTGCGTAGACTTGTCTGTGCTAACACACAAGAACCTATGTGAAATGTCAGAAATCAACGTGGGACGTATAGGGAACGTATCCGTTAGGATAGTGCGGTGTAATTTGGCGTCAATGGGCTATAGGAGCAGACTATCGACGCGAGTGCCTTTGCTAGCATAACGACGTCGCCTCTCTCCTGGGCTCGTGACTGGAAAAACCATGGCCTGGTCAGATGCGTCCCGATTTCAGTTGGTAAGAGCTGTTAGTAGGGCCCGAGTGTGGCTCAGATTCCACGAAGCAATGGACCCAGGTTGTCAAAAAGCACTGTGTAAGCTGATGGTGCCTCCACAATGAGCCGGCCGCTGTGGCCGTGCGGTTCTAGGCGCTTCAGTCTGGAACCGCGTGACCGCTACGGTCGCAGGTTCGAATCCTGCCTCGGGCATGGATGTGTGTCATGTCCTTAGGTTAGTTAGGTTTAATTAGTTCTAAGTTCTAGGCGACTGATGACCTCGGAAGTTAAGTCGCATAGTGTTCAGAGCCATTTGAACCTCCACAATGCTTTTGGCTGTATTCAGATAGAATGGACTGGGTCCTCTGGTCTGACTGAACTGATCATTGACTGGGAATGGCTATGTTAGGCTACTTGGCGGCGATTTTCAGCCATTCATGGACTTCATATCTCCAGAGAACGATGGAATGTCTATAGATGACAATGTACGATGGCACTGGACCGCAGTTGTTAGCGACTGGATTGAAGAACATTCTGGACAATTCGAGCGAATGACCTCACCACCCAGTTCGAATGACATGAATCCTGTCGAACATGTATGGGACATAGTGGAGAAGTCAGTTCATGCACTAAATCCCGCACCGGCCACACTTTCCCAGTTATGAACAGCTATAGAGTCAGAATGGCTCAGTATTTCTGCAGGGGACTTTCAACGACTTGTTGAGCCCATGACACTTGGAGTGGCTGCACTACGCCAGGCAAAAGGCTGTCTGACACGATATTGGGAGGTATATCATGACCTTTGTCACGAGATCATATCCCTCAGTTACAGAGTCTAGTAAAATCAAACCTTATTCGCACACAACATCTCAAAGGCTCTGTAGTTTAGGCCAGCCGTCCGTTGTTTCCTTCATTCCAGAGATGCTAATGCAGTTGAAAAACAGATGAGCGTTAGCGATGCATGAATCGTGAGTATTTATTGTTTGGAATTCAGTGACGAGTGAAACTTTATGTCGGTTCGTGAGCCGCTTGTAAATAACTAATTGGTGGACTTTTTTCTATGAGACGTACATTTTTAGACTTCCAGAGAATAAAATATCTGAAGAGAATGATCTCACAAATACTGCCAGTAGAGTTAAAAACAATTGAAGGACAAGTGCAAAGAGATGTTCGAAAACGAAGGAAAAAACCGTAACCGTAACATGCACTAAACGACATTTTATGAGAAGACGAAGAAGAAATTTAGTCAGCGTAATGTGATTTTTCTGTTGAGTGGAAAAGTATGGCATTATGAGAACAACTGCAAGTAAGCGAAACGTTTTCTTTGCGTAGGACATTAGTTATTATGTGTCTCTCTAAAATACTGACCACTTTTCCATCATTTAGAAGGGGAAACATAACATATACAATGCTGTTACTTGACGAGACGAAGAAGAAGAAAATAATCCACGGAGACCTACAAGACTGAGTGGCCTAGGATGACCAAACGAGTAAGGTGGTAACAACCCAGTTCTTGTGGACCAGTCATTCACATGTAGAGAGCTGAACGGTGAACGTTGTAACGAGCAGACAAAATTCTACCATCAATACTGGAACTCAGCACTTCAGCGAAGATGTAGCAGCACGATGAGAGATACTATAAAATCATAAAGAGATGGATCCATTGAAAAAGAAAAGTTGGAGCTACTTCTAACGAAACAGATGTCCTAAGTGAAGGAGAAAAGTCATATTTTCCCCGTCAACAGATTCTCTCTTTCATATTACTGACTTTTCAGGTAGTGATACATCCGGACTTGTTTCACTGCTTATATTTCCACTAACAATAAAATGCGTCCAAAACTTGAACGCCCTTCCTCTCATGAGGAAGATCCTAATCTCTTATCCGGAAAGAGGAGTGATCAACTCCTTGTCCCATAACCGAAATTCATGTTTCTCTTGGGTCCGTACCATGCTTAAGGCCAAAACTGGGGAACGAAATATCTCTGATGTGGTTCATGTGAGATATTATTCCATCTTTGAGATATTATTCCATCTTTGTCGAATAAATATTTAGAATCCAACTGTAGTTTCTTCTTGGCCTACAGCTCACGAGTAAGTATCTGTCAAAAACTTTGTTGTCAGAAATTCAGTTCCTCAATATTACAGACCGATGACGGTTGCAGTCTGGTCCCTTTAATACCACAAACCAACCAACCAACCAACCTCAATATTACAATAGTTTTGTTGTTTGAACCAATTTCATACGGATTTCTAATAGAAGAATATGAGTGTTCTAGTGTTAAATAAGCTACAATATGCCACAAAAGTTAGCCCGGGAAGCTGTTCCCGCATTCCAGTGATATACTGCACCAGGATGTATTACCTAGGCAAGGGGCGGTTTGGTTATTATTTATCATCGGACAATAACACGAAAAAAGTTATTTACAACGATACACACACACACACACACACACACATATATATATATATATATATATATATATTGTTATTTATAGTTTTATTTATAGTTCTTTGAAATGGTGAAATGGACACTTACCACTTACCTTCTGACTGTGCCTTAAAGACACTCGCAACTTTTTTTCGAGAAACAGCTGACGTTTCCATGTGGCATGGGTGACATTATGAAGCATGTATTCACCGAGAAATTATATTTAAAAATAGGATAACTGGTTGAGCAATATGGGGCTTGTAAGCTGCCATATAGTTGCTGGGGCAGGTAAGTCAGTGCATGCTAGGCATAATACCTAAGTTAATGCAGTGAGCTGTGAAACGAGGTGGGAAGCCATTCATCCAGCTGCAGCAGCCTAGTGACTTGTGGAACCCCATGGAAAGAAAGATGTACAACTACGTGCTTAACCCTAGAACACTAAAGGGGCGAAAACGTTACATTGCTGCTAGGCAATCGTAATGTATACTACTCCACATTTTATTCAAAGAAAGTCATAATTTATGGGGTATGCATTAGTTAATTGCCAGGATTACATCTTGAATGGTATGTTACACACTAAATTAGGTACAAAATGTCCTTTCTAATACCCTACTGGAATTATCAATTTTAGGAGGATTTAGTAATCTAGGATTAAGGAAATGAAACGTATATTCAGGAACTGACTACATTAAAACTGAAACTTCCAATATTCACTGAAAACACTATGACTTATTATATGTGATATCAAAAATCTAAAGACAGTGGCGAACTTAACGGTGGTGATATGCAGTTACAAGAATTATTACCATGTGTATAAAGTAGTTACTAACAAAGTCATTAACAATTATAATAAAATTGAGTATTAAATCAATAACAAATGTTGCACACATAGTGTATACTCTTACGACACATGGTTAAGAAAGTCTTGGTATCAGCTAGAGAATGACTATTTTTCTATTATTGTTAAACAAATAAACAAATTGTAATAAACATCTTGAATAACTTACATAAGAATGTCAAAAGAAAGATTTCTTTGCACGTCCACTAAGCCAAGTTTGCCCATTATTTCATAATCCTGACATTGTTTAATGAGAATTTTAGTAGCATAACTTTCATAAGAATTTGATTTGAGTAATGTAAAATTTGAATTGAGCGATGTAGGATTGCAACACCTAAGTGAATATAGTCGTGAGCTAGACTATGTTCTAACTATTCTGTTTGTAATGTATGAATTTAAATAAAGCCTCCCATTAAGCTGTGTTTAAAACTGGATAATGTAATATCAGATTGATAATCGACAAGGACTTTGTGTTCTATGTGTTTGAAATGAATAAAAGTTGCAATATGTATATAGTCTTACAACTGGTGATGAAGTTTTAAGTTGCTATATTGAGTCAAGCAGTGGGTCACATGGTAAAGTTTTTTCAAAAAGGCAGGAAGAGGCAGAGTTGGGGTTTTTTAGTTATTGATTCTTGGTCGGCGATGTTGGTTCTTGTAAGATTTGCATGGACAGAGGGCAGCTTGTGTCTAAAAATGTTATTCGGGACTTGGAAAAATTTGCATATGTGCGTCAGTTTGGGACTTTGGAATATTTTGATGTATAACAGTTCGGATTACTACTTTGGAACTCTGTGTCCTAGTTGGTGTACCCTCAAGGTGACTGAACATCTCAACTGCAGTTAACTTCGTTACTGTGCAAGTACCTGACTGCACTGACTGAATTTCAAGATTTCGTTGCAATCTAGGTGATTTGATGCATGGCTCCTCCCCATTAGTTCAAATTCGTTACTATCTAAAAACACTCTGCTTGCACTGCCAAATTAATCGGTTTTGTTTCTTGTAACTATACTGCGTTCAGTAACATCGTATTTGAGGACACCATTCAGAACAAAATTTGAGTGATTTGAGTATACGAATGGTCAAGGTTAATACTTTGGAGGCTCTCTTGTCTGTCTTTAGGCCTCTTTCTTTCGAGTAGCAATTACACATGTAATATAGATTATATACCGCCTTTGGATATTGAAATTAGTGTCATTTAGACCACACACATTTAGCGTTATTTGAAAGCTACTTTAGTAGTCACTATAACAACTTGGTTTTGTTTCAAAAGAGACCGTAAACAGTTCTTACGTTTTATATTACTACTACTAAACGGTATTACAATTATTACTCACGATTTTTTGCTTCCTACTTCATTCCTAATGCTCTCCCACACATAGCTGCTCGGATTATAGACCATTGTACTTCACTGGCACTGGAAATACTTTTGATTTTATTTTGTATAGTCGTACATAAATCTCTTGTTATTTCGTTTTGATGTTGGAAGGTGCAATAATTTTTGCTTTTGTTTTCTGTCGTTGTTAATGTGTCTGGTGTTCCTTTGTGTGTGCGAATATGTATTTTTCGTCTAGTGTGTGTGGGTGTGCGTTTGTGTGTGTGTGTGTGTGTGTGCTCTTTTATATTTGTTTTTAATATGTCATTACTTGTGCATAACATACAAACACATACGCAGGCATAGACACACACACACACACACACACACACACACATACACACACACGGAGGGATATCACATACATTTGCACCCACAGAAAACAAAACAAAAGATAGTCGCACCGTGAAACATCAAAACAAAGAACAAGTTGCAAGAGCGTCTACGCAACATGAAAACAAAAATATACCGACAGTCAGTGAAGTGCAATGTTCTAAAAATCAGGCACCTACGTGTAGAAGAACATCCAAAAATCGATGAGTATTAATTGTAATTTAATGCTTTTTGGTAGATTTGAAAGAAATACGACATTGTTACCGTGACTACTGAAGATGCTTTGAAATAAAACGAAACGCCCATAGTCTAAATAAGTTTTTTATTACAATCGGAAAAGTGGACAAACAACCTACAGCACTTGCATAAATCCTTTGGTTTTGCCCACATTAGTATTTATTTGTTTATTTCACAGCTATGTCTATGCTAAATTAAGGCGCCCCATGATTGATTCATTCTTCTACAGGGGCTTAAAGCAATAGTGAATGACAGAATTCCTCTTTGTTCAGATTAGTCGTATACAAATATACGATGGTGTGGTCGCTGTCTGTGGCTAGGTAGGAACAAATTGATGCTTACCGGCAATTACTTCTCATCATTATTTGTTATCGAGCTCCTAGTAGAGTTGCACACGATTGTTCCGTGTCTAGGATACGAAATATACGAAAACCTCTGCTTACTGACGGTCGACACCTCAGAGCTCTCGCATTCTTGTGTACTGTGTGTCATCAAATAACAACACTAAACAAGTAATTACAAACGGATTCTGTGTTTATGATTAATAGAATGGCTTAATTACTCGATTACACTCCTTTGGACAGGTAACACATACATTAAAAATTTCAGAAATGAAAACATCTTGTCATCGACTTTAGTGATTTTTTTATTTGTCCTATCAGTCCATTTAGGCTTTCATGCCGTTGGCAATCAGAAGCTGGGGGGAACGGACCACAGTTACACACAATACTATAAAAAACTGTATATAGTGTAGGAAACAGGACATTAAGTCAAGAAGTGGGCTGCATGTTTTGGAGAGGATAAACAATGTATTCAGAAATAAGAAGTCTTGTGCAGCTATGCAAAACACTGTTGATAAATATTCAAAGACTTTGCTAAAACAAAGTTTAAGAACATGGAGTTCACTGTGTAAACTTGTATCGGAAAACTTAGTAGATATAGCTGAAAATTAAACTGTAGGCATAAATTTGTAATGCCCTCCCCCACCAGCTATCTCCCTCTTTCCCCCTCTCTCACCCCCCGTCCGAGCACATATATATTTTAGATGAAGTTATAATTTTAGTTGTAATAATAGGAATAAATGCCTTTTTAAAGCTTAATGGAATAAAAGATGATGGTAGGTAACTTCACATTATGCCTGTCTTTCTCGCATCCTTAAGGTATTTTTATTTTGGGGATTATAAAAGATCTGTCGTGGACAAGGCAGCACCGTAAAAGAGTGTTGTGACAGTTGTAAAGAGATATTCAAGATGGAATTTACATAAATATGTAGTGTTATATGTTCATGCTGTACTGAACGATTTCTTCTGAAGTATCATCAGTATTAGCCTCTGGATTGCAAGTTATAGAAATAGAGTTATACATGTGGTTTCCTACTGAAAACGTAATAGAACAGCGGGGCATGTAACATAATTGGAAATGCACATCATAAATGTGTAACAGAACCCTAGGTTTATGTCTTTGGCATTTAAAAAGGGGAAAAAAGCTTGAAGTGTGTTGGAGATATACGTCACTGGTAACAAACTACCTGGTCGATTGGACAGCAACATGCTCCCAGAAAATATCTGACTAGGGCGGGAATCATGTCCACTAAGACAGTAAGAATTCTGTCAGGATCATCATCAATGTGAACTGAACATCTTCTTTGAGTAACAGAGTATTACGGCACGATGGATATGCAGAGGGCATTTACGAACAATTAGACACTAGACTATGGTTTCGTGAGTAGTGAATAAAAATGCATACCACCATCTCAAAGATGATTCAGAGTAATAGGGAACACTGGTTGAGGCACTGCACCGGTTTTAGGGGCAGTGCCCTGTCCAGCCATCCAGATTACGGTTTCCCGTTCAGGGAAAGTGCTGTGATGATTCCTATGATAAAAACATTGCCGATTTCATTACCCATCCTCCTACAGCCCAAGCTTATGTTCTGCCTGTAATGAGCTCGTTGTCGAAAGGGGGGTTAATTCTGATATTCCGTTCTTCAAAGAGACGGGAGTCGTTGAGGCAGCTCGTGTTAAGAAATGCCCTTACATGCTGGAGCCAGTGCTGTGGTGCTTAGTTCTTTTGAAAATGAAATTTTCTTGCATGTTCTCGCATTAGGGAAAAAAATCCAGATCTCCATCGTATCCAGGTAACTAAACGAGCGAGACAGATATCTGGACCATGCTTACTGCATACATCTACCGGTAACCATATGAATCGGCAAGATACAGCTGGAGCAAGAAAAAAATCTCAAGTTTCTGTCTTAATTCATGTGGGTCTTATAGTTTTCTGCAATATAACCTCTGGTTTTTCAAGTTGTCCGATCGTTTGACGATTTTATAAACAGTTCACTGGTTCACTAAAATTTTTGCACTACTGTTTGCTGTCGAACTGACTCGGCATCGAAATTTTTACAGACAGCAATTTAGAGGACAACTTAACACGGCCAGGTAGCAGATCGTGTTAAAGTGATATATATCGGCACACGGGAGAAGCGGCGGCATCGGATCGATTTCGCCCCGCCGATTAACAACGATGGCCAGTGTTCCGGGCGCCCTGGATGTGCTTATTATGCCGTGTCCCACGCCCGACTAGGTCTGTGGTTCTCAACTTTTCTTAGACTATTACCCCTGAGAGCAATCAGACATTAGCTAGTAACCTCCCCTTAATCCCCCCCTCCCTCCCCCCCGCCCCCGCTGTCATTTGTTCTCCCCCAATAAACCGTAGAATGAAAGACTCTTCTTGCAACACTTTTATTTTAAAAATGGTGAAAAATGAATGATGTTTAGTTTGTGTGTGGGAGAGGAGGAGGTGGGGGCGGTATTCGAATGAATGACGAAAAAATTCGCCCTACACTGCAAGTGCTACTCACAGCTCCTTCTCAGATGCAAAACATACTTCCCCTGCATTACTCCTCTCCATTGCGACACTTGCTTGACTTGCACTCTGCAACCCCATTTAAAATCAACCTAGTTAAAATATGTGCACTATGCGTAATGTTTGTAAATCACTTGATTGCTGCACTCCTTATCTCTGAACTGTCAGAAATTGGAAGATTTCAGGCTGTTAATGCTTTATGTCTGGCCACAGCCACTAATAATAATAGTAATAACAATAAAAATAATGCCGTGTACAACACTATAGTAGCCCTTACGTACTTACTGCTACGTCGTGCTGTCAATTAATTCGTTTATCTGTTTCGAAGGGTGTAATGAAAGAACTTATGGATTACTGCAGGTACTATCTACAACTTGGAGAAGATATTTGCTTGAGCTAGTTATCATTTATTGCGTATATGTCGCACTTTTATCATCAGCAATATACGGGACAAAGCACAACATAAGTGTGTCTAATGGGTGGACTAAGTGTGGAACCTGTAACTTCCCCCACATTAATGCTGTTAATTGAGAAAAAGTAATTATTGATAACTTATATAATCAATATTAGAGTCTCATGAAATTGTGATAATTGTAATGATCTTTTGAACTCCGTGACTGAAACAGAATCGAACTGTTTAGCTTTTACCACCCAGAAAATTTCATTTTATCCCCGGATTAGGAACCACTGGACTAGATTGCGATGATTATGTTTGATTCGTGTGGTGCGCAACTGCGCGGTTATCAGCGCCCGTACGAAGTCCCAACTTGTACACACTCCAATTTTTACACAGTCCAATCTAGCCACTGTCACGAATGATGATGACGATGAAATGACGAGGACTACACAAACACCCAGTCCCTGGACAGAGAAAATGCCCTACACGGCCGGACTGGCCTAGGTGGTTATTGGGCTAGTACCCACGTCCCGCCTCATTTACACGATTCACAAACATTTAGAAGAAACGCTCTCACACTTCCATATGAGATAACACTAGATGTAGAGATATGGGCTTCACAATTTCTGTCCCGGGGTAAGTGGTGGCGTCAGCAAGGGCATCCGGAACCCACTGCCACTAACAAAAAAAATGGTTCAAATGGCTCTGAGCACTATGGGACTTAACTTCTGAGGTCATCAGTCCCCTAGAACTTAAACCTAACTATCCATGCCCGAGGCCGGATTCGAACCTGCGACCGTAGCTGTCTCACGGTTCCAGACTGTAGCGCCTAGAACCGCTCGGCCACCCCGGCCGGCTGCCACTAACAATGCGAAATGCGAAATCACACGCCAAACCCGTTGAGGCTTGCCATCAAGAAGGAGACTTGCATCACTGTCAAGCGTAACACATCTGTCCTCTCAACTTGTCACTGCTACTCTTGAATACAACTAATTCAGTCAACATACTATGATGGAGAGGGATCTTGAAATTAAACATTCAGTCGTTAACACTGGATTTATAGAATTGATGGAAAGGTTCCTACGTCTAACTGAAATCTACTCAGAATACATACACTCGCCCACTGCTTATATTTTCACTTGGGTTAGTCTTTGTCCTTTATGGTTCCGTTCGGTCTTCGTAAACGAACAAATACTGTACCACATTGCACAATAACAATCATAGAATAAATATTTTCTAGCACGAGTGGCTGACATTGTCAAGGTTTTACCTCCATTGTTGCTGGCGGACAGGCGTGGTCCTCCCATCCGAGCGCCGCGACAGATACGCGTACAAACTTGAATTCCTCTCCTCGCAACGGCGTAGCACGTAACTGTTGCGGACCGCCACAAACAATGGGGGATGAAGCGTTGCAATGCCAGCCCTTCTTGCTGGCGAATGTCAGAAAAATCGTTAAACTATTGAAGGTAGAAGATCACGAGACAAAATCCAAAAGGAAAAACGCCAAGAAGTGGACACGAAAGCTTCACAGTCTCATGCATGATTAAATAGTTTGCGTCCCCGTTTACGCCGTCATCTCCTTGCCCCAACTCGTATTTGTTGACTCCATGAGCTGAAACCTCAACGATATATAGCTACGCACCTTAGGCGCCAAACGCTCACCACCCATACTATCCGAAGGGTATGTCCGTGCTGCCCATGATCTTGGATGCAGCGGAGACTGGTGTGGGTAAGATTCGATACATAGCTGCGGTATCGATGTCTGTGCCCTTACGACGTCCCAAGATCGAATCGTAGCCCTGGCGTGAAACTGTACGTGCAGGTGAGAGGTCGTTCTGATATGCTGCTACCCTACCACTGCAGAATTCGCACGGTAGCGGTATTCTCTGCTTAGCGTGGCCCCACACGTGGCTCGGCATGCTGGCTTCGCTGCCTTCAGCTTATACGAGGTGCAGGTGGGTCCCCACTGTATGCTAATTGAGATGAGCCTAATCCGCTTACGTAGCGTGCCGCGGCCTGATACAGGTTAATCTAGGATTGCAGGAGCTGCCGCCTCGTTCATAACACGGGAGAACCTGCGACAACGCTGGAGGTGGCCGGGGACCTTTCAGGCAGCTATTGTGCCGATTAACCCGCAACAGCTCACGCTTCTAAGTGTGTTGAAAGGGCGGAAGCATCTCGTACTGAGTCTTACGCTTACGGACATTGTTGGTACAAATTCATTTACATTTAGATGTGGGAAGCGTAAAATGAGAGCTCCTAAAAGGGGAAGTGTGGTGGATTCAGTCTCGAATATGCCCTAACTTCTCCTGTACCATACAGCACTTACATCTGTATCTACATGTACATGAGTACCCTGCAATTCACACTTAAGTGCCTGGCAGAGGATTCATGGAATCATCTTCACACAATTTCTCTATCGTTCCAATCTCGAACAGAGCGAAAAAGAACACTTAAATCTCTGGGTCGGAGCTGTGACATTCGTGACACCCTATTTCGTATGTGATCGTTTCAATTTTAAATGTTCGTTCAAATGGTTCAAATGGCTCTGAGCACTATGGGACTTAACTGCTGGGGTATCAGTCCCCTAGAACTAAGAACTCCTTAAACCTAACTAACCTAAGGACATCACACACATCCATGCCCTAGGCAGGATTCGAACCTGCGACCGTAGCGGTCACTACGTACGTCATTGTTATCCCTAGGCACCTATAGACGAATTGAAGGCCATTAGATTTGTATTACGAGAAACAGGACTCCATCATCATTGTAGCCACTGTAACAAATTCCTGAAGCTTAAAAATTTGTGGTGGACTGGGAATCGAACCCGGCTGCTCCGCTTCTCTAGAACGGTTTCCTTAACCGCCTCTGCTATTCAGACACGTTTCACGGCCGACCCAGATTCTCAACCTGTCACGCACAAGTAGCGCCCCTTTCTGTTACCCCATTGCTCATAGCATTTACTAAGGACCACAGGGTTTGGGAAGAAATGGTGCATCCGCACTCCAGTGTCCTCTGTAACGTTCTTTTCAATAATTTGCTTTGAGATACGTAACTGAATGCCTGTAGACGAAACAATAAATTAAACACTGATTGGTGGCGGGTGCTTAAAAATAAATGAAAATGCCTTACGTGGTGGAATGCGATACATTCTGGTCTCTGATAAAAAAAAAAAAAATGTATAGTAGCTACAGGGTCAGAAGTGTGCAATGATGGCCATTAATACTTGAAATTCACGTGAAGTTCTTTTGGATGATAAATGAGAACATTTAATAAAATTCAACTTCTTTGAAAAATATATGACCTGGACAGGGAGCCAGTACTGATTGTGGTGAATTACTGACACTGTCCGCCCCCGGTAGCTGAGTGGTCAGCGCGACAGAATGTCAATCCTAAGGGCATGGGTTCGATTCCCGGCTGGGTCAGAGATTTTCTCCGCTGAGGGACTGGGTGTTGTGTTCTCCTAATCATCATCATTTCATCCCCATCGACGCGCAAGTCGCCGAAGCGGCGTCAAGTCGAAAGACTTGCACCAGGCGAACGGTCTACTCGACGGGAGGCCTAGTCACACGACATTATTATACTGACACTGATTTTCTTGCGTAATTATAATTTAAGGTTGGCTTTTCAAAAACATTTGGCAACTGAAGTTACATAGGTCACAAAGGTATATCATATTTACTAATTGACCCACAAACAACGATATTTTTATAGCCAGAATTAGCTAACCTCACTAGTCGAATATAAATGCAAATCATCAAATTACATATAGCTCTGCTAACAAGTCTTAGAAACATTAAAAAAAATGAAATATCTAACTAGCCCTTTTACCAAATCAGTTTACATACATTCTGGGGTTACTCAAGAATTACAAATTATCAACCAACTCATCTACACTAACGCGCTGACAAAACGAAAATAATAATTATTTAACATCTTTACCTTGCTTGCGTGTAGACTTCGGTTCCCATGTTCAACAATATTAACATACCTACATTAATCTAACACTTGGTGGCTTCACAGAGCACACCACAAACACTGTGTAGTCCATCCTCTTTCACACGCAAAAAGGTACCTACAACCGTGCGCCAAGCGCTCTCTTACTCCATCACTATCCCACACCAGGAACAGTATCTTTGGCTCTGCTGTCAAGCACAGTCAGCGACCTGATTTATAAAGCCCATCAGATACATACATCGTTTATAATATCGCAGTTTCAGTTTAGTTTACATTGATAATCTTATCATATTCGGGTGTCACATACAAGTGTGCACCAGTAGGCTCCTTCCACAACCCTCCAGCGGGGTTTGCACAACAAATGTGTGGTAAATTTATCTTATTTCTGATAAGTAGTAATCTTGAGTAGTGTAAAACCATTATAGTGTAGACCTGCGGACCATTATAAAGTAACATGTCATGATTGTACAAAAAAAACCTAACTGTATAACATCATTAAATCTGAAAGAATTGATAGTGCTCAGGTGCACTAGTATAAATCATAATCTGATTATATTATGAGTAAAGCAAAATCAGTATACAATCCTAATCGTCAAGCTAATGTTATAGCAAAGGAAGAGTCATGGCTGATGCCTATGAGCATGTTGAAGTGACTGCATCATAAAACCCATTTCTTTTTGTTTTGTGCAGGTTCAACAAATGAGTAGTGACCAATGTGGATTGCATTCAGCGTACCAAGACATCTGAACACTGTATTATAGGCTTCAGTCATGTGCAGAGATACAGTAGGTACTCAGCAACAAATTACCAACAACCACAGTTAGCGATTATCATAATGTCAGTAACGTGATGACCAGCATCGTCACTGCTCTTCATAGTAGAGATTCTTCTGAGGTCCAAATCAAACTTATGTTGAAGTATGAATACCAGTAATAAATTGCTCCAATACCATGAATGGAGGTAGGAGACTGGATAAAGAAAGGTAGGAAAAGGTAGCAAAGGTAAGGTAGTGGAACATGTCCATTTCTGCCTATGTCAACATCGAGTAATCTATCTGATGATAAAAAGTTCAGGATCCTAATTAAATTACAAACTGTATGAAGCAACAATGCTTTACATAAGAGTGAATAGGTAAAATTGAAAGTGAACTCTGAATAAGACAACACCAATAAGTGTGGCGTCAGGCTGTTAAATAGTAGAATAATCTAACATGACAGAGAACATCACTGCTTCATAATATTATACTTCGGCTCTCAGTGGCCTTGTGTATTAATATTGAGACATAATTACTTAAGAATACCTAATAGTAAAATCAAGAATTGAATGGCTCCAGGTGGCCTTGTACTTGGATTACACGCAAATCTTATTAAGACAACTGTATAGAAAATATCAATCTGATACTCAGAGTGGCTTTCTTACACAAATAAATAATGATCTTAATGGCTATAAAATGATTGGTCTCTTAGTGGCCTAGTACATGAAATACATGCAAATCTTAATATCTAAAACAATTGAATAGAGAATATCAATCAGAGACTCCAAGTGGCCTTTCCACATACATAAATGCTGATCTTAGTAGCTAAAAAAAGTTACAGAAATCATATTTGGGGCTCAAAGTGGCCTAGTTTTACATGAAGTAAATGCTGATTTAATAACTAAAAATGTGACAGGAATCTTCTTTGTGGCTCAAAGTGGTCTCGTTTTACTTGAGATAAATGCTGACCTTAATAGCAAAAATGTGACAGAAAACATCTTTGTGGCTCAAGGTGGCCTAGTTTCACATAGCATGAACATCAAAGCTGAGAAAGTATTATAAAATATCATTTACCTATAACTTTAGATGGCGCTCAGAGGCCTATACGTAATTCATAATGAGAATACGTAACTCAGCATGGCTTTTGCAAGAACGAAGTCCATAAATAGCAGTATTATACAAAAGTATGGCTCTGTATGGCCTGTATGAGTACATATTAGACAAACAGAATCAAAGTCTGGCATCATGTAAGTAAAGACGCAATATCTATAGGTTGTGTAGCACCCTCGGGGCTACATAAATTTTAGTCTAGTAAATGGCTTATACCTCTAACAATGGAAGGGAAGGATATGGGAATGAATGATAAGGGCAGTGCACTTTATCCGTAAAGAAAGTGATAAACAGTTAATAGTCGTTCGTCTTGAGTCAAGAACTGCTATGGTCAAAGCAAAGAAAAGAAAGTGGTTATAGTATATGCAAGCGTAAAGACAGGAGTATGAAGTGCAATATAACTTACTGACAAGATAAATGTAACATATCACAGTAAATAATGAGATAAATATGCAAATATTATGATGAGTGGCAGAAATAGTGGAACCTGGGAATGTGATTATTAACCTGAAAAAAAAAAGCAGTTATGCTTGCTGACATAAGAAGGCAGTATCGTATGCAATCTCATAAAGATTGGTGAAAAAATGTGTTCACGTGTAAATCTTCCGTGACAGTCTCCCACAAACACCTCCAATCATGTGGCACAAGGTAAGACAGATTTTCCTAGAAAGCACAAGACATACACAAAACAAATATTAATACCATACAATATCATTACAGAAGAATCATCAATATATCAATATAATTCTCATTATTGGAGTGCAGCTCATGGCATGAACACTCATTAGATGTCGAAATCACATCATTATTCCAGAAAATTGGTGCAGCTCAGGGGATGAACACTTATTAAATATTCCAATAATACTCTTATGCCTAACACAAAACCCAGAGAAAAAATATCCTTAATCCTAAATCTTTATAGATAGTCTGCTTAATTTACCTAGTACACTAAGAGGAAAATGTTTATAGAAGCCCATCAGGAAATAGGTTGGCTCTGAGCACTATGGGACTTAACATCTATGGTCATCAGTCCTCTAGAACTTCTTAAACCTAACTAACCTAAGGACAGCACACAACACCCAGCCATCACGAGGCAGAGAAAATCCCTGACCTTGCCGGGAATCGAACCCGGGAACCCGGGCGTGGGAAGCGAGAACGCTACCGCTACCGCACGACCACGAGATGCGGGCCAGGAAATAGTATGAGCAGTCTCAATGGGGTTGAGTATTCCACATAAGTTACTTATGCAAGACGTCGAACTGAAGAATTAATTTACGTCGTCAAAATTGGTGCTTATCTGTAGTGTAAATAAAGTATCTGGTTGCATAGAAATTTTGTAGAATAAGTGCTATAAAATTTTATTTTCAAATTCTTTCTGCTAAAATAAGTGTGTGTATAATTTCATTCACAAGCGCAACCGTATTCTTGATGCTAAGACTTACCTTATTGGTATTTCAGCAATTTCTCATTATCGCTATACGATAGAAATGGAAATTCAGTACATATCATTCAGGTTCCGCATAGCTACAAAAGAGGTAAAAAATGGACAGATTCGGTGTGTCAGTGTCAAAATCGTGTGTAACATCACAGTCTGGGAAAGCAAAATTCTATAAAAAGTAATTTTAGTGATGGCAGAATCTGCTATGTTGTATTGACATAGCGCAATATAACTGATCCAGCGCTGTGTTTGGTTCAAATGGTTCAAATGGTTCTGAGCACTATGGGACTTAACTTCTCAGGTCACGAGTCCCGTACAACTTAGAACTACTTAAACCTAACTAACCTAAGGACATCACGCACATCCGTGCCCGAGGCAGGATACGAACCTGCGACCGTAGCGGTGGCGCGGTTCCAGACTGTAGCGCCTAGAACTGCTCGGCCACTCCGGCCGGCAGCGCTGTGTTTGCCTTGGCATAATATTTTTGACATGAATGTAGGTGTGATTACTTTTGGAAATCGTTGTTTTCAAATAAATATGCTTGACAGTTTGGCGCTGGTGGTATTGATCCCTGGTTGTTTTATTGTGGGCTGATTTGCTGCTGATGACTTGGCGATTAATTTCATAGGATCTGCGCACTACTGTTAAATCAGATGGGCTTTGTGAGTAAAAGGAAGTAACTTCGACGTCGGTGGGCTCGATATATGTGGAGCAGAGTTTTTTTTAGGTCGGTGTGGCGCTACGTTGCTTTGAAGTAAGTTGTGGCGTGCCGTTACGCGGCCCGACGATATTGTTGACCGCGCCGCTGCTGGTTTCAAGGACGGCATTGCACTTACCTGTTGCAGATATCATACTCCGTCTGTCCGTGGCCTCTATGCTTCCAATATGCTGTATTACCCATTGACCTTCACCTTGACTGATTTGTAACATTTGAGAAATCTCACCATTTTCAGTTTGTATAGGATAAATGTGGTATCGGCATATCGGAAACTGCATTAACCTCGTCTGTAACGGAATTTATGCTAGCGTCAGCAGGGGTTGTAAGACTATTGAGCAGCTAATGTTCTACTTCCTGTCTTTGTACTGCTAATGACTGTAAAAACTGATTGTTTTCCTCTGTTTGTCTGCTGAGAAAGTATTTGTCTCGCTTTTCTGAAGTCTCTGTGTGAACTTTGTAAGACTTGCATCTAAGCGAGTGTCTTGTTGATCTATTCTTTCATTAACTGATTGGATTTCGTCTGTAACTATTTTATGGGTTTCACTACATTGATGTCTTAAAGCATTAATGTCATCTCTCAGAGGTTTGGTGCTGCCCGCGCACTGCCTGGCTATGGCTTCAATTTTATCGCAGAGACGTTTTCGCTGGCGGAAAATTGTTCATTGTTTTTATTAAATCGTTCATTGAACTGAGTATTCTGTTTAACCATTATTTGCATGAGATTTTGAAGCATCGCTTCCTTATTACTTTGAACTGATGTGTCGGGTGTCACCTGTGTTGTGTTTCGTGGTGTGGAGACTCATCTACAATCATGCACGTCTCGTTTGTTGCAGTATCTGCATAATTACCGCTAATGGAACAGGACGGATTTTTTTTAAAACAGTACTTTGCATTGCTTTGTGCCCTTATACACTATTGATTGATTGTACAAGAATTGGGAAGTTCATTGACATGATTTGGTAAACATGCGCGTTAGTAACATCTACCTCAGCTTCCTCCACTGTACCTGAATCGACAGTCTAAGCAGTTGCTAAACTAGGTCAAGTCATACTTTCAGTAAGCTGTATGTTACTTTGGGAAAAGGAACTCACGTTTTCTGTAATGTTTGCCAACTGCTGCACAGCAGAGTGGTTACTGTCATTCTCCGCTTTGTTGCCAACAATCGGAAAATCGTCTATTTCAGTATCTTTAATTGTCAGACTACACGCCGGAACCTTGACACTTTTGCGCGGCATGGTTAATGACGTACAGAATACAGGCCAAAGACAAAAAATATTGAAGAATCAAAGCGATGGAAAAGAAGGCGAAGCATTTAAGAGTGCCGATGAACTGTGGAAAAGTTTTGTACAAGTTAGCAAATTGCGCTGTGCCAAAAAAAAAAAAAAAATCAATCTGCTTTTATCGCTACAGAGTAGTTGAGAGAACAGAATATAATCGTTCACTTTGTGAAATATAATCAGGTATACATTATATATCGTTCACAAAGGGAACGATTGGCAGAGCTGTCGCTAAGTGTAACGTTCTTTTAAATAATTTCTTTGAGGTACGTAAGTGAGTGCCTGTGCACATAACAATAAATTAAACACTGAATGGTGGCGGGTGCATACAAATAAACAAAAATGTCTTACCTCTTACGCAGCAACTGTGGAATGCGATATATTGCGGTCTCTCGTAAAAAAATATGAATGACAGCTACAGGCTCAGCAGTGTCCAATGTTCGCCATTAATACTTCAAATGCGCATTTGACTGATAAATGAAAATATTTAAGAAAATCCAACTTCTTTGAGAAAGTTATGATCTGGACAGAGAGGCGGTACTGATTGTGGTGAACTAGTTACAAAGATGTTTGTGTGAAATTGTATTCTAGGTTAAGTTTAGCTTTTCAAAAACATTTGACAACTGAAGTTACATTAGTCAAAAAAGTATATCATTTTTACTCACAAACAACAAGATTTTTACAGCAAATATTATCTAACCTTACTAATCCAGCATAAATGCAAATCACCAAATTACATATAGCGCTGTCAAAAAATCTTAGACTCATTATAAAATTGAAATATCGAACTGGCCTTTTCATCAAATCGGTTTATGTACATTCTGGGGTCACTAAACAATTACAAATTATCATCCAGCTCATCTATACTAACACGCTGGCAAAACGAAAATAATAATTATTTAACATGTTTACATTGCTTGCATGAAGACTTCTGCTTTGATGTTCAACAACATTGACGTACCTACATTAATCTAACAATTGGTGACTTCACAGAGCACACCACAAAAACTGCCAACCCCATCCTCTGTCACTCACAAACAGCTACCTACAACTGTGTTCCATGCTAAGTGCTCTCTTACTCCACCCTTACTGTCTCAGATCAGGAACAGTATCTTTGGCTCTGCGGTCGTGCACAATCATCGATCCACTTTATAAAGCGTATCAGAGACATACATCATTTATGATATCATAGTTTCAGTTTATTTTACATTAATATTCTTATCATATTCGGGTGCCACGTACAAGTGTGCCCCAGTAGACTCTTTTCAACCCATAAACAAAAGTCAAGGGGATTGAGGTCTGCGAACGAGCAGGCCAAGGTGTGCTTCCCCCCCCCCCCCACCCCCCACCCCCCCCCACGACCAACGTCTGTATCTGGTGTCTGCGCACACTGTGTGGGAAGTGTGCGGGTGCGCCATCATGTATGAACCACATTTGTATACGTTGCTGCAGTGGCACAGCCTGTGGCAAGGTAGGCAATATTTTAATCAATGTCCAGATAATATGCTCCAGTTAACTTTTGTGGCAGCACATATGGTACTATTAACCTATCGCCAAGTGCGTCTGCTCGTGCATCGATTAAGAATTGGTATATGCCCTCTTTGCTGAATTGCTTGGGGACGTACACCAGCCCATACATGTTGCTTATGGAAATTCACACACCGTCTCTTGTGAAGCCTGCCACATCAGTAAACAAAATCTTGGATGTCAACAGTAGTTCAGCGACACACTTCGGCAACAGCCATTGAAACAGCCTCTGTCTGCCATGATGATCCTGTGATCTTAGGGTCTGAATGGGAACAGCAATTGCTCAAGAAGTACCCCCCAAATAAGAGAGTGAGACGCGGCCCGTGCTGCTGCTAATCGTAACAGACTGGTCCCAGGGGTTTCTTCCACCGAACATAGCACACTCTCCTCCATGTCGGGCGTGTGGTGTCTTCCACTGTCAGTCTTCCGATGTGCAAGGGTACCTGCTGCCTTCAGACGCTGGAAAAGTCTGCCGAACAACTTACCAGAGGGCACTCTGCACTCTCATTATTTTTCAGTTCAGGGGGCACTGGCTCGCCAGTTACGTCCACTTGATAAGCCACAACAGAATATCATATCCTTCATTTGACTTGCTGAGTAGCAAAATGTGTGAAATCTTATGGGACTTAACTGCTAAGGTCATCAGTCCCTAAGATTACACACTACTTAACCTAAATTATGCTTAGAACAAACACACACACCCATGCCCGGGGGAGGACTCGAACCTCCGCCGGGACCAACCCAACAGTCCATGACTGCAGCGCCCTAGACCGCTCGGCTAATCCCGAGCGGCTGTTGAGTAGTAGGTTTCCATTGCGATCAGGTGGTGGGAAAGAGAAAATGTGAATGTAGTACACCTTTTGTATGTACAGACAGAGCAATAACAGTAACCACGTAAGTAAATCCGCATTTGGATGAAGGTAAAACACGATGATGCGTTCAAAGGGTTGACAGTACTGTTCAATAAGGCACACAAACACGACGAAAAGTAACGTAGCATACAGTACGACTCGAACCACACAACAGACTACAGACAATCTAATGGTAGATAGAGTATGACGACTAAGACATCATAATACGTGCCGAACGATTTGACGGAGCGCCAATGCAATTACTGTGCTAATCTCCGCAAGCAAACGTCGCACAGCCCTTCCCGTTAACACGTGTTTACCTCGGAAAGTATGCGTTTTCGCACCCATGTTTGCTGGCCGCTGTGGCCGAGCGGTTCTAGGCGCTTCGGTCCGGAACCGCGCTGCTGCTATGGTCATAGGTTCGAATCCTGCCTCCGGCATGGATGTGTGTGATGTCCTTAGGTTAGTTAGGTTTAAGTAGTTCTAAGTTCTGGGGGGACTGATGACCTCAGATGATAAGTCCCATAGTGCTCAGAGCCATTTTGTAACTGATTTTTCAATTGCTTTACTAGGCTATAAGTGACTGCATCATTTTTAAGAGAACTGCTCAAATTGTCTCCTAAATAATTTATGCTGATTAGGACTAGCAAAGGCCTGTAAAGCGTCCCTGTGGAACGCCAGATATCACTTCTCTATTAATAGATGACTTTTCGTCAGTTATTACGAAATGTAGTATTTCTGACAGGAAGTCAAGAATCCAGTCGCACGACTGAGATAATAATCCATATACAAGCAAGTTTATTAGAAGCCACTTGTGAGGCACGGTTTCAAAAGTCTTCGGGAGAACCAGAAATATGGAATCAATTTCAAATGCCTTGTCGATGACACCCATTGCTTTATCAGAATAAAGAGCTAGTCGTGCAAGAACAGTATTTCCTGACTCCATGCTGACTACATGTCAATACATCACTTTTTCCGAGGTAATTTATAATGTTCGAACACAGTATATGTTCCAACATCCTAATGCAAATAGATGTCAGTTATATCGGTCTGTCATTCAGTGGATTCTCGTGTTTGCTTCCTTGAGTGTTTGTGTGATCTGTGCAGCTTTTCAACTTTTTTCTCAAGTGAGTGGTTGTATGTGATTGCTAAGTATGTTAGTTAGTTAGTTTCATATTCCGTAGATTATTTGAACAGATCTTTTATCGAAATGACGTGAAACGAGTCTGCTCGCAGGATAAGTATACATGATTAGTTTTTCATTTTAGTCCTACTCGTTCGTCAATAGAATAGAAGGAATTTTCCAGGAGTAATGATTTTAAGCTAGATTAAAAACTTGCTTTGCTACCTCTCAGACATTTTATGTTACTTGGCAAATTATCAAACTTTTAGTTGCTGTATAACGAACTGTTTTCTGAGCCGTTGACAGCTTCAGCAGTGGGTAACAAAGGTCATTTTCCCTCTAGTGTTGTAGGTATGGACACCATTGCTCTTCTTAAAACATATGGATTGTTTATGACGAATTTCATTTGCGAATGGAGCTTTTACTCGTAGATCACCACACTCTGAAAGGAATGTAATTGGTGTACAGTCAGGACCAGTGGACTTGCCTTTATTAAGTGGTATGAGTTTCTTCACTACAGCTAGAATATCTACTTCTAAGCTACTCATGTTGTCAGCAGTTAACTGAAGAAGTTTCCAATAAACGCAAACCCCAACACACAGACTGAAAATACGAGAATTTAATTAACAACGAAATCTGTCACAGAGAAAGGTCACGTAGATATTATTGTGGCTTTGATTGGTTAATCATTTTCAACAGCCCATGGAATGAGGTTTGGCCCAACGCAGCGTCCTAGCGTGTGGAATGACGCCATACACTGCAAATACAGCAGGTTCAAATTATTTCCTGGCAAAGCTAACTGAAGGACTAGCCTAGGGCGCGGCACCGTCGTATTTACTCCCTAGAAAAAGTGGAATGGTGTCACACGGTGCACGTCTGTCCGCTATTGTTCTACTTAACAATTTAACAGCAACCGCCACTTCTGCTTTACAAAACCCCTCCACCACTACCAGCGTGACCAAATTATTCACAACGTAATGTGTGTGATTAAGTGCTACGTCTGCGTAAATCACATCCCGCCTTAATTCTGATGCCTCATTTTTTATACAAATTTATATTAGTGTCTGTTTGTCTTTTCTGAAACTATGTAGGCTAATTCACAAATGATGTCTGGTTTACTCTCGTGACTATTAAAACCAAACGCTATATACAATCTATCTCAGTGATTTCTTGATAACTTTCAAGTCAAATTCTGAGCAGTAAAAGCTGCGAAGTTTTCGGAAAGTTTAGTATATTATTATATAGTACGAATTTTGCTTATCTTATTTAGGATTGATACTTGAATCCCAATTTCCTTATTATCATGTCCCTCCTACCGTATCTCTCATTCCACCCACTTACTAGGCTTCAAAAATTTGCTTCCAGATTCCACCACCTTCTCTGGTCAAAACTGACGGTTCTTTCTTGTTTCTATAAATTAATGACTTTAACATCAACCTATCGCGATTGCCAGAAAAGAAATTTTATTTATCTAATTTTATTCATCACTTTCCTCTTTTGCACTGACGGGTACCAGTGCGCGCTACGATTACAGGAGCATGGGTATACGTAGTCACGTGATCAAGGTAGTTCCTGTTACAGCCTGATTTACGGTACTCTTCGTTGAGTAATAACAATTAAGTAGCGTATAGTGTCGCACGTTTCCAGCCTTTCGCATCTGTAATATAACATTTTTTTCTTACTCCATTTTGAAATGATAGCATTCACTTTAGATTGAGGTGAGAAAAGTCATGGTATACCTCCTAACGTCGTGTTGGACCTCCTTCCGGCTAGAGTAGGGCAGCTTGGTGTGGCATGGACTCAAGTCGTTCGAAGTCCCCTGCATGATTATTGAGCAGTACTGACTTTACAGCACTCCACAGTTGCGAAAGTGTTGCCGATGCAGTATTTTGTGCACGAACTCACCTCTCGATTATGTCCCATAAATGTTCGATAGGCGTCATGTCGGGCGATCTGGGTGAACAAATCATTCGCTGGAACTGCGAACAATTGTTGCCTGGTGCGCATTGTATTCCATAAACATTCCGTTGTCGTTTGGGAGCGTGAAGTCCATGAAAACTGCGAATGGTCCTCAAGTAGCCGAACATAACCATTTCCAGGTAGTAATCGGTTCAGCTGGACCACAGGACCAAGTCCATTCCATGTATACACAGCCCACATCATTATGGAGCCACACCCAGCTAGCACATTGTCTTTTTGACAACTTGGATCCGCGGCTTCGTATGGTCTGCGCCACACTCAGCTCTACCATCTGCTCTTCCCAACTGAAAGCGAGACTCATTTCGTCAGGCCATGGTTTCTCAGTCGTCTAAGGTCCGATCAGTATGGTCTCGAGCTCTGGACAGGCGCTGCAGGCGATGTTGTGCTGTTAGCAAAGGCACTCGCGCCGGTTGTCTGCTGCCACATTCCGCCCCTCTGCCCTAATGGATAGCTTCGTCTTCGTATGTCCCACACTGAATTCTGTGATTATTTAACCCAGTGTTACTTGTCTGCTGGTACTGACAACTCTACGCAAACGCCGCTGTTCTCGGTCATTAAGTCAAGGCCGTCGGCCACTGCTTTGACTATCGTAAGAGATAATGCCTGAAATTTGGTATTCTGTGCACAATCTTGACATTGTGGATATCGGAATATTGAATTCCCTAACGATTTCCGAAAATCAATGTTCCATGCGTCTAACTCCGACTGCCATTCCACGTCAGAGTCTGTTAATTCTCAATGTGCGGCCATAACCACGTCGAAAACACTTGCACATCAATCGCCTGATTACTTATGACAGCTTCGCCTCTGCACTGCAATTTTACACCCTGTGGAATCGATACTATCGCCATCTGTACTCGTATATGTGGATATCGCTGTCACAAGTTTTGTCGCCTCAGGATATGTTGCATGGGGGCTTAATTATTATTAAATTTGAAAATGATATTTAATTTTGGTGGCTGTCTGTCCGATTACGCTGTGTCTCGTAAACGGTTGGCCCTGACTAGTTTTTGTACGCAATCTGACTGCATAGAACAACAACAAAGAACGAAAGAAAATTTTCGTTAACACAATTAATTAATTAAGTCCCCAGCAACTATAAAACCTACAAAACCAAGGCACCAGTATAACTGTTCTGTGTGTGGAAGTATGACTCAACGTACACATCTGGCATGGTTCTTCTTCAATAAGACAAGAAATTTCAAATATTTATACTGAAGTAATTAAAAAATAGAAATACTATAATTGCGTAAGGAAAGCAGAATTACACTCTAATACAAGAACACAAGCCAGATGCTTTGTTGACTGAACCTGTAATGCTGCATTATTTAAGACATTGAGATAATAAAAAGAAAAGGATTTTTTTTTTTTTCCTTTACCTTCATATATTGACGAAAATCACTCTAATCATTACAATATATCTCCACACCGACTCTCTACTACCACATCTCAACAAGCAATCTCCACCACGACCTCTCGACAAGCACTCTTCAGTACCACATCTCAGCAAACACTTTTCACTAGCACATCTCAAAAAGCACTGACTACTACGAGTTCTCCCCAAGCACTGCCAGTGGAGGCGGCTGAATAATACTCTTTGGTGCAATCTCTGGCGCTGTGGCTCAGTGTACCCACCTTTCATATGCCCCTCCTCCACGGGCCAGAATTTGATGGTATTTTTGCCAGCATTGGTGGTGAAAATACCACCAAATTCGTCCACAAAAATACAGACAAAAATAAAAGATAATATTAATACGTAAATATCACATAATTAGATAAAATTTTGGCTTTGCACTGACCTTTCAATAACGTAATATATAAAATACAGTAGGCAATACAAATTCTTTCATACATGTGGCTTTACATAATAGTTTACACAATACACAAAAAATCAGTTTATACAAATGTTCACCTAAAATACTTTTAATTATTAAAAAAAAAAAAAAGACAAGTAGTTGATAGTTCCAGCAGTAGCACCCAGCAATGGTCAACAGGTGCAAATACCAACAAGTGACATCATTTTAGTAGAAGCAGTTCATCAGTGGCACCCAGCAATGTTGAACAGGTACAGACACCAACAAGTGACATTATGTCAGTAGAAGCAGTCCATCAGTGGCACCCAGCAATGTTGAACAGGTGCAGACACCAACAAGTGACATTATCTCAGTAGAAGCAGTCCATCAGTGGCACCCAGTAATGTTGAGCAGGTGCAGACACCAACAAGTGACATTATTTCAGTAGAATCAGTCCATTAGTGGCACCTAGCAATGTTGAGCAGGTGCAGACACCAACAAGTGACATTATTCAGTAGAATCAGTCCATTAGTGGCACCTAGCAAAGTTGAGCAGGTGCAGACACCAACAAGTGACATTATTCAGTAGAATCAGTCCATTAGTGGCACCCAGTAATGTTGAACAGGTGCAGACACCAACAAGTGACATCACTCAGCAGAAACAGTTCCATTAGTGGCACTCAGCAACGTTGAGCAAGTACAGACACCAACAGGTGACATCTTTTCAGTAGAAGCAGTCCATCAGTGGCACCCAGCATTGTTGAACAGGTGCAGACACCAACAAGTGACATTATTTCAGTAGAAGCAATCCATCTGTGGCACCCAGCAATGTTGAGTAGGTGCAGACAGCAAGAAGTAACATCATTTCAGTAGAAACAGTTCTCAACAGTGGCACCCAGTAGTGTTGAACAATTGCAGACACCAACAAGTGACATTATGTCAGTAGAAACAGTTCATCAGTGGCACCCAGCAATGTTGAGCACGTGCAGACAGCAACAAGTGACAACATTTCAGTAGAAGCAGTCCATCAGTGGCACCCAGCAATGTTGAGCAGGTGCAGACACCAACAAGTGACATCATTTCAGTAGAAGCAGTCCATCAGTTGCACCTAGCAATGATGTGCAGGTACACACAGCAACAAGTCACATTATTTCAGTAAAAAAAAAAAAAAAAAACAGTCCATCAGTGGCACCCAGTAATGTTGAGCAGGTGCAGAGAGCAGTCCATAATATTCACTATCACTGATCACACTGTTCATCAGAGTTTATAAGCAGAAATTAAACATGTCCTAGTGGCACCAATCATGTAGAAAAAGTACAAGTAACAGTCCATAATATTCACTATCACTAATCACACAGTTCATCAGCAGAAATTAAACATTTATAAGTGGCACCCATCAATGTTGAACAAGTGCAGGTAACAGTTCATAATATTCACCATCACTAATCAGACAGTTCAGGCATGAACAATAGTTTGAATACACATACAAATGCTTTTACACACTAAACATATAAATTCTAATAAACACACAAATGATGTCAGATAATTGTCATATTAACTATTACAAATACACAAATATCAGTAAACCTATAATATTTATGGGTGTCAGTGCAAGCCACTACAAACAAATAAAATAATATTTAGGAGATAGGTGGGTAGGATTAGGAAAGGAAAACACACTCACTCATCTTTCATCCACATTAAGTACTACTGTGTAATTGAATAGTGTTAACTGTGTAAATGCAATTCTGTCAAAATTTGATGTTCATCTTGTGTATCAAGTAGTAGTGGCAGCAATGTATAACAGTCAATAATAGTTAAGTCAATGTCATAGTCATCATGTCAAGACCAATGTTTGCCAAGCCAGATCAAAATGTACAGTTGCTGAACAACTGTCAGTGAGCCAAGATATGCAATTACTTCCTCTCTCCAAAAAAAGAAATATGTACTGCTTATTGGTTTAACAAGTGTGTGTAGACAATCTTCCTTCTACTTTAGTGTTCTAGTCTGCTATCTTCATCCTCCTTGTTCCATATAGACCAACAAAAAAAAATATGTACCTCACTTACTTTACCTCTTATCCACCAAAACTCCAATAATCATCAGCATCACATAACCTCAATACTTCAATAATACCTCTAACGTCGATACATATAAACCTTATCATTAATAGCATTTACCTTACCTCTTGTCCACCAAAACTCCAATAATCATCAACTTCACATAATCTCAATAATACCTCAATAATACCTCTTCAATACGTCGATACATATAAACCTTATCGCCAATATCGTTTCACTTCCATAACAACTCTTTCCTCTAGTCAGTCTCCTCGAACAAGTACAGATAAAATCCTAATGCAAACTTCATCATCCCATACAATCCGAAGGCACACTGTCAACACACAACCTCTGTGTAATCCATCTGACCCAAATCTTCTACTCATTATGAACTATAAACAAAGAAATGCATACATGACCTCTAACAGACTTAGTTCGAATAACTCTCAGTAATTAAATACGATTACGGAGTGTGAATGATCATAATATTTCACAGTGTGTACACCACTTCAAGAATTATGGCAAACAGAAGCAAACATGTGGAGTATTTCTTGTGTCAAGTGTCAGCCTATTTCAATTGCTCACGAAAAATGCAGTGTAATAACTGTCAATGGTCTAAACCTAGTTTTGGTATGTCATGTCGTTAGCTTCCTTCCTATTAGCATAAATTTATACAGCTTTCATAAAACCTCCAGCTCATGTGGCTTCTATAAAGTTTCTTGTACTAATGTTGTTTATGTCGAATTATAGCAGTTCATTTTCCTATCTTAAAAATATAAGGCACTGAGCGTAAGCAAAACATGCAATAGCGAGTAAATATACCAGTAGAGAACAGAATGTCAACAAGTGGATGCAGCACAATTCTTACAACGAGGCTCTGCCAAGCGAACAATCTATAATTAATACAATAATGTGACCTAAACTCTATGTTCATACACCGTATATCAGCATTTCTATATACCAAATTAAAGAATAGTTATGACAACAAAGCAGAAATGTGTAAATATGCAATCCATAAGCAAGGCAGCAAATATGTTATCTAACATAATAAACAGGTCATTAGCATCATATCAGCATAAGCAAATAAATGTTCATATGTAATCTTAATAAGTAAACATGAAGGCGCAAGCAGATAAATCACAAAGTATAACTTACATACCTAACCATATCAGCACAATTAATCAGGTGACAATTATAATTTAAATAAATAAGCACAGCAGACACATAATAAAAAAATATGACATCAGTGAAAAAGCAGTGCAGCCAAGCGATGCATAATATATACAAATAACAACCCTGTTCATTAATAAAACATTGACAAAATCAGCAAATGTACGCAAGCACGTCGTTTCACAAGTAAATTCATAGAACATGAAATTAGCACAAAGTATGAATCACGTAATCGCGAGCAGCAAATTACGTCTGAAGTACGTACCTAAGTGGAAATATGTTACTTGAAAAATGAACTCAATTAATAGTTACCTTTTTTAGTTTATTAGTTTCTTCTTCGAAATTACATTCTTCCTGAAAATTTCTCGATAGCAGGTCGTCTTAACGTCGGACACGCACAGAATTTACCTGAAGTTCTTAAATGTTTTATAGAACCGTATCCTGAAAAATACTGAATGTTAATAACATAATTCATCAAGTCACTATAGCTTTATACTGAATTTAATCGGAGAAATTAAACTGTGTATTTGTTTACGGCTGTCAGTGCATTCGCACTGAGCGCTCGAGCCGCGCGGGATTAGCCGAGCGGCCTAGGCGCTGCAGTCACGGACTGTGCGGCTGGTCCCGGCGGAGGTTCGAGTCCTCCCTCGGGCATGGGTGTGTGTGTTTGTCTTTAGGATAATTTAGGTTAAGTAGTGTGTAAGCATAGGGACTGATGACCTTAGCAGTTAAGTCCCATAAGATTTCACACACATTTCACACATTTTTGAGCGCTCGATCAGCTGTAGGCGCGTGACGTAGGAAGTAATTGTTTGCGGTCAACGACTGCCTTGTGCAGCGCGCAGACTTGACTGTTGCTTTGAGTATATGCCGCCGCCAAAACACAGGGCGGTATCCTTGTACTCTCTGCATGTTTACGTAAACTGTTGGTTTCTCGAAAGTATGTCATTCCACAAAAATTTTTCAAAAGTATATCATTCCACAAAAATTTTAACGTTAGATATATGATGTATTCCTTTAGAGCGTCGTGATTTAAGAGTTTCTACTTCAACAGTGTTATCATGAATAATTTTGGGAATTCTCTATGGACCGTTATAAAGCAGAAAAAATTTGCGACACAAGCCTTTTCCTTTATGAGACAAACGATGAGCCTTAATTAACACCTTCTGACCAACTGACAAGATTTTTAAACGACCAGGATGTTTAGCTGATTTTTCTCTTCTAGCAGCCGCAGATGCAATATTTTGTAGAGCCATGTTCACAACTTCAGAATGCCGCAGTTTCCATGAAGGCGGGAAAGGAACGATTTCAGAAATGCGATTTGTCGGTGCTTTGTTTTTTAATATCAGTATATGCGGTAAAGAAGTTGAATCATTAGGGAGTTCATTCAGAATGTTTTGAAAATTGTGAAGATACTGATCCCACGTTCTGTGATTCTGATAACAATAAAGACAACACAATTTATTGATTTCCTTCATCTATCTCTCTGAAGCGTTAGATTGAGGGTGAAAAAGTGAAATGAAAATTGGTTTAATTTTACGATGCCGTAGAGTACGAAGCCAAATTTTAGAACGAAACTGTGATCCATTATCTGATATAACCTTATCAACATGACCAACTTCTTTAAGAAAATGGTTAATGAAAGCATTAGATACTGAACGAGCTGTTGCTTTGCGTAAAGGTGTAACACACATATTTTGATGTCAACTCCACTGCTACGAAAATGTACGCAAAACCATTAGTAGAACGAACCACTGGACCGAACAAATCAACTGCAGCCATCTCCTTTAATTTCGCTGGAATGATAGGAAACAACAGTGCTCTGTGAGAAATTGTTGGCGGCTTAGCCTTTTGACATAATTTGCATTTGGCCAGAACAGATCGAATACGTTTTTCCATATTACTGAAGTAGCAATTTTCCCGTAATTTATGAAAGCATTTTCTGGGACCAAAGTGTGCATAACTGAAATGCGTATACCAAATCAATTTATTGACCCACTCATCAGGAATACAAACTAACCAAACAGAGTTGTCGACCGATTTTCGTTTAAAAAGAATGTCATTGCGAACTAAATAATGCTGTCTAATCGCTACGCTTTCCTTTCTCCTTCACTTCTCCTTAATGTCCTTCCAGATTGGATCCTTATTTTGCTCCTTAGTGATGTCCTGGAGCGAAGACGAAATAAAGTTCTCAAACGCAACACCTTGAATATACATCAAACAATAATTGTTTTCTATGCAGTCCTCTTCAGCACTTTGTTTCAAACCCATAGGTGCACGTGATAAAGCATCAGCAACAATATTTGAAGAACCCTGTATGTAAACAATACTAAAGTCAAATTCCTGTAGGTACAACGCCCATCGTGACAATCTGCCGTGAGTTAATTTTGTCGACATAAGAAATTCCAGAGCTCGATGATCGGTGTAAACCTTAGTATGTCTGCCATACAAAAATGTCCGAAATTTTGTGAAAGCCCATACAACAGCCAAAGCTTCAAGTTCCGTAATCGAATAATTCTTTTCTGATTTAGAGAGAACACGACTTCCAAATGCAATAGTTTTCTGGACTACAACGCCGTCTTCTTCTACCTCTTGAAATAAATGTGCACCTAGGCCTTTGTATGATGAGTCCGTCGCCAAACAAAAATCTTTAGATAAATCCGGATGTGAAAGAAGTGGAGCAGCAACTAAAGCATCACGAAGTTGTTCATATTCTGATTGAGCTTCCTCATCCCAACACCAATTAGAATTCTTTCCGGATAGTTCACATAAACGAGGTGTGGCCAAATCGTCCAATCTAACAAAGCGTCTAAGAAAATTACAGACACCAAGGAAACTACGAACATCACGTTTTGTGGTAGGAACAGCATAGTTACGAATAGCGTCTAATTTCTCTGGATCAGGAAGAATACCTTCTGTAGAAATAATGTGACCGAGAAATTTCACCTGAGAACGACCAAATTCAGATTTTTCTAAGTTCACTGTAATGCCAACTCTTGCAAAAATACGTAATAATGAATCCAAAATTTCGTTATGCTCACTCCAAGAACGTTTAGCAATAAGAATGTCGTCAACATAAGAAGTAATATTGTCACGAAGATAAACAGGTAAAATTTCTTTTAAACTAGGAATGAATCCTGCTGAAGGTACAGTAAGTCCAAACGGTAATTTCCGAAATCTCTTTTGGCTAAATAGTCATATCCGGTTATTGTTTACTTACTCTCTAGATAGATTGATAGTCGAAGAGTTGTTTTGACAGATGCAAAGAATAGTAAAAGAGTAGGCAGCGGTGCAGAAAACTAAAAGGGAAATAGCACCACTACAGCTCGGGGCCCTATGCGCGCTACGGCACATATTCACTTAGTGTAGTGAATCCCCTGAGGACTTTAATAGCCGCACATAATTTCCAGTTTGTGTCTTAGTGGCAAACTTGGCGGAAGTGCGTACATAAATTGATCTGACCATGCGCATGGATGTATGTCATTCTTAGAACTGCGAAATATCTTAAATTTCCGAACAGTCAATAAGTGTTTATAGTCAAAGTTTTCGCCTCGTGGCGACAAAGACCTACCGCGTCTGTCCCAGTCCCAATGTCGATTATTGTCAAGTTCGCGCGCCTGGCGCTCTCTTGTTGCATCCCGTAAATGAAACAAATTATTTTCTACAAAGTCCTCTGCTATCTGTGATTCTAAGTTTCTTCTACTGTCTTTTCCTACGATTTCGCCTTCAGTTTGTTTGACTTGCTTTTTTAATGCCTCAAATTCCCTTTTCACGAGTTCATTAAATTTTCCTTGATTTTCAACATGCTTATTTATGTTCTGGTACTCTTCGGTTTCTGCAAATGGCAATGGTGCTGTATCATCTAAATCTCTGTCCCCATTTAAACTAAGACTTGTCAATTTATCTGAAATTTCCTCAACTCTTTCCGATAAATCACCTATTTTTTCTATCTGTTTATTTACGTCTTCCTTAAGTGTCGCGACTCGGGTTTCAGTATTAACACATTTGGTGGCTAACTGTTCATATTGTTGTGTTAGGTTATTTATTCTGTCATTTGGTACGGATTCCTCGATTCTCTCAAATATTTCCTCCTTATCGTGTGCACGTTGTAATTTTAACTCTGAAAATTTCTGTACTATCACGCGATCTTTTTCTTCCTGTTCTCTATCCTGTTCCTTTTGTCTGATTTCTATTGAAATTAATCTATTATTGTGAGCATTCAAAATCGGTTGTACTTCTTCTCTGATTTCTTTCTTTAATTCATCTTTCATGTTTTTGAAACATGTCCCTATTCGTGAATCTAACCGTGTTTCCATTGTTTCCATCTCTGTTTTTAATTCAGATCTCAAAGTTCGCAAATCAGTTTTAATTGTTCCTATTTGTGATCCCTGTGAGTCTAACCGTGTTTTTAATTCAGATCCCAAATTTAATATTACACCCATCAACTGCTCCATATTAACTTGTTCGAAATTCTTTTCGCCCCTAACATTTCCCGTGAAACCAACTTCTTTCGTCATAGCTGTAAAGCTATCTGTGTTCGATACTATTTCAGAATCTTCTATCGTTAATCTCGTATTCTGTGAATTTTCTAATTGAGAAAAATTTTGAAATGGTTCCAGACTATTTTCCCGGCTTATTAATTTGTTTTCCACTTCATTATTCATCATACTGTTCCCCTGTATTGGCGAGTTCGCCATGTCAACAATTTCGTCATTCTGACTATCCATCATTTTTGCCTGTTTCATCGATCGCGTAATCATTTACAAAACATACAAAACTCGTCACTGTACGAAAATTACACACAATGACTCTTTATCTCCAACAATGCCATTTACACGAAATGTTTCCCTCAAACACGATTAATCGAACAATTGAAATAAATTGCACTAAATTGTCAAACCCGTAGACAAGACAACACAAATTAAATTTTGAAAAATACCATTAGAAGAATGCCAATTACCAAATCTACACATGCAATATAGACTACAATTACTAAACTACAAATTACTACAACAATACTACTGTCTACTATTTTTACAATCAGAAGAATTCCAAGGGACGATCCGAAGCAGCGGTCGCCACGTGCATGGGGGCTTAATTATTATTAAATTTGAAAATGATATTTAATTTTGGTGGCTGTCTGTCCGAATACGCTGTGTCTCGTAAACGGGTGGCCCTGACTAGTTTTTGTACGCAATCTGACTGCATAGAACAACAAAGAATGAAAGAAAATTTTCGTTAACACAATTAATTAATTAAGTCCCCAGCAACTATAAAACCTACAAAACCAAGGCACCAGTATAACTGTTCTGTGTGTGGAAGTATGACTCAACGTACACATCTGGCATGGTTCTTCTTCAATAAGACAAGAAATTTCAAATATCATTTATACTGAAGTAATTAAAAAATAGAAATACTATAATTGCGTAAGGAAAGCAGAATTACACTCTAATACAAGAACACAAGCCAGATGCTTTGTTGACTGAACCTGTAATGCTGCATTATTTAAGACATTGAGATAATAAAAAGAAAAGGAAATTTTTTTTCTTTTACCTTCATATATTGACGAAAATCAATCTAATCATTACAATATATCTCCACACCGACTCTCTACTACCACATCTCAACAAGAACTCTCCACCACGACCTCTCGACAAGCACTCTTCAGTACCACATCTTAGCAAACACTTTCCACTAGCACATCTCAACAAGCACTGACTACTGCGAGTTCTCCCCAAGCACTGCCAGTGTAGGCGGCTGAATAATACTCTTTGGCGCAATCTCTGGCGCTGTGGCTCAGTGTAGCCACCTTTCAATGTGCACTGCAGTCTTCTTCTGAAATTACAAAAAATGCTCAGGAAAAGTAAGGTTTCCTCCGAAAGTGAAAAACTTTTCCTAGATGCAGCATTATCATGTGACTAGGAACCAATATCACATTCAAATTTAAATAATATACCACTGGCAGTACATTCAAGCAGATAGCAGTACCGGAAACTTCAGTGCTCTTTAAACACTTGCCCTGTGTAGTTTGGGACAGAAAGTATCAAGGTTTCTTGTGGCAGTATTATTTAAAATTGGATGTAAACTTTAATAGAGCAAATCAACTATATTAAATTATATGACAGTGCACTTGTACGAAGCATAGTTCCAATATTCCGTGTAGGACAAGTTTATATCGTATTTCGTAGTATTTGAGGTGCAAGAGTGAAAATATTAGCTCTTAAATTAGACATAGGCTATTGTATATAGAATCCAACGTAGCACATACAATCTGTGAAATTGTATTTTTACCGAACGCCGTATAGGCCTTAATATTAGAATGATATAATAGTCAGATGTCAAATATCGAAGCATCACGTCTCATTTTGCTTGAGCCTGAACTAATGTGAGTATCGGATTTTTTAACAGAGCTCGAATCGCACTCCTACGATTAGTCGAAAACAGCTTTCCATATCCGAAAGTGTTTCATGCATGGGTCTTCGCTTTAGGCGTACGAACTCTAGATGATTAGTGGTGACCTTGAACAGCGAGATTATACTCTGATTTGCTGAATTTATTTGAAGTTATGCAGACGTACGTCAAATTACCCTCAATGACTGTCATTCAGCATATATGTAAAAGACAAACATTAAATTTACTATAAAGTAATATGAATTCCTAACGCAATGAAAAGCGTAAGAAGAAAACCACTTCACGTAGAATAATCACCACCCTACTGGCACAAAGACGCCAGCAAGAAGGAGTGATAAGTTGTAGACAGCTGGTGTCCACTTGCAGCATCCCAAGAAGGATCCACTAAGTGACTTTAAGCATAAGATACGCCATCCATCTCACCTGAACAAATTATTTTTGGAAGTTATGGCTGAGCTGTGTTAGGCTCATGAATGTAGGCCTATTGGTTTAAACCTTTATTGCGATTATGCTGTTGTTCACTCTCTGTATGAGAGGCAGCAGCGGTGTGTATCGATATTCGCACCTTGTACTATCTGAGGTATGGTGCTTATAGTTTCTGGCTGTGCTGTGTGCGAGCAGTCGGTCGGTTGGCGTGGAGCATCGAGGAAATCTCCCCAGGGCGTCGTTTGGCTGGGCCCGCTGGCAGTCTCCAAACAGTGTCAGAGTGTGTGGGGCTGTTCCCATTGCTACGAGATCCGTGGACAAGAAAGTTGAGATTGTATTTAATTTACCAGCAAGTCAAGACTGTTCACAATTGTGCCGTTTGGTTCTCATTGTTGGTTGTTGGGACATTCCAACAACGTGTGTGGTCTGGTTGGCGAAGGTTTATCCACCGTCCGGTGGGGTTTAACTGTATTTGGTTATTCGCAATTGAAGTGTACCACCTGAATTTTCTGCCTTGTGGCCGTTAACGTTCCGGTTACCTGCCCTGGCCGTTGACGTAAATTTAGACAGTGTCCTTTCCTCATCGTGTTGTCGCTGTCCAGCACGGTGTGTAGTTCGACAGCTTAATGTTTGCTTGGTTGTTGCCGTCAATGCCTTTTAAGTTTGCATTAAACTGCCGGTTGTGTGCTGGTCGAGTGGAGCGCAAGTTACCTTGTCGGTGGGTCCGTTGACTGTCTGTTGGTTGGGTTGTCGTCAGACCGAGAATGTTGGGCCGACTGCCTGTCTCACCTAAGCGAACGTTAGTATTTCAAGTGCTGGCCGACCCTCAAAACTTCTGAGTGCCGTTAGCTGCACTGCCTTTTCTTATTTTCTGTTGTGTGTGTTTGTATGGCTCATAGCCGATGGTATTGAATTAAAGTTGAATTGTTTTCAGTGGTGTTTTAAGTCATGAGCCTTCAGCCGCTTTAAAATTAAAGTTCTTTTCTTGTCAAGTGTTCGATTGTTTGGGGCCTTCAGCCTAGTTTAAGATAAGGCTTTGTTGTTTAAATTTATTTTACCTTGAGTTTTAAGCCATGAGGCCTTCAGCCGTTTTTAAATTAAGGATCTTTGTCCTTCGAGCATCAGACTGTTTGAGACCTTCAGCCTAACTGAAGATAAGGCCTTCTGCCTTGCGTTTTTTTATTTGATTTTACCTTGAGCTTTAAATCATCGGCCTTCAACCGTATTTAAATTAAGGTTGTTGCTTTTTAAGTGTTAGATTTTTGGACCTTCAGCCAAATTATAGAACTTACTTAACGTGAGGCTTTCTGCCTTCAAATATTCTTTTTGGCATTTGAATTTTGAATTAATGTCTTTTAGCCGTTGTTTTTAAATTAAAGTGGTTGTGCTCTTAAGGCATACGATAGTTCGGCGTATTCAGCCGATAACTAAGTTCAAGAATTTTTACTGTAATGTTTGGTCAAATAAATAAAGTTATATGTGAAACTTCCTGGCAGATTAAAACTGTGTGCCCGACCGAGACTCGAACTCGGGACCTTTGCCTTTCGCGGGCAAGTGCTCTACCATCTGAGCTACCGAAGCACGAGGACCGGGCGTGAGTCGTGCTTCGGTAGCTCAGATGGTAGACCACTTGTCCGTGAAAGGCAAAGGTCCCGAGTTCGAGTCTCGGTCGGGCACACAGTTTTAATCTGCCAGGAAGTTTCATATCAGCGCACACTCCTCTGTAGAGTGAAAATGTCATTCTGGAAACATCCCCCAGGCTGTGGCTAAGCCTTGTCTCCGCTGTATCCTTTCTTTCAGGAGTGCTAGTTCTGCAAGGTTCGCAGGAGAGCTTCTGTAAAGTTTGGAAGGTAGGAGACGAGATACTGGCAGAAGTAAAGCTGTGAGTACCAGGCGTGAGTCGTGCTTCGGTAGCTCAGATGGTAGAGCACTTGCCCGCAAAAGGCAAAGGTCCCGAGTTCGAGTCTCGGTCGGGCACACAGTTTTAATCTGCCAGGAAGTTTCATATTAGCGCACACTCCGCTGCAGAGTGAAAATGTCATTCTGGAAAGTTATGTGTGTTCGAGTGTAACTGACAGACGCTCGTTTTCGCCCCTATCACTATTCCAACTACCTGTCCTGTCCTGCAGGTTTAGCAAGGCGTTTCAATGGCCTATACCTAAAATTTCGGATAAACATTTTGCCTATTTGTGAGTTCCAATATATCTGTAAAGTCAGCCTACAGATTCCGAACTACGTCCTGATTACGATAGTTTTCACCCTGAGGATGCCACAAACTCATTCTTCTGTGGACTAAACTTATCAGTTTCTCACAGTCCAAAATTCGTGTGTGAAAATATCGGGCGATATGATCGGAGAAAGCAAACTGATTTGAATTTCACTAACTGTCGTCCGAAACCTGTACGTTCGCGCTATGAAATCGGCTACATTGTGACCGATGGCATGGCGGCGTACTGGTTTCAAAATCTCGACCGATGTCGGTCATCGGCTGAATCCACCATGATAGCATCCTTAGTGATCCACAGAACAAACTATCAAGCAGAAATAAGTAACAAGGGACGACATTTGTAGGGCAGAATACTTTGTTTGCTACGGTAAAAAATTGTTACTCTGGATGCAAGTAAGAAACTAGAATAATAAAGATGACGTATCTTACATCAGAGAACTCGAAAACAAAATCATTTTCAGTAAAAAATAACCGAACAAGCTTCCTCTGTTAATCTCACTAACTATTCTGATCACTTCTCAGCAGGAAGCTGCACTATTCACGACAAAAAATATGCAGTGGTCACTTTCCTCGTCCTGGCAACGCCACCTTGTCATCTAGATGGTGGTGGTGTTGACCACTTTACCACACCTCTTCCTAATCATTGGTAACCTACTTACATTGGTATGTTAACAATAGTGTAAGTGCAGTATGAGAAACGATCACAAATGTTTCTAACAACATTTCTCTTTCGTCATAGCATTTTCTTAATTTGTTTGCATATTAGGTGCTACAAACATACACAACATTTGAAAATGATCGTCTTTACAGAGCACATTCAGGAATACGTGTTCTTTCCGTTTGACGTTTATACTACTTCTGTTTACATTTTTAAAATAACGGGAATCCGATATCGATATTTAAAAGTATATTGCACTGGGCCCACGATAAATGGAAAAACCTATCGATATATCGATCGAAAAGCTATCGACGTGATGGCCTATAAAAATATCGGCTGCAAGTTCTAAATAAAGTGTCAGTGTAGAGCTGTAGTTTTAGTACTGATTTATTATTAGATATTCTGTACATCAACAAACAGGCAGCCTGCGCATCTCCCTTAGAGCAAGAATTGAAAGGAAAACCATGCACGTTGAGTCTTGGTGATAAGAACATTGCTAACAGCGGTAACTACATGTAAGTGGCACAATAAAAGGTGTGCGATGGGTCGTCTTTCGGTTTCGTCACATATCGGAGTCGTCCAGAACATTTCATGTTGATTTTCCGTTTTTTTTTTCATTTCTGCCAACGCCAGCACCTAGCAATTGTAGAGTCAAAATTGCACGGTGAAGATAAACGTTGCAGTTTCTGTTGGTAGCACCGAGCACTGATTACGTCACTCGTCTCCGCCCACCGCAAAGACCAGTCTTGTTTTTGTTCATCATCTTCAGCAAATTGCTTTTTAACGCATCTGTTGTGCTATATTTTCACATCGAAAATCTTATTATTCCATTCACATCGCCATCTCCCCCCATGAGCCCCCCTCCACCACCCCACTGCTATCGGACTTCTTCTTTGTGCCACCCATATTTGCTTCATACAGTCAAGGAGAAATGTTGAACCTAATGAAAGCTCAAAAAGTAGTAATACTCTTTCATGCAGTAAAAGTGAAATTATGCTCTACTGCAGTTTCAAAAGTACAGTATCAAATGCGTATTTACCGAAAACCGAGAGAAAAATATAACATAAAATAATAATATTGGCATTCGACATTACCATTTCGATATAATGGCGGGAAAACATGACTGAAATATATATCTATAGTTTTTGAAGAAATATTGATTATTGATATTGTACCAACTGCCCTAATTTATACCATGACAAAGAATGAAATATTCGCCCTCTCACTTCTATTAATCCAGCAATGGTCTATCGATGTAACACTTTGCCCCTGACGTAAAGGGCAAACTCTACGTAACTCACTGCCGAATTCACCAACAATTAAAATTCAGCCCATCTTAAAATATTACACTTTCTGTAAATATTTTTATGTGTTACTGCGCAAGAAAATAAAGTCTTAAGAAACTGTTAGTTGGCGTTTTTGGGTTCGCCTGTTAGCTGCGTGATTCATATTAATATAAAACACGGCTGAGAACTACGGGCGGCACGGAAACTTGATTCTATCTGCGGGCGGCCCGCGGGTCGCAGTTTGACGACCATTGCTCTGGCACGTACCGAGACCAGCACGTAATCTGAGGGCAGTAAAGCTTAGAATTAATCTGAGAACAGGTCAATGCTTATACTGGCTGGACAAAACATAACTGGCCTTGAAAATATTTCACACACCATAAGAAAGGCTACCGAATTTACATTATCTGCATATACCGGGTGATCATAATTGAAGCGCGACAACTCGCAGGGGTCCAGTGTGGGCTGTAATTATGAAATGGCAGCCAAACTTGGTACATTTGCTGATGTGTTAATGCGGAACGGATTTACCGTGGAAACATCAGTTCCAATTTTGGTCATCAGATGCAAGTGTCGGGCTGTGAATGGAAGAAAAACGTATAGAAATGTTTCCATACGTTATGGCTTAGGAATGGGACGCGGGCAGGAAAGGTCTAATAAGAGAGAAGAGCATAATATTGATCTTATTATTAAACACAATTATACAATTTGTTCAATGTAAGCAACGGGGACGTCTACAAGATACTGCATCCGTAAAACGAAGTGATCACAGCGCCAGATTTGCACCTGGTGGCCAAAAGTAGAACTAATTTTTTTAGCGTAAATTGATTCTGGATTAGCGTTTTAGCATATCAACATAGTTTCGCTACCATACGATAATTACAGCCTACATTGGACCTCCAAGAGTAGTTGCACTTTAAGTATAACCACCCAGTACATTATTATGTGAGCATAATTATAGGATCTTATTTAATTCTCTTAGATCTTTGTTTTTTATTATTGTCAATATTACTAACATCGTGTTAAGCACATATAGATCCTAACCTCTAAATATCTTGTAATTAAGAAGCTATGTAAACAGCAGTTTGTCCTGTGCACTGCCTGACCAAGAAAGTGAAGGCCTTGGAATACACAGTGGATGTCAATGCGACTTTGTAAACGTACACAGCATCAATGGGTATGTAAATGATTGGAGTTGCAATTTTCTGTGACAGATAGGACGGACACCAGATTGCACTAGTGTTGTTCGTGTTTAGTATTGTTGTCTCATGCAATATAGCGTCATCGGGAACTGAGTGAGTTTGAAAGAGGGCTCGCTAGGGGTCCCCACTTCGTCGGCTAGTCAAATCGTTACCCTGATTTGTGGGACATTTCGATCTAATAGTGGCCCGATTTCGGACATGCATAGGTCGTACCACTCGCTCCTTCCGGCTCCTTGATTTTTCCCTTACCATCTGCACCCATCCTGTCTGCCTCTACCCCACCCTCACCTCCCTTGGCCTCGCCATTGACCGTCACCTCACCTGGATCCCTCATCTTCTCTCTATCAAATCCAAAGCCCAAAACCACCTCTGACTCCTCAAACTCCTCTCTGGCCAGACATGGAGGTTGAACCCCTCTACCATCCTTCACATCTACAAATCTTTAATCTGTCCCATCGTCTGTTATGGCAGTCCCACCTGGATATCCACCCCACCCAAATTCTATAAGTCCCTCCGGATCCTCGAGCGCCGTGCACTCCACCTCACCTTCCGTACCCACCTCTCTTCCCCACACAGATCCTCTACAACTTGATTCCTTTCCCCCATCTGCTCCTATTCCTCGAACATATCTGCATACTCTACACCTCCTGCCGCCTTGATGCCCCTCATCCTCTGGTTGCTCCTCTCCTCTCCAGCTCCCGCCCTCTGCCACGCCTTCACTGTTGTGACCCCCCTGCCCACCATCTCTACACCATCTCCTTTCCCAAGGTGGCTTCCGTCAACTCCCCCTCCCAGATGATGCCCTCTCTCTCTCCATTTATCCCTCCTCTCAGCTCTGATCCTCACCCCCTCCTTTCCTTTGTCCTTTTCCTGGGCTCCCTCTTCCCCTCCCCCCTCCATCCTTTTTCCCCCACCTACCCTCTCTCGGCCTCGATCCTCTCCCCCGAGTCCTTTTGTATTTCCTTCCTCTGCCTTTCCCCATTCCCTCTCGCATCTGCCCTGCTCCCCTCTTCTGAGTCCTCATCCTTCGTCGGTTCCTCCCCCCCCCCCTCCCGCCTTTAGTTTTTCCTCTCCCCTTCTTTTCCCCCTCACCTGTCCAGGTCCCCCCTCCCATCTGTCCTAGTCTGTGGTGTGTCTCCTTCATGCCGACATTTTAGTGCAGTGTTCCCAGTGATTGTTAAATGTTGTGTGCCTTTTCCAAAGTGTTGCGAACGGACATAATGCTGTCGCAGGGTAAAAAAAAAAATACTGTTCTTTGCTGCCGCAGGCATATGTTAATTGCTACAACTGATTTAACCACAAATTTTAATGTTAAAGTCCCATGTATTTCCTTGAAGAAATGTTGCGATAATAACTTTTGTTCTGAAGAAAACTTTTGCCAGTCGTTTATCTGAGTTTAAAGATTTTACGAATTTTTCATGTGCATACTCATGTTGATTAAGCAAAAGAAAATTACTTGTTTTCCTACGAATGAAAATCTAGTGGGCAGCATTGCACTGGGCTGTGCCAAAAATTTCTTATAGGAGCAGATATATAGATAGCGTTATCTGGCGACATCATTGTGAGGTAAGAATTTTTTAGTTTATTCAGGATGATTTCACAGGGCCGTGACGCAGTTCTGCTGATGTCCAAACTTACTAATCTCGATATGCAGTCAGTCTTTAATGTAAGGTAACATTAAAACTTGAAATTGTATTATTGGAAGGAAATTTTTTTATTGGGAACTTAAACGAGATTTTTTCTGTTGGGACGTTGCACTAAATGTGAATATTATAATTATTTTTCTGTTGGGAGGTTACAAGAGTTTTCCAGTTCCCTCAAGATTTATTGCTGCAACAATTCTAAGTAGGCTGTTTCGGTGTTTATGTTGGCAACGCCACGTAGCGCTCTGTATGAAAATCACTGACTGTGCTGTGTGCAGTCTGTGGCTGGTTGGACTCATTGTCGGAATATTCGCTTGTGTAGTGTTAGGCTGTTGGATGTGAACAGCGCATAGCGTTGGGCAGTTGGAGGTGAGCCGCCAGCAGTGGTGGATGTTGAAAGAGAGACGACAGAGTTTTGAGAGGTTACTATAAGCGGACGATCTGGACGTGTGTCCGCCAGAAAAAGGAAATTTGTAAAGATGGTTGTCGTGAATTGATAGATCTATATGATGACTTTTGAACGCTATTAAGGTAAATACATTGTTTGTTCTCTACCAAAAATTTTCATTTGCTAACTATACCTATCAGTAGCTAGTGCTTTCAGTAGTTAGAATCTTCTATTTAGCTGGCAGTATTGGCGCTCGCTGTACTGCAGTAGTTCGAGCAACGAAGATTTTTGTGAGGTAAGTGATTCATGAAAGGTATAGGTTATTGTTAGTCACTGCCATTCTTTTGTAGGGATTATTGAAAGTCAGACTGCGTTACGCTAAAAAAAGAAAAATATTGTGTGTCAGTTTAGTGTTTATCAGAATAAGTAAAGAGAGAAATGTCAGAGTACGTCCAGTTTTGCTCAGCTGTTTGAAAATATTATAATGCAGAGGTTTTCCAGCAGTGTCATTTATAAATTTTTCTAAGGGGATGTTACATATGTCGACCCTTGACAGAAACACGGAAAGTAACACTGTGGTATCTTCTACATTTGCACAACACGTAGACGCTGGGAGGACACTTCAAAGTAAACGCAAACAACATTTTATAAAATAAAGGCTGTTGCATAGATGCCAGTCTTCACTGATAAAGCGCAGACGCGAATCCAAGCATCAGAAGTGAGATCCCTGCAAGCTGGGAATATGTATATCTGTGTGCGTGCGTGTGGATGCGTGTTTCAACCTAACTCTCAAAACGCTGGAGCAATTTTAAGCACATACAGTATATGTATGACTTACCATCAGGATATAGATATTAAAGCTTAAAACATACTGAAACGACTCCATCACAGCAAGTCAGCTGAAATACTGCATATTTCATCTTCATATTCTCTACCGTTCCCTATTGTTATTCTGTCATCCGCCTGTGTGAATGACAAGCATTTTCTATTGGTTTGACTGACATGTATAATAAGGATTTTTTGTTTGTTTGAGTCATCGGTCATCTGAGTGGTTCGATGTTGGTCTCTCTTGTGCCAAATTCTTCATCTCAGAGTAGTACTTGCATCCTACTTCCTCAATTATTTGTTTCATCTTGGATGTCTTCCGCTACAGTTTTTGTGCTCTAGTGCTAGCTCTAGCACCATGACAGTTATACGCTGATGTCTTAACACATATCCTATCATACTGGCCCATCTTCTTGTCAGTGTTTTTCTACATTCCTTATTTCACCGAATCTTAGGTAAGCCATTTCATTCCTTATCTTATCAGTCCACCTAATTTTTGACACCCATATACGGCACTGCATCTAAAACGCTTTGATCCTCCTCCTTTCTGGTTTTCCCATAGTCCATGATTCACGTATTGGTACCCAAAACTTCTTCCAATGGTCAAACACGTCGAAATCGCTTGGGGATAAACATGGTTCTTACGGTGGATCAGGAAGACAAACAGCTACATATCTATGATTGTCGAAATAATTATGCTGATGGTTGATTGCACTGTCGCAACAAAGCAACTCCAGATAACATTCCAGAACCTCTCGTTATTATTTTAGGTCAAAGATGATTTTTTAAGATGAGTAAGTACGATGAACTTGCGATATTTGTCCTTCATCGCGTTCAGTGCGACAACATGATGCCTTTTTTTGGCTTGTTGAAGAAGTACTTGTGGCTTTCGATGGTGGATTGTGGATCCACTCTTCCTCTTCGGTGAGGATTCCCTCACGACAGCTATCACATTATAATTCAACGCACGCACAAACACAGTGCTGTTTGAAGTGATTAGTATTCTTGTAGACATCGTATAGCACTGGAATATTCATGCACAGTGTGGTGTGCTGAAACATGAATCATAATTACAGTTACATGTCCCCAACCGTCATTGGGTGATTATCTGTCGCAATGGCTACAAAAGCTAGATTGATTTTTGGGCTCACAACGTGATATGGCTGATGCAGATGAGAATCACCAGCCACCGACGTCAAACTATTCACGTACTTCTGACTCCAGTCTTAAGCTTGTTGCTAGACGATTATTCTACGATGTATTTCAATAACAGAAACAAAACAAAATTTCTCGTCTATAGCGCCGGCCGGGGTGGCCGAGCGGTTCTAGGCGCTACAGTCTGGAACCGCGCGACCGCTACGGTTGCAGGTTCGAATCCTGTCTCGGGCATGTATGTGTGTGATGTCCTTAGGTTAGTTAGGTTTAAGTAGTTCTAAGTTCTAGGGGACTGATGGCCTCAGAAGTTAAGTCCCATAGTGCTCAGAGCTATTTGAACGTCTATAGCCTTGTGCAAGTTTCCAGCTATCTTTCGTCTGTTCTTGTTTGAGTATACGCACGTTGATGCCATCTGGTGGACATTGAGCCGTGAGAGCTCGAGTTCATTTTATCTTTGTGTTCCCTGTGTCTTTTTTTCAATAGCGCCCCGACAGGCGGCGCGAAATTGATGTGCAGTTTTCGTAGATGATCGCTCTCTCAGAGAGTCTGAAATAGGCCATGCCGGCATGGGCACTGAGGAGAGAACGGCGAGGAGGGGCGCAGCTGAAGGGTATCATTCGCCAATTTCTGTTCGCAATGGTTCTTTTGGCCGTTTGTTCTGCTTGTGTCGAGATCGATTTGTCACTCCTTTGGGCAGTGGCAACCACACTGCTGTATCGACTGCGTCCTCCTGCGGTCTCCAGCGGATTGGCGCTTTCCTGTTTATCCATGCGGAGCGGACCTGGACGCTTGCAGTTTTGCCCTCATCGTTTCTGTAAATGCAGGGACCATTACTGGAAAATTTTGCGGTTAATATTGCTCGCACTCTGATATCTGTGCCCCTACTGATGGTGCCTTATGCATCACTGGAACGTTTTAATTTATTGTGATTAATCTTGGCTGCAACCGTGTTGTACCTCTACATTTAGTTCACTGGTGAACACCTTGGGTGTAAATAAATGACTGTCCCTGTGCTGGCGGTAAAGTGTACCACTGTGATCTTTACTTGCTGTGGATTACCAAGGCCATAAGCCATGCAGCAGTTTCAAATTCAGTGGTTGACTGGTGAAACTTAACTTTCGCCTCATGCTGTTAAAGCTTTAGTGTTTAATGAAGTTCTTTACTCACTTTTATGAAGTGGGTCATGAGCCTTGTTATAATGAATTCTACTTTGTAAATGATGAAAGTCTATTGAATGCAGCTTGCCGCTAACTTGGTGTAATGTTTTGTCTGTACAGAAGTGTATCTGTCGCCTTTATCGCTCTTTCACCCTCACATATAAATCGGTACAATAAAGTCAGGGCTTCGTGTTTTCTTATTAGGCTGATCCGTGAAATGACAGACAAACAATAATGCTAATGGAGGATTCTGAGTAATTTCTCGAATTTCATTCGCTCTCTCTCTCTCTCTCTCTCTCTCTCTCTCTCTCTCTCTGTCCTTTATCTATGTACAGCTTAACTATATTATTTACGTGAAATCAGCCTAGTAGAATCTCTGGTGGAGCCCTTCGTCTTAATGTTCAGCGGCTGGCTTGCTGGAAAAGATCTTTACATTTGTTATTATTATTAAGCGCTGCATTCAGTTGGGAAAATCGATCGTTTGAACAATTCGTTCAGTTTACGACAGATCTAAAATTTCAGATGCGGACGAAGCCTTTTAGGACGATTTATAAAAACTCAGAGATTGCAGGCTCTCTTCGTCACAGCTGAAACTTCCCAATTAATTACAGGGCCCAGACAATCATCAGTGATTCAGACAGAGAACTCATTCATCATTCACTCTAGAAGAAAATGTTCACAAACCTTATTTCTGAGGAAAATTGTATATTGAATCCATTTCCGTACATGTTTCGTTTTCTGTTTATCTATCACGCTAGCGGCACAAACTTTCCTAGCTCGCTTTAGCGCGAAGAAGAGTAAATAAATCTCCTTTAGCAATCCGACAATCTTCCAACCGATACTTCCGAAGCTGTTCCTCTCTCCCACTATAATAACCATGGAGCATACATTTCTGTACCTCTGTTGTTCCAAAGAATAAACGTACTAGAAAAATACTTTGGCGTCGACGAGCTGTCGGCGCATATATTACTAGAAAATCTGATCAGATACTTTTCAAACGTAAATACATGTGGATGATTTGGTTGACCATTATTAATTATTGCGTGGTAGAGGGTAATTTTCCGTGGGGAGATTACATTGTGGCACAATTGCTGTTCACTAAGTGAGATTTTTTTTACGTTTTTTAAGATTTGTAATTTTACCTCTTAATTATTTTAAGGGTAGTTTCTGTATTAATGTATGTGTTTTGAAACTAGCACCTAGATGATTGTCAAACCGGAGAACTGATTCAAAGGAGCACTGTGTGTAATGCCTAGTCACTAAATATTCCCATGGAGGGGTAAGCTTAATCGTTAATTTTTTCTATCTAATTCAAGTAAGTAACTGACCGTGCAACTTTAGTGTAAAGTTTATATAACTTTATACTCCCTTACCAGCAATGTAAGGGTAATTTCGTTTAGGCATTCTTTTGTGAGTAACATTTGTTACCTTATTTTATGACTGATATTTTTGGGCTTGTAGCTGTGATCTCGTAAGAAGATGGTGATTGTTGTTCATGCAGTTTGTACTTCTGTACCCTATATCTGACCTACACTATGTGATCAAAAGTATCCGGACACCCCCAAAAACATAGCATATGTTTTTCATATGGGGTGCATTGTGCTGCAACCTACTGCCAGGTGCTCCTTATCAGCAACCTCAGTAGTCATTAGACATCGTGAGAGAAAAAGAATGGGGCGCTCCGCGGAACTCACGGACTTCATACGTGGGCGGGTGATTTGGTGTCACTTGGATCATACGTCTCTACTCGAGATTTCCACACTCCTAAGCATCCCTAGGATCACTGTTTCCGATGTGATAATGAAGTGGAAACGTGAAGGGACACGTACAGCACAAAAGCGTGCAGGCCGACCTCGTCTCTTGACTGACAGAGATTGCCGACAGTTGAAGAGGGTCGTAATGTGTAATAGGCAGACATCTATCCAGACCATCACACAGGAATTCCAAACTGCATAAGGATCCACTGCAAGTACTACGATAGTTAGGTGGGAGATGAGAAAACTTGGATTTCATGGTCGAGCAGCTGCTCATAAACCACACATGACGCCGGTAAATGCCAAACGACGCCTCGCTTGGTGTAAGGAGCGTAAACATTGGACGATTGTAGAGTGGAAAAACATTGGGTGGAGTGACGAATCACGGTACACAGTTGCGTTTGTAGTGCGAACAGTAAAATTCGGAGGCGGTGGTGTTACGGTATGGTCGTGTTTTTCATGGAGGGGGCTTGCACCTCTTGTTGTTTTGCGTAGCACTATCATAGCACAGGCATACAATGATGTTTTAAGTACCTTCTTGCTTCCTACTGTTGAAGAGCAATTCGGGGATGGCGACTGCATCTTTGAATACGATCGGGCACCTATTCATAATGCACGGCGTGTTGCGAAGTGGTTGCACGACAATAACATCCCGGTAATTGACTGGCCTGCACAGAATCCTTACGTGAACCCTATAGAACACCTTTTGGGATATTTTGGAACGCCGACATCGATACCTCTCCTCACTGCAGCACTCCGCGAAGAACGGGCTGCCTTTCCCCAAGAAACCTCCCAGCACCTGACAGAACGTATGCCTGCGAGAGTGGAAGCTGTCGTCAAGGCTAAGGGTGGGTCAACACCATATTGGATGCCAGCATTACCGATGAAGGGCACCACGAACTTGTAAGCAATTTTCAGCCAGGGGTCCGCATACTTTTGATCACATAGTGTATTTGGTGTTTGTCAGCAGCGTCTCAGCCTTGTGAAGTGCGAGCCCGACATTTTGGCGGCTGCCGCCCGCGAGGGCCTGTTGCTGTTGTCCTGCTGCGCGTGCCTCCCGTCTGTGTTTGACGTGTGTCCGCTGTTGCTACAGTGCAACTGTTCACATTGGCGGCTTGCCTGCTTTGAGTTTCTCCTTTCAATTGTGAAGGTTCTGATGTAATTGCTTTAATATTCTGTCTGAAGGCCTATATGTGAGCCATGTTGTAATTAAACATTGAGGTAGTTCTTTTGCCTGTTCAAAATATTTGCATATATACTTCAGGTGCCGAGGAAAATTTTAATGTAATTTCCAGTCCGAGTGCAGTCACCTTACATTTATATTTGTAATTATAGCTTTCATGGGGGCTTAATTATAAAAATGAAAATATAATAATTTTAGTAGCTGTGTGTCAGGTTACGAAGTCTCGTAACCAGTTGGCCCTGAGTAGTATTAGTACGCAATCTGACTGCATAAAATAACAATAAAGAATGAAAGGAAATTTCCGTTAACACAGTTGATTAATTAAGTCCCCGGCAACTATAAAGGCTACGAAACAACAAAGCACAAGAGTAACTGTTCTGTGTATGGAAGTGTGATTCAACGTACACGTATCTGGCACGGTTCTTCCTCAATACGACGAGATATTTTAAACACCATTTACAATGAGCTAATTGAAAAACCAGAAATACTATAATTGCACATAGAAACCAGAATTACAAGTCTAATACATGAACACGAGCCAGATGCTTTGTTGACTGAACCTGTGACCAAGAGGCATTGTTATTTAGGAAATCTGAAATAAAAAATGTTTTAGTTACCTCCATATATATTGACGAAAAATACACTTTGATCATTGCAACATCTTCCATATACACATTACACCAACCGAACAGCATCTACTCTCTCGCCCAGCAGAACAATAACTGCACACGACATGCTCTCAACTAGTACTGCTCTCCACATCCTCTCAACAAGCACTGCCCACGCCAACCTCTGAACTACAACTGCCCTCGACATTCTCTGAGCAACTACTGCGGCAGTGGAGGCGGCGGAATAATACTCTTTGGCGCAATCTCTGGCGCTGTGACTCAGTGTAGCCACCTTTCAAGCTCACTATTCTTTACTGGAGATGCATCCGTTCTATGGATGTAAGAAAATTTGTCAGATCTGTTCTGCTTGGGTGTTAGTTCTAAATGATCATTTCTTAACTTAATAACTATGACTGTTTAAAATGATTGTGCAACAGATATCTTTTACTTGTTGTTAGAGGGGTTTTATTGTGATTTACATTTTTACTTGTTGCTGGCACTAATTCCTTGGGGTAGCAAGAACTGAAAGTATAGCTAATGTCAGTCTGTGGTTAAAATTTAAAGAGGGTTATTTTAATTTAACAACCTCTTATGTTGTGAGCTATTTGGTGATAGTTGTATTTTATTTGGTGCCATCACGTGCACTGTATATAAATAGGATCATTAAAAAGACAAATGATGCGAGGATTGTGGATGCACACTTCCGTGTGATTCTTTCCCTATCCCAACCTGTATCTCCAGGTTTCAGACATCCAGGGTACTGTTAAGAACATTATTACCAAACTACACGCCGATGCTGCAATTTTTCGCTTTTTATTACGTATTTTAGGTTTTCATTTGTGTCATACTCGTATATATCGGTGTTTCGCGGCGTAAAACATAAAAGACGAGCTGCCAGACATAAATCTTACGTTTTTACTACTGGAGCACGGCCTCCGTCGTAGTTTGTAACGCCATGTAGCGGAAGGAGCGCTTGTGCGCCCGCCCTAGGCATCAGACAAGGAGAGAATATAACAGTAATCAAAAGACGTGAAATATCACAACAGATCCTTTGATAATGAACAAGCCATCCAACGTACTCGTTTTTTAATATTTATTTCCTGGTCCTTTAATTTTTAATTGCAATTTATCTGTTCAATAAACATTCCGTGCGAAAAGCGACGTTATTGTAATTATTCCTGGAGTACTGGGGAAGCGAAATCTGGAAATGGATTTCTGTTGTGGCCATCTTGAGACATGTGTTTAATTTCTTCAAATGGTTGCAACTGTTCGAATTTTAAATGGTTCATTTTCCTCTCGTGTGAAGGCGTATATACACTATGAGGACCGCTTCTCTGAAGTTTGCGACTGAGGTAGTATTAAAGTTAGTCGGCAAAGACGTCGCCAGTTCCATGTGTCACTGCAGGTAGGCTGGGGTCATTGTCCCGCCACCTGTCGGTAACGGCTCTGTTGTGTGGGGACCGTGCATAGCTTTCGGTGGCGACTCCGGGGACATGGAAGATATGACCACAGCCGCCGCGGCTTACTCAGTTCCAGCTTCGATGCTGACCAGCTATGTCTCCGCCGCTGACGCTTTTTGTTAAAGGCACAAGTCGCCTTGCTTTATAAACAGTTCAACTTGAACAAAACTTTGCAATGCCACTCGCGTATGCAAGCCACTTATTTCGCACGACGAGCGCGGTCATTCCGCGCACGGCCATAGACTCAGGGAGCCGGCCATGCGGCAAGACTCAACTGTGACCTCTCGATTATCACTTGAACCGGTATCTTATGCTTCAGTACATTCCATCCAGCTTAAGTGAATTCCCTCGAACATTAATCATCTAGCGTATCAATTCCCTTTGTATAGCTCATGTACGTTAGCACCGAGTTGTACTTAAGCTATAATGCCTATCGTTGTACTATTCTTTACAAATGCTTAACGATACTGAATGCTGTGCGCGGCTGGGCATTACGAACTTATAACCTCTGAATTCATTCATATTTCCTGTTAACACTGCTACTGGTTTTGCTTCTGCGTCACGACACGTCTCCCCACCTTTATTCAGTCTCTGCTAGTAGGAACATTTACGACGCCTTACGCTGTCGGAAGCTGAACAGGTGAAATCCGGGTCATTTGTCGATTTTTACCACCTCTGTAGAGTGGGGCGAGTTACTTTCGTACTAGCCGCCTGATCCAGGAGCGCTGTTAGGAGGGAGAACAGCACACCATTCCGATCTTCCGAGACATCGATCACTGTGCAAAACGTACTACACTGTCTTTACGTTAATAATAATAACAGCATCTTCCCTATGTTGGCCGATAATGACTTCTATAGTGTTAGAGTAAACGTGTATTTTTAACATAAATTGGCCCTGTAATCTGATGAAAACAAATGGTAGCCTTCCGAAATGATGAATAGGGAACTCGTTAGCTACGAAATTAAACAAGAATTACATTAAAGTGTGCATTAAATCATGTGAAAAACATTGACAATTCCAAACTGTTACCTTGGCACATCTGGATAAAGGGTCGGAGATCTGATTCTAATAATAGTGTCTCAGTACAAAACAATAATATTCCTACATCTACATCTACATGATTACTCTGCAATTCACAATTAAGTACCTGGCAGAGGGTTCATATAACCACCTTCAGTTATTTTTCTACCGTTTCGCTATCGAACAGTGTACGAAAAAACCGAACACTTAAAGCTTTCTGTGCGGTGTAACGTTGTTGCTTTGATTTGTTCTGAATACGGTGCTGATAGACAATAAAAGCGGGTTAAATGCTGTGAGCTGTCTGGGGAAGTTAACCTTGCATTACTGAGCAACTGTTTCACCAAGTATCCAGTCTAGCTTACCAAATTCCCAACCAGACTAACATTAATTATAATCTTTTAATAGTCATACGACAACCGGTGATATATATATATATATATATATATATATATATATATATATATATATACACACACTCCTGGAAATTGAAATAAGAACACCGTGAATTCATTGTCCCAGGAAGGGGAAACTTTATTGACACATTCCTGGGGTCAGATACATCACATGATCACACTGACAGAACCACAGGCACATAGACACAGGCAACAGAGCATGCACAATGTCGGCACTAGTACAGTGTATATCCACCTTTCGTAGCAATGCAGGCTGCTATTCTCCCATGGAGACGATCGTAGAGATGCTGGATGTAGTTCCTGTGGAACGGCTTGCCATGCCATTTCCACCTGGCGCCTCAGTTGGACCAGCGTTCGTGCTGGACGTGCAGACCGCGTGAGACGACGCTTCATCCAGTCCCAAACATGCTCAATGGGGGACAGATCTGGAGATCTTGCTGGCCAGGGTAGTTGACTTACACCTTCTAGAGCACGTTGGGTGGCACGGGATACATGCGGACGTGCATTGTCCTGTTGGAACAGCAAGTTCCCTTGCCGGTCTAGGAATGGTAGAACGATGGGTTCGATGACGGTTTGGATGTACCGTGCACTATTTAGTGTCCCCTCGACGATCACCAGTGGTGTACGGCCAGTGTAGGAGATCACTCCCCACACCATGATGCCGGGTGTTGGCCCTGTGTGCCTCGGTCGTATGCAGTCCTGATTGTGGCGCTCACCTGCACGGCGCCAAACACGCATACGACCATCAGTGGCACCAAGGCAGAAGCGACTCTCATCGCTGAAGACGACACGTCTCCATTCGTCCCTCCATTCACGCCTGTCGCGACACCACTGGAGGCGGGCTGCACGATGTTGGGGCGTGAGCGGAAGACGGCCTAACGGTGTGCGGGACCGTAGCCCAGCTTCATGGAGACGGTTGCGACTGGTCCTCGCCGATACCCCAGGAGCAACAGTGTCCCTAATTTGCTGGGAAGTGCCGGTGCGGCCCCTACGGCACTGCGTAGGATCCTACGGTCTTGGCGTGCAGCCGTGCGTCGCTGCTGTCCGGTCCCAGGTCGACGGGCACGTGCACCTTCCGCCGACCACTGGCGACAACATCGATGTACTGTGGAGACCTCACGCCCCACGTGTTGAGCAATTCGGCGGTACGTCCACCCGGCCTCCCGCATGCCCACTATAAGCCCTCGCTCAAAGTCCGTCAACTGCACATACGGTTCACGTCCACGCTGTCGCGGCATGCTACCAGTGTTAAAGACTGCGATGGAGCTCCGTATGCCACGGCAAACTGGCTGACACTGACGGCGGTGGTGCACAAATTCTGCGCAGCTAGCGCCATTCGACGGCCAACACCGCGGTTCCTGGTGTGTCCGCTGTGCCGTGCGTGTGATCATTGCTTGTACAGCCCTCTCGCAGTGTCCGGAGCAAGTATGGTGGGTCTGACACACCGGTGTCAATGTGTTCTTTTTTCCATTTCCAGGAGTATATATATATATATATATATATATATATATATATATATATATATATATATATATACTAGAGAATTTAAATAAAAAGAAATAAATCAGTTTACATTCGGAAATTTATTTTAACGTTGATCATTGAAATTTCAGCATATTAAACTCGAATCATAACTAAGCTGGTGCCTTATTTAGGACTGTGAAAATGTGCGTTTGTAATCTTACGGAACACATTAAATATGGAGTCAAGATTGGGAGACTGCATACAACACTGCATTCAATAAAATAACACACAAAGAACGTTGAAACATATGCAAGAGGAAATTAACCACAACCAACCGATTAAATTTTCACCCAAAGAAGTTACGTTCGTAGCGCATCCTGTCTGTCATGTAATTACCACACACCGGTATACTAAATTCATACTAACTCTCTGTGAAATCTTCCCGGAGAGAATAGCTGAGGGCTACTTTGATGATTACACCACATGCTTCACGTGGTCAACTTGGTTTACACAAAGAGTGTAACTCTACAATAATTTTGATAACTAAAATAAATTAGATCGAAAAGCAATTTACAAAAGAAAAACCTCGAACTGGTTACTATCGTCTTACTATAAACCTGATGGGTCAAACAATTGTATAAGCACGTGATACTGGTCTCACAAAGTACACCCCACGTGGGTTGAACATAAAGAAAAGTTGCTATATTGAAAAATATTGTTAAGACGAGACGTTATAATCACACGAGCATTCGCATTTAAGATTGATGATCTTAGTTAGAGTTACTGATCAACACGTGGTTCCACTTTACTCACAAAGTAGTGACAACGCAAATACCGGAAGATATTCTGAACTACTTCACACGCGAATTACACTGCGTTCCAATTTAAGATAACATCAGATATTTTAGAGATAAACCTGAAATAAAGGTGATTAAATTTTCAGTTAGGCTGAACTTAAGAAATCCATTGTCCTACGGACTTAGCAGACACGCGCTTAGCCGGAGATCTTACCACTTCAGACGCTCGCCGCGGACAGACTGCCGTGGTCCCTTCCTGAGGGGTGCCTCACAAATACAAACGGAAGTGACCAGAGAGGCAGCTTCCTATACCAACATGACAAGCGACGAACAGGACCGTACTAAGGATAGAAACCTCTTTGCTTTTAGAAAGCGTAGCTATCTGTTCCGACGTTGGTCCTACTGTTCTCTAGCAGACAGGCTTGTCTGCTACCATCCAGCACGCAACTAGAAATATATTTGCTCATTCATCCTCTCACACAGAAGGGAAGGGGGATGACAGTATCTTATCATATACAGTATATAAAAGAAAGCGGATGTAGGTTCCGTATGAGACTGTGTGACATGAATTACATATAAACTGTGTTTTAAAATGTAGTAGTGTGAGAGATCGTTCTTGTTTATGTGTAAAAGTAACACGATTCACTGCTCAGTCACCTCCCAGATAGTCGGAAACACCACAGTAAATTTAGAAGAGGAATGTATGCCGTAAATGACAACAGATTTAAGAAATTAACATGAAAGGAATCCAACAGAGACCTTTCATAACCCCAACGCTCCGGGAAAAGACTGTGCAGGGAATTTTCTGGCCATGGTAGGACATTCCCAAGCAGGCTTCTCACACCCAACTTAAACCGAAACGTAAAGAAAAGGCAAAAGGTCACCAGCTACTTGCTAAAACACAATAATTTCAACACATCTTTAGAATCTACCAATTTCAAAGAGAAAAAAAAACAATCTGTGACATCTATTTAAAAGATAGTGTAGACCTAATTCGGTCAGCAAGTAAAAACAATGGTCCCTGTGTCATTAATATGAAAACAATTTCTGGTTGTTACCCTTTTGGAGTTCACCAGTATTTGCTCATTGCAAGAGCCAACTGATCACAGGAAAATTTATGACTGTTTATTAACAAGTAAAATTTATGAAAATAGCAAAGGTGCCACAGCAATTTAAAAAAACATGAAAATAACATCAGTATTATAAAGCAGAACATTACAATGCACAATCCGCAAAAGCCAAAGAAAATGATAATAAGAGAAAAAATATGTTTTACAAAGTGGTTATCACAAAAAAATTCTATATCTTATAAAACTAATAATTTGTAGAATTAAAATAACTATGTGGCACTAATTTAATCGCTCTACTATATTTCAGTTAGTTAGCAAACAATGAGCACTGTGTCATTATACTGAAACTACAATAATTATGTGATTATTACCCTTATGGGGTTTTTAATGTAAATATGCCCCATGCAAAGGATAATCGATCACAGTCCAATGAGAATGAATAGCTATCTGACTGATAAACGAAGCAATGCCACAGGAATGAATTTACGAAACAAAATATCACAAATCTAATACATCACACAAGAACAAACATTGATCAATAAAACAGCTCTGAAAGTACAATAGTCAACACCTAAAAAAAAAAAAACACCAATAAATAAATCACCTGCAAAATACAAGAGTCAAAGTCTAAAAAAAAAAAAAACAATAAATAGAACACCTGCAAAATACGAGAGTCAGTCTAATAAACACCAATAAATCGGACCCCTGCAAACACACGAGTCAAAGTTTCTGTGACAGAAACACATGTATATGCAGTGAACTAAGAACCGTATAATCACTGTTACTGACACACTCAGTAGTTCCACTGTTCCGAGGCACAATATAAGGGGGGGGGTTCGTCGCCGCAGCTGTCAGTAGGGATTTTTGTCCATCTGTTGCGTGCAATCCCGCCGTCTCTGCCCTCTCCTGAAGTTTCTCTTGGTGGCCCGTATCACGTACATCGCGATTTGGTTCCATGTTTGTGTTGTCAACTTCATGCGGTATCCTCGTTTGACACGCCAGGTTGATATTCCTGGGCAAGGATGACACTTAATGGCTCTTCTTTGTGCCATCCTTAGCGACCAGAGAACATCGAACCATGATTTACTGTCGCTTGACAGTAGGCATCCGTCAGGAAATGTCGATAGGCGTCGTTGGCGTCTGCAAGTTTCTCTGGACAGTACCTGTCAAAAGGCTCCACGCCTCTTTATCCCATGTCGTTTCACCGCGGCCGTCTCGTCACGGTCGCGTGCGTGTGGTGCGTTGCCAGCATATGGATTTCCGCGCGGTGGACCGCTCGGCCATCTCAGGTCATCGCCTCCATGAAGGGTCGCACTGGTGCGGCCGGCCATTAGCTCCGGGCACAAGGGAAAGTGTTTGTCCCATACCCTTCTTTTGTTGTGACCGCGCTCCCGAAATGGCCCGGTTGACAATGTGTCCTGCTGGGAAACCCGCCTGTTAGCACCTAGTCCTCCTCCTCGCTGCTCCAGCTGTCCAAATCAGTTATTTCGCCTGTGGTGGTTATTCTGGATTCATTTCTCATGAATGGCAAAATTGTGGTCTCCTCTATTCCGTAAAACAGTTTCATCTTAACATATTGAACTTACAACAGACACAACAGATCCGAATCCTCCTGTAGTTTAAATGACAAATGTTTTGCTTCATCCTTATTACATTAAACCAAGCTTTCCTTCGGTCCCATAATAAAAATTATTTAATCTTCCTCTACGTTCAAGAGGGAAATTTCCTCAGTACAAATCATATAGGCTGCAGTGCATCCCGCACCAGCGAAAACAGTAAGCTGTAATGCTCACAGCATCAGCAAAAGCCATAAACGTCGCTTTCTAGGACAAGTATTAACGCAGAATAATTTTTCAGGCTCTGGCTCAGCATCAGTGAAGACTACAAAAAGGATCCATATTTCCGCTCCATTCTCCATTTGCTGGAAAACTGCTCATCATTTGACTGCCATAACACTATTTCAGGACCACGTAAATTACCGAAACCACAACTCTTCTTTCACCTTGAAGGGAATCAATATACTGACGAAATCCACAGACAGCACTTTACATACTCAGCTATAAAGAACAAAAAAGACATATATCATCAATATTAACATATCATCGCATATTGGGAAGCCAATGGTTAAACAATCGTATTATCGCATCCTGTTTTCAAGATTCTAAACTTACTCATTCCTTTCTCAGAGTTCTCCTATCTTAAAATATTCATACAGCTCGCATACTATAGTAAGAGATCCTCATTTATACTGACAGATATAGAATAGTAATAGATAAATAGTAGCACTGAAAGCAGAAAATCGGAAACAAGGCTACTAACAGCTGGGGACCTGGGTTTGCCAGACCCATAATACCCACAGATCGGATATTCCCCTGAGTTTTGCATTAATTCAACACAGATCTTGCTTCTCTCAGGAGCGACTCTTTTCAATTTACACAAAAGAACATAAACAGCATTTCACACGTTCACAAAGAAACCTTTTATCTTCACATTTGAACCAACCTAAATCCTAATATCTCAAGGAAAGAAAAATAACTAAAAGCGTCACTTCAATCAATCACATAGAAACATCTTTATCATTATTTTTCCCAACATATTATTCAAAATGCATTTATCACAAATGTAAGCTAATCAATTGTTTCTCTTCACCGTCCTCTCTACTCCTCACTGTCCTTTCTACTCAATGTATGGTTTTACGTTTGACACATGGTGTAGCCCTTTTGATTTCTTCGATCGAAGAGTTTCAACTTCTATGGCGTTTTCATGGGGAATCTTCCTTATCCGATACGGGCCGTTAAAGAGATTAAAAAATTTCTTGCAGACACCTGACCGTTTCTTAGACAGCTTGTGTGATCGGATAACAACTATTTGTCCTACATGAATCACTGTTTTTCTCACGTTTTTCAAAAAATGGTTCAAATGGCTCTGAGCACTATGGGACTCAACTGGTGAGGTCATTAGTCCCCTAGAACTTAGAACTAGTTAAACCTAACTAACCTAAGGACATCACAAACATCCATGCCCGAGGCAGGATTCGAACCTGCGACCGTAGCGGTCTTGCGGTTCCAGACTGTAGCGCCTTTAACCGCACGGCCACTTCGGCCGGCTTCACGTTTTTCTTATAAGCCTTGACTCTGGATTCTGCTGCACGCTTGATGTTGCGCTAAAGCTAAGTCAACAATTGCGTTCCGGCGTAGTCTCGGCTCTAGTGGCCAAGGCAACACCTCTTTGATTTTGCTCGGGGGCTCCTTGTTTTTTAGCAGAGTGATTGGCGGAAGCTTTGTTGACGTATTAGGCAACTCATTAATTATGTTCTGAAATCCTTTTAGGTGTATGTCCCACGATCGGTGATCACGACTGCAGTATAACCAACATAATTTTCCTAATTCACGCATAATACGCTTACTGGGGTTCGAGCTGGGGTGAAATATAGAGATATATATAGGTTTAATTCTTCTCTTTCGAAGAATCCGCTGCCAGTATTGCGATCTAAATTGTGGTCCATTATCCGAGATAACCCTTTTCACACGCCCAACTTCATGCAGAAACTGCTTTGCAAATGCAGTTGCCACTGCCCTTCCTGTGGCTCGCCTCAACGGAGTCAGACACACAAACTTGGAGGTTAGCTCCACCCTACGAAAACATATGCAAAACCTGCTTTAGATCGTATTAGTGGCCCAAATAGATACACGGCCGCGAGGTCACGAAGTTTGCTTTGTATTATCGGGTGCAATGATGCAGCATACGTCACTGTGGCCGCCTTTGCTCGCTGACAAGGTTCGCACACTCTAAGTACACAACGAATACGCCGTAGCATGTTATTAAAATAGCATGTCTCCTTTAGTTTTTCACAACATTTCTGTGCTCCGAAGTGAACATAACTCAAATGTATGTACCATATAATTTTGTTTACGAGTTCCTCCGGAATCACCAACACCCATCTGGAGTCGTCCGGGGCTCGTTTCTTGAATAGTATTCTATTGCGCACTAGGTAGTACTAGCGTATTCCTACATTCTCCTTGTCCTCCCACTTCTTCTTTATATCTTTCAATACTGCGTTCTTATCCCATTCGTCCGCTATACTCGCTAAAGAGGTGGTAACAAAGTTCTCGAACGCAACATTCTGTAAGTATAGGATGCTAAAATTATTTTCACCGAGTTCCCCTTCTTCTGTGTGAACCAAACCTACAGGAATGCGCGATAAAGCGTCAGCAATTTAATTTTTCTGTCCCGGAATGTACTCTACAGTGAAATTATATTCCTGAAGGTATAGTGCCCATCGTCCTAGTCTCCCATGCGTGATTTTTGTGCTCATAAGGATTGGAGTGCACGATGGTCAGTGTATACGCTGGTGGTCCTCCCAAATAAGAAATACCTAAATTTCGAGAATGCCCAAACTATCGCGAGTGCTTCGAGTTCTGTCACTGAATAATTTTTTTTCACACCGAGAGAGCACCCTGCTCCCAAACGAGATTGTTTTCCAAGTTGTAATATCATCATTTCCTTCCGTTTGAAACAGTACCGCACCTAATCGTGACAAGGAACTGTCCGTCATTAAACAGAATTCTTGTGTCAGATCGGGATGCACGAGGATGGGAGCCTCTACCAAAGCCTTTTTCAGTTTATAAAATTCATCCTGTGCCTCTTGATCCCAGACCCACAAAGCGTTCTTCCCTGGTAGTCCACATAGGCGGGGTGTACCAAGTACACTAAAATTTATAAATCGCTTATAAAAATTACACAGTCCTAAGAATGCTCGCAACTGTTTTTTATTTGTCGGCACTGCACACTCCGCTATCGCCGCAATTTTCTCCGGGTCAGGTTGTATTCCATTTGCTGAGACAATATGGCCTAAGAATTTTATGTTCTCTCGTCCGAACTGTGACTTATCTAAGTTGACTGTTACACCTGCCTTCTCAAAAACATCCAGTAGTCTGTTCAGAACGTCATTATGATCCTCCCACGACTTCTCCGCAATTAATATGTCATCCACGCAAATTGTCACTCGCTGTTTCAAATCATCAAGCAAAATGCTATTTAATCCCCTTATAAAAGCAGCTGATGAGACGTTTAGTCCGAACGGGAGACGCCGGAATTGGAAACAATTTCCATAACACAGGAACGCTTTATATAATCTGCAAGATGGGTGTAGCACGATTTGCCAAAAACTCGAACGGAGGTCGACAGACGATAGTACCTTTACCCCGTGGAAACGTTGTAAGAGTTCCTCAAGGCTCTCAGGCCTGTCCGTTTCCGACATAATAATTGTGTTTATCTGTCTCGAGTCTAGTACCAAACGAACCGAGTTGTCGCGTTTTGGTACGAAAAGCAAGGGTGAGTTGTACGAGCTTACTGCCCGCTCAATTATTCCTTGTTCTAACATCTTGTTTATTTCCTTCTCCACCTGGGCTTTATACGCCACGGGAATAGGGTATGGTCTAACAGAAAACTTCTGATGGTCACGTACTCTGAATTGGTAAGTAAAACCCTTAATCGCCCCCGGAGTCTCAGAAAATACCCGTTCATGATTCCCAAGTAGGCAATACAATTTCTCCTTTTCCCTGTCCGTGGTTTTGACACCCGCGATGCTCTTTCTCAGTGCATCAGCAAAAACAACATCTTTCCCCTGCTTATAAGACGTAGAGCACGACTCACTTACATAGTTCACGAGTAGCTCCAGTCTGGGTTGTGACTCGGTTTGAGCTTGAAATTTTAGGCAACTAATTTCTGACTCGGCACGTAATATGCATTCATCAAATACTAAATTCATTGGCTGATCCCCAACTTGAACTGTTATTACTCCTCCACCCATGTCAATTACTGCATGGTGGGCATTCATGAAGTCATTTCCTAAAATCATTGCCACATTCAGCATTGGGAGCACAAAGAACTTGTACTCAAACTCTCTTCCCTGGCAGGTAAAATTAAGCCGTGTCTGCCTCCGGATTTCTACGCTCTTACCGTAGATTGCGCCCTTCACCTTTATTCCTCGCACTTGAAAAACGGGCCAAGTTCCAGTCCCTGCGCATTTTTGAAATGCTGCCTCGCTCACTATGGAGAAAGGGCTTCCAGTGTCAATGACACACTTAAAACATATTTCGTTTACTGCAACTGTCACGACTGGATTTATTCCCGAAATTTTAGCACTCGTAGTTTCTTGCAACAAATCCTCCCTAATATCTTCCCTCTCTATATACCGTATGCACTCATTTGCCATGTCGCTCATTTGTTCCGATTGCGCGCCTTCTGCGCTGATCGTTTGTCATTGCCGGTTTTGTTCATTTCCATTTGCTGGATTATGTCTAGGGTTAGCCGGCCGAATTTCAACATCATGAGGTGCTCCGCCTACAGTCCTATTCCCACCGTGTTCACCGTAGTATCGATTCTGGTTGCCGTAACTGTTCCGTTCACGATTCTGTCTACGTCCTCGATCATTTCCGTTGTTCCACCTGTGTTCGCGACTGTCACCCCAGTTTCTATACGGCCGGTCCCGATTATTGTTCCGTTCGCGTCGCGACGACCAGTCACGCCGTTGATTAGTACTACGGCCACGACTGCGATCGCGCTGCTGTGCCCCGTAATAACTTTGTGCCTGATTAGGGGGGGCATTCTGCTGTATTATATTCCAACTCTTGGAGAAGTGTCTTAAACGTTTCCACGTCCTCTTTGCATCGTCCCGCAAGAATGACGTGGCGCAAGTGCATCGGCAATTTGGTGATGCATATCCTAATTAGTTCCGCAGGTCCGTATGGATCGTATAGAAATTGATTCGCCTGCAGCATGTGGTCGAATAGGCGTGCTGGGATGCCGAAACCAGACTGGTTCAAATTTGGCAGCATAATTATGCCATTCTTGACCCTATCTTGTGCCGCTTCCGACCAATAGGCGGAGAGAAAGGCTTGTCGAAACTCCCGAGTGGAGTTGCAGTGACGCGCTGCCGACCTCATGCGAATCGCCGGTTCGCCTTCCAAATAGCCACACATATATTCTATCTTATGTGAACTTGCCCAGTCGGGGGGAAGACAGAACTCAAAATTGCTCGAGCCATGCTCGTTGCTGTATTCCTTTTTGCGAATTTCGAAATATCTCAAACTTTCTCACCGTAAGGAAATGTTTGAAATCAAATCCCTGCCTTTCCTCCCGGCGAGGCTCTTGAATGTTTCTATTTTTCTCATGTCTGCCCCTCAAAATACATTCTTCCCTGTCGTCAAAATCTCCCTCGTGGCCGGAGTCCCTCTCTGCACTGTTCGTACGGCTATTTTTAGTGCTATTGGCGAGTTCGTAATCACACGCTATGCGGTTTTCCAGATGCGCCACGCGTTCTTGTAATTCGCCTGCTACAGCCCCTTCTGAAATCTAAGAAGCGAACGCACTTCTTCGGTCTCTGCGGCCGCTACCGGTGTAGTATTGTTCTCGCTTTGCGTCACCTTCCTTGTGCCTACGATGTCCGCTAATGCCGCAGTCTTATCATGTATTTGTCTGTTGTCCTCCGCTCCAGTCTGCTTCAATTGTTCCACTTGCCGTTCCAGTGCGTGAATCGCTTGACTGTTGTCCGCTACTGTGTCATTTCAGATTTCTGCGTCATTTGTTCGCCTAGCTCACCGATCGATTTTTTAGATTTCTCTGTCATTTGTTCGCCTAGCTCGCGGGTCGATTTTTCAGATTTCTGCGCCATTTGTTCGCCTCGCTCACGGATCGATTTTTCGGATTTCTCTGTCATTTGTTCGCCTAGCTCGCGGATCGATTTTTCAGATTTCTGCGTCATTTGTTCGCCTAGCTCACGGATCGATTTTTCAGATGATTCTTTTTGTTCTCGGAACGATTTTTCTGATTTATCTGCGTTTTCTTTATTTTGTTGCAATAAGGCTTTCATGAGTTCTGCAAAATCAATTTGGTTAGTAGGAGGCAAATTAATTTCTGGCTCTGGTGTAAGCCCGTTCGTCCTGTTTTGCATTTCGTCTGAAGTATTCCCCATTGCATTTTCGGAACTGACCGACGCGTTAATATTCGAAATCAAATTATCCCCTTGGTCCATGTTGCTTAAGTTGTTAGACAGCCTACTTTTAGCTTGGTTACGTGTCTCCATTAGTTCAATTTATACCCGGTACGCAACACACTAATCACAATAAATATATCCCCCAAAAATTACGACAGTTACTCGAAAGGTACCCAACCTAGTACGCACTTCTTCACACGCAAAACAAATTTTTATCTTTGATCGAAGCAGTGCAATTTACAAGCGAGAAAAAAAAAAAACTACACACACTTATAAAACACACAAATATAGAAAACAAAACAACAAGACAAATGACACAACGCCGCTCATCAACGCCGTGAATCATTTGAAAGTCTACTCAGAAACAACGCAGAAGTTGTTTGAGCGCTGCAGGGAAAAAAAAAATTAAGATTATACAATGCTCGCAATCTAACGTTTCAGAGATTCCAGAGTCTAGCGGAATCACAGAACAGGGTCGCCATGTGTAACGTTGTTGCTTTGATTTGCTCTGAATACGGTGCTGATAGACAATAAAAGCGGGTTAAAAGCTGTGAGCTGTCTGGGGAAGTTAACCTTGCATTACTGAGCAACTGTTTCACCAAGTATCCAGTCTAGCTTACCAAATTCCCAACCAGACTAACATTAATTATAATCTTTTAATAGTCATACAACATGCATATATATATATATATATATATATATATATATATATATATATATATATATATAAAGAGAATTTAAATAAAAAGAAATAAATCAGTTTACATTTGGAAATTTAATTTAACATTGATCATTGAAATTTCAGCATATTAAACTTGAATCATAACTAAGCTGGTGCCTTATTTAGGACTGTGAAAATGTGCGTTTGTAATCTTACGGAACACATTAAATATGGAGTCAAGATTGGGAGACTGCATACAACACTGCATTCAATAAAATAACACACAAAGAACGTTGAAACATATGCAAGAGGAAATTAACCACAACCAACCGATTAAATTTTCACCCAAAGAAGTTACGTTCGTAGCGCATCCTGTCTGTCATGTAATTACCACACACCGGTATACTAAATTCATACTAACTCTCTGTGAAATCTTCCTGGAGAGAATAGCTGAGGGCTACTTTGATGATTACACCACATGCTTCACGTGGTCAACTTGGTTTACACAAAGAGTGTAACTCTACAATAATTTTGATAACTAAAATAAATTAGATCGAAAAGCAATTTACAAAAGAAAAACCTCGAACTGGTTACTATCGTCTTACTATAAACCTGATGGGTCAAACAATTGTATAAGCACGTGATACTGGTCTCACAAAGTACACCCCACGTGGGTTGAACATAAAGAAAAGTTGCTATATTGAAAAATATTGTTAAGACGAGACGTTATAATCACACGAGCATTCGCATTTAAGATTGATGATCTTAGTTAGAGTTACTGATCAACACGTGGTTCCACTTTACTCACAAAGTAGTGACAACGCAAATACCGGAAGATATTCTGAACTACTTCACACGCGAATTACACTGCGTTCCAATTTAAGATAACATCAGATATTTTAGAGATAAACCTGAAATAAAGGTGATTAAATTTTCAGTTAGGCTGAACTTAAGAAATCCATTGTCCTACGGACTTAGCAGACACGCGCTTAGCCGGAGATCTTACCACTTCAGACGCTCGCCGCGGACAGACTGCCGTGGTCCCTTCCTGAGGGGTGCCTCACAAATACAAACGGAAGTGACCAGAGAGGCAGCTTCCTATACCAACATGACAAGCGACGAACAGGACCGTACTAAGGATAGAAACCTCTTTGCTTTTAGAAAGCGTAGCTATCTGTTCCGACGTTGGTCCTACTGTTCTCTAGCAGACAGGCTTGTCTGCTACCATCCAGCACGCAACTAGAAATATATTTGCTCATTCATCCTCTCACACAGAAGGGAAGGGGGATGACAGTATCTTATCATATACAGTATATAAAAGAAAGCGGATGTAGGTTTCGTATGAGACTGTGTGACATGAATTACATATAAACTGTGTTTTAAAGTGTAGTAGTGTGACAGATCGTTCTTGTTTATGTGTAAAAGTAACACGTTTCACTGCTCAGTCTCCTCCCAGATAGTCAGAAACACCACAGTAAATTTAGAAGAGGAATGTATGCCGTAAATGACAACAGATTTAAGAAATTAACATGAAAGGAATCCAACAGAGACCTTTCAGCGGGCACTGATTTCTCTTATTTTATTACGGTGATCATTCCTTCCTGTGTAGGTGGGCGTCAACAAAATGTTTTCACAGTCTGAGGAGAAAGCTGGTGATCGAAATTTCGTGAGAAGAGCCTGCCGCAACGAAAAAGAGTTTGTTTTGACGACTGCCACTCAAATTCACATATCATAACCATGGCACTCTCTTGGCTACTTCGCGATAATTCAAAACGAGAAGGACACTGCTTTTCTGCATCAAATGTTAGGGAACAGTTTACTGGTTTAACACGTGAAATTGGAGTCAGAGACTGGACCGGTCTCTTCTAAGGTACATTATGACTGGCCGGCACTCGGAATTTCCGCAACTCAGCCAGTCGAAATGACGTAAAGAACGAAAATGTCCTCCGTCGACCCTATCTGATTTGAATCCCACACAGCATAGCAATACTCTACAAGCGGGCGAATAAGCGTAGTATAGGCAGTCTCTTTACAAGACCTACTGCATTTTCTCAGTGTTCTGCCAATAGATCGCAGTCTTCGGTTTGCTTTACTCTCAACATTATCTATGTGATCGTTCCAAAATAAGCTATTTGTAACTATATTCCCTACGTATTCAGTTGAATTTACAGTCTTTCGATTTGTATGTTTTATAGTGTAATCGAAATTTAACGGATTCTTTTTGGTACTCATGTGGATAAATTATCGCTTTTCATTATTTAGAGACAATTGCCAGTTTTCGCACCACACAGATGTCTTATCTGAAACGTTACACAATTTATTTTGATCTACTGATGACTTTACAAGACGTAACTGAGAGCATCATCTGCAAACAATCTAAGACGGCTGCTCAGATTGGCTCCTGAATTGCTTATGTATATCAGAAACAGCAGAGGACCTTTAAAGCCACCTTGGGGAACGCCAGAAATCACTTCTCTTTTACTCGATGACTCCCTGTCAGTTACTACGAACTGTGACCTTCCTGACAGATATTCACCAATTCATTAGCACAGCTGGGACGCTGTTACATAGGTTCCTGACAGATATTCACCAATTCATTAGCACAGCTGAGACGCTGTTACATAGGCTCGAAATTTGATTTGAATTCATTTGTGAGCTACGGTGTCAAAAGCTTTCTGGAAACCTAAGAATATACATTGAAGTGCCAAAGAAATTAGTATAGGCACGCGTATTCAAATACAGAGGCAGAATACGGAGCTGCGGTTGGCATCGCCTATATAAGACAACAAGTGTCTGACGCAATGTTAGATCGGTTGCATTTTCTCAGTGTTCTGCCAATAGATCGTAGTCTTTGGTTCGCTTTACGATAATCTATGTGATCCTTCCAAGGTAACCTTTTTGTAACTATACTAAGTGTAGAAGTATGAAACCAAAATTTAGCTGCAATAATTACACGTCTGTTGCTTGGAACTCATAAACAATATTTTATTCAAAATAATCTCTTTTAGTAATTATACATTTCTCCCATCTCTCTAGCAGGCTATGAATGCCACGCCATAAAAACAGGTCTTCTTTTGAAGCGAACCAGTCAGCGAGCCATTTTCGTACGTTTTCTTACGAATTCAAGCGTTGTTCAGTGAGTGCGTGTCCCAGTGATGCAAATAGATGATAATCGGAAGGAGCCAAGTCTGGAGAATAAGCAGCATGCCCTAGTATTTCCCAACTAAATGGATTCCCTGCCCCTTTTCGCTGTGTGTGATGAGGCGTTATCATGGAGCAGTATGACTTTGTGATGCCATTTTCTGTATTCCGCTCGTTTTTCACGTAATGCTCGATTTAACTCGATCAATTGCTGTTGGTAGCGATCAGTGTTGATGGTTTCACCATGTTTTAGCAGCTCATAATAGATGACACCCTTCTGATCCCACCAAATATGGGAGAAACGTCTTCTTTCCAAAACGATTAAGTCTTGCACTGGATGTCGATGGCTTTCCTGGATTCACCCCTGATTTACGATGCTTAACATTCTCAAAATATACCCATTTTTCATCATCTGTCACTATTTGATGGAAAAGCAACTTTCTTTTGTATCCGGCGAGCAGCATTTAACAGGTGATTTTTAATTCAGTTCACGCGGAACCCATTTTGCCACTTTCTGCGCTTTTTCCATAGCTTTCAACCGAAGAGAAACGGCTTTCCGCGTGACATTCAATTGTTCCGCGAGTTCCCGTTGAGGGTGAGCATAATATTTGTCCAATAAGGTCTGCAATTCGCTGTCTTTGAACTTTTTCTCACGTCAAAATCACAACTTTTGAATTTTTTTGAACCACTCGAAACACTGTGTTTTCCCAAGAGCATGCTCACCGAATGCTTCGATAAGCATTCGATGCAATACTGCAGCAGTTTTCTTCAACTGATAACAGAAAACCAATGTTGTCCGCAAATCGTAGGTTGTAGAAACAAAACTCGACATGTTTACGGGTTTGAAACAGATACCGATGTATGGAACTTGGGTTACTGTGTGTTGACATCCGTCGTCAGCCTTTACAGGAAGCAGATGGCGCTGCAGACGCGGTCTCACGATCCTACACTGACGGCTAGCACTATCTGTAGGGAAATTCCGGTTTCATACTTATACACCTGGTATTCCCTAAGTGTTTAGTTGAATTTACAGCCTTCAGATTTTTGTGATTTTTAATGTAACCGTAATTTAACGGATTCCTTTTGGTACTCAAGTGGATGAATTCTCACTTTTCATTATTTAGAGTCAATTGCCAGTTATCGTACCACACAGATATCTTGTCTGAATCGTTAGGCAATTTGTTTTGATCTACTGACGACTTTACAAGACGTAAACGAGAGCATCTTGTGCTAATAATCTAAGACAGCTGCTCAGATTGTCTCCAGCTACAATGGGAGGTGATCAAGATTTAAGTGAGTTTGAACGTGGTGTTATGGTCGGCGCACGAGCGATGAGACACAGCATCTCCGAGGCAGCGATGAATTGAGGATTTTTCCGTACATTACACGAGTGTACTGTGAATATCAGGAATCCGGTAAAACATCAAATCTCCGACCTCGCTGCGGCCAGGAAAAGATCTTGCAAGAACGCGACCAACGACGACTGAAGAGAATCGTTCAATGTGTCAGAATTGCAACCCTTCCGCAAATTGCTGTAGATTTCAGTGTTGGGCCATCAACAAGTGGCAGCGTGCGAGCCATTCAACGAAACATCATCGATATGGGATTCCGGAGCCGAACGCCCACTCGTGTACTCTTGATGACTGCACGACACCACATTTAACCTGAGCCCGTCAGCACCATCATTGAACTGTTGATGACTGGAAACAAGTTGCCTTGTCGGACGAGTCTCGTTTGAAGTTGTACCGAGCGGATGGTCGTGTACTGGTCTGGAGACAACTTCATCAATCCGTGGACCCTGCATGTCAGCAGGGGACTGTTCAAGCTGGTGAAGGCTCTGTAATGGTGTGGGGCGTGTGCAGTTGGAGTGTTATGGGTCCCCTGATAGGTGTAAATACGACTCTGATAGGTGACTCGTACGTAAGCATCCTGTCTGATCAGCTGCATCCTTTCTACATCTACATCTACATGATTACTCTGCAATTCACATTTAAGTGCTTGGCAGAGGGTTCATCGAACCACAATCAAACTATCTCCCTGCCATTCCACTCCCAAAGAGCGCGCGGGAAAAACGAACACCTAAACCTTTCTGTTCGAGCTCTTATTTCTCTTATTTTATTTTGATGATCATTCCTCCCTATGTAGGTTGGGCTGAAAAAAATATTTTCGCATTCGGAAGAGAAAGTTGGTGACTGAAATTTCGTAAATAGATCTCGCCGCGACGAAAAACGTCTTTCTTTAATGACTTCCATCCCAACTCGCGTATCATATCTGCCACACTCTCTCCCCTATTACGTGATAATACAAAACGAACTGCCCTTTTTTGCACCCTTTCGATGTCCTCCGTTAATCCCACCTGGTAAGGATCCCACACCGCGCAGCAATATTCTAACAGAGGACGAACGAGTGTAGTATAAGCTGTCTCTTTAGTGGACTTGTTGCATCTTCTAAGTGTCCTGCCAATGAAACGCAACCTTTGGCTCGCCTTCCCCACAATATTATCTATGTGGTCTTTCCAACTGAAGTTGTTCGTAATTGTAACACCCAGGTACTATTTATCGAGTAATCGAATTCCAAAGGATTTCTTTTGGAACTCATGTGTATCACCTCACACTTTTCGTTATTTAGCGTCAACTGACACCTGCCAGACCATACGGCAATCTTTTCTAAATCGCTTTGAAACTGATACTTTCATGTACATTGCACATTCCGACGAACTTGGGCAATTCCAGGAGGACAAGGCTACACCCCATACGTCTAGAGTAATATAGAGTGGCTGGGTCCTTGAGGCATCTCACGTTCACTAAGGTGGCCTGACGGTGGGTCTGACTTGAAATTTCAATCTTATCTCCTCAAGGTGGCGTACTTCGAAGAAAGTCCAGTTTTTTACATTTTGCTCATAAAAGTGTCCTCTTCAGACCTTCTTCATTAGGCTTGTAAAACAGTCTCTGATGGTATCCCTACAGGAAGTGCTGTGACGACTTCAGTGACCGGCGTCCGGCGGCTTCTCCTCAAAGCTGGTCATCCAAGAGGCGTTGACTCGTGTGGCTTCCCGCTCGTCCTTTCCGGGAAAACTCACCCTGGGGGGTTGGCTATGCTGCCTGCCTACGTAACTGACTGCATCTGCTCTCTTGCAACTCAACACGAGATGCTTTCAAAGTGGCCTCTTACTTAGGCGCATCATACAGTTCCGTACAAAAACGTAAATTACGTTCATTAGCCACTTGCAATCAGCAATCACTGATATATATATATATATATATATATATATATATATATATATATATATATATAATTTAGCCCGAAGTTTCTTATAACTTTACCGCCAAAGACAGAGTTCCAATAAATACTTTTAGATGATAGCAGAATAGAAAGTCAATTTCATGTAATCGCAGGCGGTAATTTTATAGAACGGTGTACTGACATAAGGATCTCACACGAATTAGCGATTGCAAGAACTTTGTTTAATGTGGGGTCGTCTAATTTCTAGGGCTGTAGTATCACTTCCCGTCCAGGAGCGTAGCGAACGACATCGCACACTAATCCGTTATAGCAATTCAGTTAATCAGTAAACTTGGTCAACCTGACTGCAGCTTTCAAAATTATTTAGTTTTTTTATTCATTACGAATTCAATTTCGGCATACTATTAATCCATTTTCACAAAGACTCGGAATTCCAATGGTAATAAATAAAAAAATTGCGAATTTTATTAGTCCCTTATTGTTTTTGTTATTATTTCTGTACTTTTGTTATAGCTTCTTTATTTCCACGTTCCTTTGCTTCTTATAGGACCTACAATTTTGCTCATGACTCTTCTTTCTAACATTTATTGTTTATCTAATTTTAATTCAGTGGTACGCCCTGAATTGCGTCGTGACGTTCTAAATTTCACTGCCGTGTTCAGATGCTATATTTTTAAATAAAATTTTTTTGTAATGGCAAATATTTTTTATTATCCCATTGACCATCCCGTTCAGTGCATCCTTTCATTTACGGGAGTTACTTCTAAGCCATTTTCTTTAATTACGTCTCCTAGAACCTTGAACATTATGGCATTTGGCTGTTATTAATATCAATATTATTATTATTATTATTATTATTATTGCGAACGCTGCTCTACTGCCAGTCGGTTCCAGTTTAACTTCCGTTTGTGAATCACGTAAATTCTCATAACCTACAGCTAAATCGTCAACGTACCCTAGGTAGTTTGTTTCAGTAGACTAGTTCTTTGTTCCTAGTTCTACTGCTGATATATGATATTCTTTTAATATTATATTCCACATTATTACTGTTTTCCCGTTATAAGCTGAAAAGGCCAGCACATAAGCCATCATCTTGTTTTTTTAAATTAATTTTCCGTTACTTTCGAGAGAGAATTCTATTGAATCCAGATTCCAGCTCGACAACTTGGCTGCATTTATGAAAAAGTGCTTGAGGATGGAGCTACGATCCTGGACCTTGCTCCAAGAAATGAAATATATATATGAATACAATAATGAAAAAGTGTAATTATGTAACGTCTATAGCCGGCTTATGTGGCCGAGCGATTCTAGGCGCTTCAGTCTGGAACCGCGCGACCACTACGGTCGCAGGTTCGAATCCTGCCTTGGGCATGTATGTGTGCGATGTCCTTAGGTTAGTTAGGTTTAAGTAGTTCTAAGTTATAGGGGATTGATTACCTCAGATGTTAAGTCCCATAGTGCTCACAGCCATTTGTAACGTCTATTCCCAAATCAACTGCTGTCACCTTGTATTACCCCTATATTTATTTTAAAGGGGTTAGAAATTTCACCCACGTAGTTCGCTTCTGACACAGTGCCTGTAAGAGTTTCACTAATGATATTTGTCATTTTAGTTTCAATGTCAAAAATCTCGGACTACTTTGTCCAGTAGTTCGCTTTCAACAGTGCCAAGTACCTTCTTGAAATCAAGAAATTTTACAGCCATGTCTATGGACGTACGTATCTGTGACAGTTTCGAATATCTGTTCGGAGCAGGGTTTGCCTTTTATAAAAACTCGTGATTTAGTACAGTGTTTTATCTCTTTCGTTTTGCATTGTGATTGATCGCCGATACCAACCGTCAGGACCTATACTTAATATTCGAGTCCGCTATCTAGTACTCGAGTTTTTGAATAACATTACTACTGAGTGGCCAACGAACCACCAGCGCGGTAGATGTTCTGTGCGTGAAAGATGTTAAAACTGTTTCAGAATGTTATAATTGCTAGAGATACGCTGCTACTGATGCGACCGATGGACCAACGCTGGCTGATCGTCAGCAGCGTGGCGATATTGCAGCGGCGGTGAAGGAACGCCAGATGTCTAAAAAATATTTGATTATATTGTTAAAAACAGTCTTGTACTAAATCTTGTCTTTTGCTGTTATCACAAGTAGGCGACAGACCACAGTTGCTTGATATGAATTGAAATATATTTAAGTCTAATTAATGATAGGCAGGAACCAATGGACCAACATTTTGACGCTATGCGCAGAATTGACAACCGCAGGTGCTATCGACTTTCGTTTGTGTTCCATACGGGCGTCTCAAAAATCTTCATATTCGCATCTCACCGATTTATAAAAACACGCCGTTATTGGTACGTTTTTTTATAATTATTGTAATAATTAAACGTTACGCAATGATTTATAGACAGTTAACGCTTTCATATAAGCATGAAACACACTTGCAGTACGCCGTTTCAAAGTAAAGATGCATTGAAGATTTCTCACAAACTTGTTAATACTGTATCAATGATATAAGTCTTCAAGAGATACCACCATACTCTCGTAACCAAAACAGGAGACTACCATCCTATGACGAAGTGGAGGGATAATGTCGTGATTTATGGAGTCAAAGGATATAGGTTCGCATCTACATCTACTACATCTACATTTATACTCCGCAAGCCACCCAACGGTGTATGGTGGAGAGCACATTACGTGCCACTGTCATTACCTCCCTTTCCCGTTCCAGTCGCGTATGGTTCGCGGGAAGAATGACTGCCGGAAAGCCTCCGTGGGCGCTCGAATCTCTCTAATTTTACATTCGTGATCTCCTCGGGAGATATAAGTAGGGCGAAGCAATATAGTCGATAGCTCATCCAGAAACGCACCCTCTCGAAACCTGGACAGCAAGCTACACCGCGATGCAGAGCGCCTCTCTTGCAGAGTCTGCCACTTGAGTTTGCTAAACATCTCAGTAACGCTATCACGCTTACCAGATAACCCTCTGACGAAACGTGCCGCTCTTCTTTGGATCTTCTCTATCTCCTCCGTTAACCCGACCTGATACGGATCCCACACTGATGAGCAATACTCAAGTATAGGTCGAACGAGTGTTTTGTAAGTCACCTCCTTTGTTGATGGACTACATTTTCTAAGGACTCTCCCAATGAATCTCAACCTGGCACCCGCCTTACCAACAATTAATTTTATATGAGAATTCCACTTCAAATCGTTCTGTACGCATACTCCCGTGCCTATCCGCTGCAGATCTTCCTGCATTTCGCTGCAATTTTCTAATGCTGCAACTTCTCTGTACACTACAGCATCATCCGAGAAAATCCGCATCGACCTTCCGACACTATCTACTAGGTCATTTATATATATTATGAAAAGCAACGGTTCCATAACACTCCCCTGTGGCACGCCAGAAGTTACTTTAACGTCTGTAGACGTCTCTCCATTGAGAACAACATGCTGTGTTCTGTTTGCTAAAAACTCTTCAATCCAGTCACACAGCTGGTCTGATATTCCGTAGGCTCTTACTTTTATTATCAGGCGACAGTGCGGAACTGTATCGAACGCCTTCCGGAAGTCAACGAAAATGGCACCTACCTGGGAGCCTGTATCTAATATTTTCTGGGTCTCATGAACAAATAATGCGAGTTGGGTCTCACACGATCGCTGTTTCCGGAATCCATCCCGCTACATGTAAATGTTTTTTTCCATCTTAGAGTTGTTAACACATTCTGGGACTTTCCTGTGAATGTGATACAAGTAAGTTCAACAATATTCGAAGGTATTTACATTTCCGTCTGGTGAGAAGACGAAGGATGAAATAAATTTTTGGCGTTTTCCGTGTGTATGGTTAGGCAAGAACCTAAGAAGGCCGCTAAACTTGCTGCGAGTGTAGTGAGGAGCAATAACATCTACATTCTTCCTTTTCACAAATATTTCACTGTTTATTTCCAATATGTGTCTACTTTCGAGTGTGTGATTAGTCAGAAATCTAAGAGGGCTGTTTTAATTGCTGTGACTGAAACGAACAGCAATAAAATTCATATTCTTACTTTCCATAAATAATTGGCTCTTTATTTCCAAGTATGTGGCGATTTCCTAGTTCGTGGCTAGGCAGGAACCTAAGAGGACAACTTAAATTGCTGCGAAAAAATGGTTAAAATGGCTCTGAGGACTATGGGACTTAACATATGAGGTCATCAGTCGCCTAGAAGTTAGAACTACTTAAACCTAACTAACCTAACGACATCTCACACATCCCTGCCCATGGCAGGATTCGACTCAAGGCGCCTAGAACCGCTCGGCCACAAATTGCTGCGAATGAAACGAGGAGCAATAATATTCATTTTAAGTATCCTTTAATTTACGTCTATGGTCACAAACTTTTTGTTAACAGATTACCGATTTCGGTCTATAATGACCATCATCAGATCTGTTTAATAAAAACAAAGTCCTAATGTACTGCAACCATAGTGGCATCATCAAATGTTAAATGCCAGTTTATGACCATAGACGTAAATACGATGCCACTATGGCTGTAGTACATTAGGACTTTGTTTTTATAAAACAGATCTAATGATGGTCATTATAGACCGAAACCGGTAATCTGTTAACAAAACGTTTGTGACCACAGACGTAAATTAAACGAAACTTATTGTATATACGGGTCACTGTTTTACTCGCGACAATGTCTCAGCTTGTGAGAATAATATTCATATTCTTCCTTGTCACAAAGTCGATAAAAGTTCCTGCGATTGGCGATAGTGCACGTGACGTCAAAATGACGTCACGTTTACAGAAAGTTTGTGAAATTGTGTTACCATAAATTTTCAGCAATCGTATTACTCGTGATTTCTCTCTACCTTGAGATACTTAATTAGACAATCCAAACATTTAAGGGCTGGTTGCTAATATAGTTAGCGAATGTTAGGGGATTTAGTTCAGGTCCCTCATGCGTGGTACTTTCCTGCTCAGAAAACCGTATCTTCGTGTGGCCTGTTTGTCAGTAAAGCCTAACCACTCAGGATAAAGTGAAGTCCATCGATAGGTGGTACGCCACGCCGTTTCTGATCTACGGTCGCAGAGAGAGCGCAACGCGCCGCCAGCTCACGCCCTGCCGGCCGGTGTTCGGAGGCAACTGCGCCCCGCCGCCCGCACACGGTCCAGATGACGTGTTTGCTGCCTCAACGATCGCCGGCCGGTCGCCCGGTGGTGGTGACTGCTGAAGTATTTACTCGGCGACCGCCGCCCCCGGCTAATGCCGCTTTGCCCTCGGCTCCCGCCAAAGTGCCTAGCTGTGTCACAGAGCGCGGTGGCGCGCCCGCACACACTACATTCCGGTCTCCCGGAGCTTTATGCCGGCCCCTTGCTAAGCGGCTAAAGGCCACTTGCCACAAATAGCCCGATCTGGATCCGCAAAACGCGGACAGCTCGTCTGCATGTGGACGCACTCGCTGCAAATTCACAGCGTCGCACTGTTCTCTGTGCTTCGACAAGGCAGTCGATAGACAAAAAACACATTCGTCTCTATCACCGCTGGATACGAGTCAGAAGGTGACTAACACGAAGCGTCACCCTCGAGAGGTGGCGTACAATGTTGCATTTTTTCCCCAAGTGTTTAGAGTTTGAATAGTTCAAAGAACATGTAAAGTGACAAACAACATGTAACACCTAATTTTTGTACCATCGGGTTTATTCCGGGACGCACCGCCAGCCATTCATATCATTACTTCAATGCCCGGGCTTCGCGCGACATCCCTGATGACGCCCGCCACATAGGCTCTCGCGTGGTATAGCCACCAACGTATGCGATAGCTAAAAATGACAAAGTCCGTACGGCTGTTAGCACTGAAGCCTCCCCACTACATCACACAACCTTGGAAACCTGTCGATTTCCTGGAAAACATTTAACATGTACCGCTCAGCAAGGGTCTCTGCACACGAATACGGCTATCACCTTTTGTCAGAGGGTATTTGTACTCGTCTGTGAATAACATGTTTCACCAGTGACGAAGTTTTCGGTTGACATGGGAACTGCAGAACTGAAGGCGAGCTGCAGTATCTTGTCGTGCCAAGTGGAGTACCCGAGCAGAACGTCTGCGTTGCAAGGTTCTTTCTCGTAACATGTTCATTACTTATTCATGATTTTGTTTTGCAGCTCCTTGTACTGCCCGTGTCTGCAGTTAAAACTGTTGGATGTGAGGTCCGCCATTTATAAAAAACACTGTTTTTTCTCAGTACCCAAACATGTTTCGGCACCACTTTGCCATCGTCAGTGGGTTTTCCGTTTTTATTTATTCTTTACATTTGGTGTGCATGAATTTTCTTGGATCACTTCTGTGTTAATTACTAAAGGTGGCTTGTCATGTTTTCGTGTGGCAAGCACTTCCATTCTTCGCATCATGCTGAGGTGTTGTGATGCACACGTAACTATAACGAGTATTTTCCACAAATAACGTAGTAAAAGCACTTTTCACTTCACCAAAACACAGTGTGATTGTGTTTTTTGTGTGTTTTGGTGAAGTGAAAAGTGTTTTTACTACGTTATTTGTGGAAAATGCTTGTTATAGTTATGTGTACATCACAACACCTCAGCATGATGCGGAGAATGGAAGTGCTTGCCACACAAAAACATGACAAGCTACCTCTAGTAATTAACACACAAGTGATCCAGAAAATTCATGCGCACCAAATGTAAAGAACAAATAAAAACGAAAAACCCACTGATGATAGCAGAGTGGTGCCGAAACATGCTTCTGCACTGAGAAAAAACGGTGTTTTGGATAACTGGCGGATCTCACATCCAACTGTTCCTTACGGTCTGATCGGACACAGCGGCTGCAGTGGCCCTGTTAATATCGTCTTGCAGTTCTCTTGTGATACCCGTACTATGCTGTAGCGCAAAGATAGCCACATATCGGTCTTCATGTGAGTTTGTAACGCATAGACGACCTTGTCCAGTTCGCCCTGTGTACGGACCTGTCTCCCTGCAGCGTGTCCACAACATATGAATGACACATGGAGAGGCATTGGCATCTGCAGCAACACGACCGAATGTCCATACTTAATCAAACAAACAGACCTTCCTTGCAACTTCCACCGCATTAAAATATTGCATTGCATGTCCTTGGTAGAATATGACGTCCACAAAAGACAACTGACATCTGTGTACCTCACCACAAAACACTGGGACACCGATACTTCACTTCCTACTGAGGGTTCACCTGACCCTTTAATGCATAACACAGCCAATATATGGTGAATGATTTTAATTGTTACTTACAGTGAAACTGAAGATCTCAAGCCAAGCAGTGACACCACAAGTATGGCCTGCGTCAGAATAGATTTAACATACTGACGTTGATACACACGTTCCCCTAATTCTTTTGCAAAATGCATTATGTGTACGTATAATTGTAACATATTTATCCTTCTTGGCAGATAAAAAAATGAGAGAAATATGTAAATCAATGAAAAGGTATACACTGCATGAATAAAGGTTTGCCTCGGAAAAGACGCGCCACAAATGCGAAGGCACGATCTGGTTAATACTACAGCACACATAAAAAAAGAGTCAGATTTTTTTCGTTATACTGAATCACCTTCATTATACCTTCAGCCCATCTCTTATTACGCTCTTTTGTTGTATTAGACCCTGGTGGCTATTGTACATCACCATTGCTTGAAAGGTTGTTGACCGAGAAAATAATATATTGACTTCTACGTAAAAAGTGGTAATGAGTATTAGAACGGGCAGGTTTGATTTAAACTGCACGACACGATAAGCAGTCAATCGTCCGACTTTCACACAATGTGTGCACAATTCGTGACACATTCATATGACAAAAAAGACCTCATCAAGTCAAATAGGTTAGTGATAAAGAGTTTCTGTAATAAATGCCGGCCCTATTAACTGCTACTATGACAATTATTATTAGATAGATAATATTTGACAAAGCTTACAACACGTACCTCTTACAGATTTGAAGACAAGAGCCGAAGTAAATTAACAAGAAGAGGAAGGCCTCGCTTTCGTAGTTTTTGTTTTTTAAAAAATAGAATGTGACTAAAGTGTTTCTTATACACACTGTCTGTGAGTTACAATTAATTATCGTTCTTTAAACTCTGTTGGTATATGCATTTTTTGTAGCATTGGCTTCTTACAAATTGACTCCGTCGTGAAACAATAAAAATAAAAATAAAAAAATAAATCTTTTACAGTATACGTTTTACTAACTCCCTGAGTTCTGGAAGTTATTGTTTGACAACACCAACACCTCACTTCCAGGATCCAGTTTAAATTAGCTAAATGGCAATGTGGTGTAGTCACCTGATTTGTTTCCATATATTTTCTTTCATCTCCACTTTTTTAATGAATGAACGAAAATGACTTTCGGTGCAGTAGGTCTGAGCGTTTACTGGCTCTCTCGGGAAGTCTGTTATCATTTTAGCTTTGGTCCCCATTACGAACATTCAGACTCCCTCATTTTCAATATACTTCGGTTTCAAGATTTCTTGACAACCAGTGGACTTGCATAGAGAGACAGTTCACAATGAATAAGTTTTCAGTGTATAAAAGACATATAATGCCCCTAGTGTACTGTCTACATTATGATATACATTAATTTTTGCCTGAGTTTTCTTGGCATGCTTACACATTTCGTTACACAGTACCCTTGTGTTCATCACTATTGCAGTTAGTAGATTCATTACGTTTTGTACTGTGTTTTTATACTTCAATCAACCAGTTCCATTAAAAGTGTATATTTCGAGTAAACTATATTACGCAATTTTGATTTCAGTTCCTATTTATAAAAGTATTGGTATTGCAGAACAAAATTTTATTACATTTTAACGTTGGAAAATTGAAATCGTTGCTAAGTGATGGGCAGCGTGGATGTGCGGAGTGCCGTGACATCAGCGAGGTGTGACAGCCGTCTGGTCATATGATTACATGAATGGGCGGTGTCTGTTCTTTCAGACATGATCGAATGAGCAGACACCACGCGAAATCCGCAGATGTGGTTCAAAATTACATTAACTGAAGGTGGAGGTAACAGAAAGGAACGGGAGTAACGATACCTGCTGCATCAGGACTTTATGCGGAATCAGCAGCGATGAGTGTGCCTGACTGGGACTCTATAACATGGGGTCGGTTGGTGATTAGAGAGCTGCGTTAAGTATGTACCAACCCGCACACAGCGTTCATTGCAAATGTACGGACTGCCTTTAGCACGCTGCCTTGTCGACTGACATTCCCACCTAGTGCCAAATACCAACAATCCCCAACCATATACGCCATGCTCTCCAATTTTATACTTCCGCTGGAGGTCGAACAGGGATGTGTATCCGGAGTGAGGGTTGTGGATGAATTGCCCATCGTGGCGAATACATTATATGCATGCTATTACCAGCTGACACGCATTCCCAGCTAGCGCCACCTATCCGCATTAGCCACGATGGACAATGAATCCACAACCTCTGGTGCAGATGCACATCTACGTTCGACTTCCAGTGGGAATCTAAAATTAGCGAGCATGGCGGACGTGGACGGCAGAAGCACACAGGTGACGCTAGGTGGGAAAGTGAGTCGGCAGGGTAGTGTGCCGAGATAGGCCGCGCATTTGCGGTAAACACTGTGTGCGGGTGGTTTAATGGCTAACACACCTGCCTGGTAAGCAGGTTCGAGTCCCGGTCTGGTACAAATTCCGCATAAAGTCCCTATGCATCTATCACTAGTTCTTTCGCTTTTCTTTTCTCTCTCCTCGATCCATCTTCAATTTACGTAAAGAGCTGTCTGGTCGTCGTAATTGCCGGTGCTGTGAAGTCGCAATACGCTGTCGGCAGCATTACTCGGTTGACATTCTGTACTGGGCTGACTCACTGTACATCAGGGTTAGATGAATGCGGCCGTTTTAGTTTCCTATAGCATATAGTTTATTTTACTGTATACTGAAAAACAGTGGTTTTAATATATCACCTCTTTGTCTTACAATATATTATAATGTTTACTTTAGGCGTCTTTTTTTATCGGATCTGTGCTTGTTAGCGGGGATTTAAGTTCGCATAATGAAAGTTAGTATAATTATTACAAGTCAACGTTCTTTCAGCTTTATAATTACGTCAAACAGTTTCTTATTTATCATGAAAGACTTATGTCTTTATTTATCAGTGTCTGTATATTCCAGAATCAACACAAGGACTTTTTTAAAACTTCCTTGCGCTGTAGGTTCTATTAGCAGTTTTCAAAAAATAGTTCAAATGGCTCTGAGCACTATGCGACTTAACTTCTGAGGTCATCAGTCGCCTAGGACTCAGAACTAATTAAACCTAACTAACCTAAGGACAGCACACACATCCATGCCCGAGGCAGGATTCGAACCTGCGACCGCAGCGGTCGCTCGGTTCCAGACTGTAGCGCCTAGAACCGCACGGCCACTCCGGCCGGCCAGCAGTTTTCACCTTGGTCGTAAATGCACTGGCGAAGTGCATACATTTCAAAAGTGACAACATTCTGCGTGATGTCTGTTGTTCTATGTCGTGTCTCCCTACCACTTTCGCGCAACGACGCTCTGAGCGTGTTTTTTAGGTAATTGAGTAGTTTGAACCCGGGACCTGTTGCTGGTAAGGAGACGCCAGACCACACATGACATGTAGAGTTCAGAAGAGTTCAGTGAGACTACCGATGATATAACCAAATACTTAATGATTTCAGCGTCAGCTCCACTGCACTCCCTGTAAAAAGAATCTTAATACTACCTAAGTTTAGTGGAAGGGGTTCAAGGCTTTCCTATTTTTAGTTAGCTGGTAAAATAACGTCGAAAAAGCAGTTAAGTTTACCATTGGAAGTTTTATTCTACTCACAAAACATTGTTTATAAATTGCACTATTGATAAAAGGAAATGTTTTTCTACAGGATGATAAAAACCGACTGCGTTCAACAAAAATGTGAACGAATATTCCCTGAATGGGTTTCCAAGTTCTACAATGGATCGAAGGATGACCTATGCCATATCACATCTATAATATAGGTTTAAATTTAGTTTCACAAAAGAGAAAACTATCAAAATGGTCTACAGTGACCCTCAATTATCTTTAATTACTTATCTAACTTGTCGTAAATTACAGTGGCTGATGTGGCTTCTCAATAATTATATAACAGAAAAATCATCGCGTTTCAGATTTTAACTTACGTAGAAAATGTGAAGACCATGAACTTTAATTGACGATCGACACTAGTATTACGCAAAACGGGGGTGTAACAGATGAGACTTCTGCAGTTCTGAGTGAAGCCTTATGCGCTCAAAAATGCGGCATCGGTGTTTGTCAGGGGGCGACGGCCGGCGCAGCTCCATCCAGCTCGCCGTCTCCGGAGCAACTCTTCTCCTAACTTCTCTTTACTACAATTTACCGAAGTTGGTTTAAAAAAAACTATCTGGCTGTGTTTTCATCTAACCAGTCAGGGTCTCAATGTTAACCTTAAGCTCCGCCTACAAAAATTCTGTCTATCCAATGACAAACGTTATATTTTTCGTGGTGGGGCAATGTTTTCAAAGTTTGCAACGTAACAGAGACGCGAAAAAGTCTCACGCTAAAACTTGCAGCTGGTGTGGCCCTTTTTGTGTTATCGTAAGATCTATACTGTTCTTCTGGAGGGTCTAGCTTTTAACATGGGCTGGGGGGTGGTCCTAACGTGACAGAGACGCGAAAAAGTCTCACGCTAAAACTTGCGGGTGGTGTGGTCCTAGCAGTTAGCTGGCGACTTGGGTGTCCGTCCCTTATCGTAGGGCCTTCTCGCTTAACACTGTTCTGCTCTCGGCTTCTGTTCTCGTTTCCCCCCTCGGAACTGCGTCTGTCTCACGGTGGGAAGGTATGACATGCATTTAGGCATTCTTGTGTTAGTCTGTGGTATTCCATTTGCTCACTCGTTACTCGTATTACTTTGGTTAATTTATTGTCACGATTTAGTCGGAGCTATGTGACATACTACTGGATTTGCTTATCATGTCAGGATTTTCATGGAAGGTACTGGATTTGCCTGACACCTTACACTGTCGCCACGAACTGCATTATCGAGGCGGTAGTAGTACTCAGAGCCTCGTGTGTGCGGTGTCAATGCCTCCAAAGTACCTTTCATTGTGATAGTGGATCTGTACATGATCGGAAAACTCATGAAGGCGTTGACTCGATGTCCAGCAAAATCCCAAGACGAAGGCGTTCTGAACAACTAGGGCAGCACAGTGCACAGTCTTTAAGCTTCGCCGAATCACACTGACTTCTGCAGGGGGAACCCTGAAACGACGCGCAGTGGCGCAGCCAGGCCAGGAGTAGCCTCGTCAAACACGCCACGTCAACAACCGCACCATCCTATGTGGTAAACATCAGCTCACAAGGCTTACACCAGAAAATCCTTGCAATAGCAATAATGACCAATTGCCCCCAGAAAGTACATACGCTCCATCGGATGCAACTGCACACTCCCGCCAACCTCGACTACATCCTTCCTTCTCACCTCAGAGAGAGAGACGAAAGACCTTCGTCAGCAACTGTATCATCCTGTATGGTAAATTCCGGCTCATCAGCCTCGCAACAAGATATCCATGGACCAGCAATACTGGCCAGCTGCTCCCCAAGAAGCATACACACTCCACCACACACCACTCCTCACCCCCGCCAGTCTCGACCACCTGCTTCCTTCCTACCACAGAGGTTGACTCAAGAGCCTCGAACCGGCAAAGGAAAGACTCAACGCCTCAGGCACGAGCTACAGACATCGCACCGTGGCTCAACTTCCTCGCCATCAACTGTCGAAATCCATTTACTTTGTACGAGATCAATGACGTTGTTCTCTGATACATAAATTATAACCGTATTATGTGGTTTGCAGTTAATTCTTTGTCCATCAGGAATGTGCATTTTATTGCTCCATTTCCATATTTAGTTTAACCTACAACTGTCATTTAAGCCGGCCGGAGTGGCCGAGCGGTTCTAGGCGCTACAGTCTGGAACCGCGCGACCGCTACGGTCACAGGTTCGAATCCTGCCTAGGGCATGGATGTGTGTGATGTCCTTAGGTTAGTTAGGTCTAAGTAGTTCTCAGTTCTAGGGGACTGATGACCACTGCAGTTAAGTCCCATAGTGCTCAGAGCCATTTGAACCATCTGAACCTGTCATTTAACATTTTGCAATTTTGTGCCAACAGCTCCTGAAATCCAGTAAGTTTGCACCTGCAAAGTGGGTATGCATCGTGTGTCACTGGTTTTATCATAAAAATTACTAACCGTAACATTTATCATGGCACCTGCGCCCACCAAAACCATAGTGAGAACACCTTTCACTACCGCACTAACAGCTGTCTGTTCCGTGCATGCCTCAATGTCATTACATAACTCTTCATGAATGTCCAACCAGTTGTTGTATCTCCGGATATCTACGCTGGAATCATATCTATTACCCTAGCTCCATTCAATGACAGGCACTGGAGGACAGAGTACGGTCGCATCTAATTTATTGATCTATTGGGGGTCGTTGGAGTGTTACTACCTGAGAGCTCCACTGTTCTGACTGACTAGTTCTGTGGTGGCGACCAACTTCAGTCGCCCGACTACGACTCGTTCGCATTGTCTCGAAGGTCTCTATCTGTCTCCTGTGTTCATGCTGTTAACATGTGGCAATTCCGCTGAAAGGGGTATTCAGAGGTTAAAGTAATTTAAGAAAATATTATATTGAACCAGAGATGGCTAAACGTAGTATCGATTGTGTTGTAGCGTCGCTGCTCAACAGCGACCACTGGTTCAAGGTGTTATGTGTAATGTGTTAGAGTAACTTCAGATCGAGAGATGTATGGAGGACTCCCAAATGTAAAGACGTGTTGTATCTGATGTGTCCTGGATATATACTTACTCGCTATAGGCAGTAATGCTTTTGTACTTGCAAGATACTATACTGAAACTAATTAAGGTAAAGAAAGCTGTTTTATTACTAATGCAATGCGCATATTCGTAAGTGATGATTGAGACAATGTATAGCACTCACCTCCAATGATTTTGTAAAGTTAATTGTTGCTGTGTAATCATTTTATTGTTTGTTAATTGTGAACATTATTAATTTTCAAAGAGTCAAAGTAAAACCTTTAAAGCTAGTGCCATGTTGTTACTTACAGGAAGTCAAAACCAGATCCCAGATCCACGTCATTTTTGATTAAGCATTTTTCTCAAGAAGTTATTGTCTCACTCATATTCGATTTAATCAAAATGTATGCTAAGCAACAGCTGTACACAATACCTATTTGCTAACTATACAATTTAAAATTCTAACAGAGAGCAGTGTGAATAGAGTTATCATCGCGCAGATAAAGATAAGAAATTTTATTATTTCAAGGATAGCATTCATTAAGCACAGGGACCGTTATTTTCAAACTGATCAAGTTTTGTTTTATTAACAGGGCTAATTTCAAACCAGTAGTGTTTCATACGATTCAGTTTTTATGTTACGTAAATTCATGCAGTATTGGTTTGGTTTAAAGTTATTGACAGTTTACGTTCTTGCAGTCAGAAAAGTTCAATGCAGGGCAAAGAACATAAGCGACGAGATAAAACGATCGTTCACATACCATTCCCTTTGTAGCAGTTGTGTTTCAGACTACTGTCACTTACGTAATCACAGTCATATTTCAAACGTACGTATTTTAATCGTACTTCAGAGGCACTTGTTTGAAATGTATATGTTTCTCGTATTTCAAACGTTCATGTTAATGATATTTCAAACGTACATGTTTCAGTTGGCGGTAACTTTGTGCAGATGAAAATTCTTTTTGCAATCTTTTGAAATAATACAGTTAGGCATATGCTCTGCTCTTTGTTACTTGGTAAGTGTGGTTAGCAATTTTGCGCTTCGCATTTACTAATCTCCGTCAGTTATTCCTAACACGTCAACGGCAAATTGCTCTTTATTTCTTGTTTATTTGTTTGTTCTTTGATTGTTTTTCTGTATCATGCTGCGTAAAACGAGTAATAGTGCTACGCGTATCTCAGTCATGGACAATGGCGATATTACTCAATTTCCAAAAAACTTTGTTCCAATGAGTACCAATTCGGACAATACTGCATTGGCGACAGTGCATCAGACGACAGTCAAATAAAGTGCATCTTCACTGCCAAATAATCAAACTGCCTTGAATTTTGCTTTCCTTACCGATGTCGCAATTAATCAGGCGGCACATTCCACAAATCCACAAATGCGGAAGCCGCTGATACACAGACTTCTCACGTACAAAATTTGCACTCTGATCATTTACCTTTAGAATCCAGTTCCAATGACAATATTAAAACCTCAACAGACATGTCAAATGCTGACACTGTTGAACAGTTTACGCAAAATACTTCAAAAAACTGATGGTCAGCTATCGAATAATGCCACTATTATGATTTCACTCAGAATAGTGACATGGTAAACAAGCAGACACAAAAATTCAATGACGAAGCTGATAAAGTCTTACAAAAACAAGAGTAACTGACACACAGTATTGAACAACAAATTAACGAATGGTTTGAACAACAGGAAACTCGAAAACGCGACTTAATGAACGCCTCAATCAGCATATAGAGGCATGTAATAGATTTCAAGAGCAAGTTACATTTGCAATACAAGTGTAAAATGAGACCATTCACCAAAAAAAACAAAAGAAAATCGAACAAATACGCGAAACTCTCGTTCACGAGCAATATAAAATCAGCAAAAATTAAGTAGCGCACGTAAAAAAAAAATACATACGCTATTGCTACAGTAAAGTACGAACTGTCAGCAGTAGATTTGAACAATTAGAACTTGATACTGATTCTACCGTAGTCAAAGGTAACATATGCAAACTTATCAAGTGTGCAAAGAAACTACAGAAACAGATCGACGAAAATGACACCAACAATACTGCTCAAATTTCATCATTTACAGAAAAACTTGACGACTTTTCGAACAGAGTTGAAATTTTAGAAAATAACACCAATACTAAATCTGAAGACACATTGCCTTCTTCTTTTATTCAGTCTGGACAATTTCAATCTATGAACCGTGCTATTAATGAGCTGAACTCACATAGCAATGCACTGATTTGTGAAGTTAACATCTTGCACCATGAAATTGCTACGTGAAAGATCAGACACCATACAATCACGTACATTGTAACCTCCAATATTATTAGGCAGAACAATTTGACAATACACTACTAGAGCACAATACTGACAGATTACAAGATTTAAGAGAATTAGACGCGGAAGAACGTCCGCAAAACACATTTTTTTAACAGTGATGAACCGACACAAAATTTCCGATTGGATGGTTTCGATTACAAGCATTTCTTGTCATTACGTAAGTTCAAAGTATTCAGCAATAACAAAACAGATCTCCATCCCTTAGACTTGGTACAACAGTTTTCACTCTCGTTACCACCTAATTGGCGTATTACCCATAAATTAGAATTCATTTGCATTTTTTTGGAGGGCGAGATCGCCGCCAGGATGCGCCCCATTGCAACACAATGCTACTCATTAGAATAATTTCAAAATGACTTTTTCTCAGCTTACTGGTCGGAAACTAAACAACGTGGAATTAAAGATCAGTTAATCAGTTTACCGTAGTTTGAAAATTCTAACTTCACAACCATTACGCAATTTTTCGAATACGTGGCTCACAAAAATCAGCACCTTACCGAGCCATATAGTCAATCAGCATTAATACTGCTACGCATTTCATAATTACCGCGTTCATTACGAGTTTCCCTGTTAACGGGACAACGAAAAGAAAGCATTCCTGCATTTCGCGATCTTTTACAGCATTTGGAAGTATGACATTGTGTCTATTCCTTTGTATTAAAATTTCTCCCAAAACAGCGAAAGTAACAACAAGTATGGATATCAAAACTCATCAAAAAATTTTAATAACAGACCTAATAAGAGATTTAGGAATGGCAACAACTTTCGGATTTCAATAATCAGTATTCATAAAACCAGCAACAGTACCAACAGTTTGGTAGCAACAACCAGAATTTTCAACAACGAAAGCAGCAATTTGGAAATTCCAAACGACAATATTCTCAGCAAGGTCAACCCAGTTCCAATGGTTCGTCGCAAACTTTCGTGGACACGCAACAGCATAGCATTAATACTACAGCACAGGGCAATCATTCCGCGTATAGAAACCAGACATCGCATTTCAACCGAAATGTTCCATATCACACTCCCGCAACAAACGAAGAGGTCATGATCAGAATTTTCAGCGTGATTATGGCAATAACCATTTTTTCTAGAATCATAGACAATTTCAGCAACAACCTCCACTTATTATAAATGAATCTGATGTACTTCTACACCAACCGCAATACCCTAATGGCCACAATCGCAGAACTATAATGGCTCTAACCACTATGGGACTTAACATCTGTGGTCACAGTCCCCTAGAACTTAGAACTACTTAAACCTAACTAACCTAAGGACATCACACACATCCATGCCCGATGCAGGATTCGAACCTGCGGCCGTAGCAGTCGCGCGGTTCCGGACTGAGCGCCTGAACTGCTAGATCACCGCGGCTGGCGCGCAGAACTATACAAATTATTGAAATGCCACAAGAAGCTTCGGCATGTAATAAAATCCAGCTGGAAAGCTAATCTGTCGTTTGCGCCTTTACTAAATTTAGACACTTTTTGTATGGAAGACATATCATTGTTTATTCTGACTACTGTGCTATTCAGTTTATGCTACCGAAAAATTTTCTCACGACTGTCTAGCACGATGAAAATTATATTTTCGAGAATTTGACATTCCCGGTTCTCAAAACGTGGTAGCTGATGCTTTATCCCGTTCTCTTACTACCAACCACAAGACATTGACACACGTTTTTGCCAAAATACGTAATTACAGTATTTTGTATATAAGGCAAGTAGCGTTTGAAAACTTTATTTCTTCATCCCTTAAAGACATTTCCAAAGAACAGGATGACAGTATCTGGAAAAATATGAAGCAGCTTTGGAATGACAAGACCAATTCATCTATCAGACTTCACTACTTAACGCATAACAATACTCTCCTTCGACGCACACATCCACACAGCGACAATTGGGTCTTATGTGGCCTGAAGATATAGCAACAAATTAATTTGATACACGCACTTAAGAGTACGGTTCACGGAAGTGTTTCCTTATTCTCAGACAGATCTCTTACTTCGCAAATATGAACCAACGTATACGACGTGTACTAGCAACATGCAAGCTTTGTCAGCAAGCGAAATCATCGACGACTTCTTATCTCGCTCCATTACATTCCATTATACCAATTAAATTACGCCACACGGCCGCCGTTAATATCTATAGACCAATTCCAAGAAGCAAAACAGGATTCTCTTACATTTTCGTAGCAATAGAACTAACTTCTAAATTTGGTACGTTCACACCGTTACATAAAGCTACAGCCAAAACTATTTCAGCAGTTTTTACAAAACATTTCCTGCCGATTGTTGGTCATGTACAAAAAGTTATTTCTGGTAATGGGCGACAATTCAGATGAGTTACATGGACACGTTTTCTGAAAGCTATGTACATATCCAATTACTATGCTTTGAATGTTGAACAGCCGACAAAATTAGGGAATTAGTAGCATTTCCCGCTTCACAACGACTACGTCACCATGAAGTCATTGACATTGGAATCTGTGGTGTCCTGCCCACTCATCTTTTATAGGGTGCCTAAACGATGCTGTTTTCTCGGATAGATATACAACAATTCAAGCAAATCACAATTAATAGTTTTTATTACAGAAAGGAAGACTGACAATACTTAACTTACAGAGAGTTGTCGCAAGCAATGGGCGACATGCAAAACAATCAGTGTCGCATTTACACTCGCTCATAAGTCACTGCTACCATAGTGCTCTCATCTAAGGCGTGGTTTCTACTCTCCTAGTGTCTGTCTTCTACTGTCCCTTTAGTGTCCGGCAGAGGCTAGCAGGAGCGATGCTTAAATTCCCTTCTTGGAGAGGCCGCTCCTGTCGTGGAGCGGTCCTAGTCAGCGGGCTATTTGCTGACGTCGTCTCACAGCCTTCTCTGCTCCAGCGTTCTTCATCTTCGTGTCACGCCGGAACACAATCAACAATATTAAGTGTGCAGCTGAAAGAAGAAAGAAACAACAGAAACAGTCAAACAGTATTAGTACACACTCATCATCTTTCCAACAAAGCCAACAGGTTCGAGTTGCTGTGGAGTTGTCCATACAGAATAAAACATATTCCGCATCCAAATGTTGTTCATGTAGAAACTTGGCGTACGAACAAGTCACGAGGGAACCATCAGTAATCTAAGAAATTTTATTGAATGAAACCATTGTGTTCCTGATTCAGACGATATTTGATACTACATTGCCACAGCGTAACATAATAATTCCTTTTGCATTTTTCTCTAGTTTTAGCGCTTTTATCTCCACTATGTACTATGTATTGTATTTGTTATTTGTCTTGTAACTTAGTACAATTGTCTGGACTACTATGTTTTTACAGATATCAACTTTAAGGTAGAGGCAAGATTTCACATGCTTACCATATATTGTTATTACTATTTACTCATCGTCCTCATTCACTGTTTCAGAACAAGTTGTTACCATGTAAGGTAAAAATAAAAAGAAGTAAGCATATATACGTTTTGAAGCATCGAGGGTTTGCAACACTTTAATAGAAAATGAACAATCAAGTGCAAAAAAGGTAATCCTTCACCATATACCAACTAGATTTTTTTTCAGGTTTTAGGGGAAACAACAAAGTATAAACTTAAGGGTAACATCTGTATACTAAAAACTTATTTATATGCTTTCCCTAATTAATTCTTTATAGCTATGCTGAGGATGACATGTACTAACGATTTTTCTATGTATGCTAGATATAAGTTTCAACTTAATTTTGGTAATATTTTATGAAGTGTTTAATAATGAAGACACAATGATGTTCTATTAAAGATAATTATATTGTATGTGAATGATAAGAGAAAGAAAAGTGATGACGCAGATGTCACACAGTTACAATGAGAAATGTTTTGAGATAATTTGAAATTAATGAAAATACAATAATGTATTAATGAAGATACAGATACTATTCTTTAAACTATTGTAGAAGAACATGACATTACTTGGTACACAGATACAATACACCTTGTATTGCAAAGAAAATATTTGCTTCTGAATGGTAGAGTAGTCATTCATGTACTGCTTTACACACTGCATTTTTCTGAACTAACGATGCTTTTTCACAATAGGTATACTGACATTTAGCATCTGCTGATATTACTTTTTTTGTATTAACTGTGCCATTAACAATACCAGCATAACAATTTCCTCTTGCTTTACACTTAAAATGATCCATTTCTCGTCAACCATCTTTTTCTTTTGTATGCTTTGCTATCTATGCTTATACTATATGTTTCTAGTTGTTAAGTCATTCTGATTGCTTTAACATTTTCATGTCTATGCTTTAATAGTCTTGTGATCACATATATTTATCTTGCTTTATTTTGACTGACTAATTTGATGACTATGGCGATAATGATTTTCTTTTGCAGCAAAAGTGCACTTTCCTTTGCCTTATTCTCGCTTTTCCCACTAGTTATCTGCTATCATTATTTTATTTTCACTTCTCTGTACGAGATATGTTACTCACATATTGTCAGTATTTGCAACAAATTCCATTTTCAGATCTCATGTACTATAGAAATATTCTACTATACTGATCTTTCTTATGAGCTTGACAGCATATAGACTGATTAATTATGAACTATTTTTTGTCATTTATTATTGTCAATCTTCATGTACTATTTTCTAGAATTATTGCTAGTATACGTAAAGTCACTGTTATACTATATGTAACCACTACTGTTCTGCTGACAGTCACTTCAGGAAATGTGTTTATCACTAGGTTACTATTAGAATAGTTCAACTATGAGTCTAAAACATACTCTATGTACCATATTGTTAGATACTGAATTGTGAACACAATTTCTCACTTGTATGTTGATGGTGCTGCCGTAAACAATGTAGCTGTTACCTGCCTAAGTTTAGGATTTTGTATTAAGATCCACCACTGTCATACTTTGCAATCATACATTGCAACGTATTTCATGCCTCTTGAAGTCCCATTTCCTCTTTATGCTACTGTCCTTCACTACCTCATTCACTGAGATAGCCTTGAAACATACTGTTGTTTACTTGTCTGCAACAGTATAAATTTATGCAAGCTTACTGATGTCGATGATAATACATTAAAAATGAGAGAGCTGTCATGACACCATTCATTGAACTCACGACTGTTCTAGACAGCACTTAATACGTTGGCTGAGTTGTCATTAGGTACAATATCTACCGCTACCACTAATGAGTCTGCTCAATGCCAAATCTCACTACTTTGACATGCCTAGTGATGTTCAAAAAATATTCGACATAACGTGACTTAAATATAGTATCATCTGAAGAAGAAGTATGAGCCAATGTCTATGGATTCTCCTTTTAAAGACCACCCAGACTGTACCTTTACCTCAACCATGACTTCGTCTTTGCCTTTTTCACTCTTAGTTTATATCTTGTACTCATGATATAGCTACTCTACGCTTTGTGTAAAAAGGTCTATGATTAGTCATAACTATGCTAATGAGGGGTATAATTGGACATTTGATCTCATGTACCAGTCCACATAAACACTACATTCCTTAACAAGTTTGTTAATACCTAGTAATGATTTTGTATAACTCTGTATTGTATATCTTAGGTTGTTTTAAGTCCCAAGTACTTTGTAAAGAGCGAGTTGAGCATACTACTGTGTTTTTCCTAGATATTAGTCTACATTTTGAAGTTTCATAGTTCACATGGGCACTGTCACACCTGACTATTTCTGTATTGATGATTTCGAACCACAGATGTTGGATGGTTAAAGAAAATACTTCACAAGTTAACAATGATACTTTAATATCATTTTAGAGCCAGGTGCTCACAAAGATCTGTATTTATTTATTAACTATCTCTTTTATGCTACATTCCGATTTTTTTATCAGCCTACACTTAAAGTAATGTTAAGAATTTGTTGCGTTATTACGGCCAATCGCCACAACAACCCTGCCAAATTCTTCAGAAGAAGGCAGCAGCGTTATGAAAGATATATAAACAGGGTAAAGAAATGTGAGAAAATATTATATTGAACCAGAGATGGCTAAACATAGTATCGATTGTGTTGTAGCATCGCTGCTCAACAGCGATTGCTGGTTCAGGGTGTTATGGGCAATGTGTTAAGAGTATCTTTAGATCGAGAGAGGTATGGAGGACTCTCAAATGTAAAGACGTTGTATCTGAAGTGTGCTGGACATATAATTACTCGCTATGGGCAGTAATGATTTTGTATTTGCAAAATACTATACTGGAATTAAAGCAAGGAAAGCTGTTTCGTTGCTAATGCAATACATGTATTCATAAGTGATGACTGAGGCAATGTATCACACTCACGTCTAATGATTTTGTAAAGTTAATTGTTAATGTATAATCAGTTTATTGTGTGTTAACTGTGAGCATTATTAATTTTCAAAGAGTCAACGTAAAACCTTTAAAGTAGATCCATGTTGTTTTTGACTGACTATTTTTGTTAAGAAGTTATTGTCTCAGTCATATTTGATTTAATTAAAATGTGTGCTAAGCAACAGCTGTGCACAGTACCTGTTTGCTAACTATACGATTTAAAGTACTAACAGAGAGCAATGCAAAAAGCGTTATCATTGCGCAGATAAAGGTAAGAAATATTATTATTTCAGGGATATCATTCATTAAGCAAAGGGACCACTATTTTCAAATTGATCAGGTTTTATTTATTAACAGGGCCAATCCCAAATCAATAGTGTTGCAGCAGATCCAGTTTTTGTGTTACTTAAATTCATGCAGTTTTGGTTTGGTTTAAAGTTATAACAATTTACAGTCTCACAGTCAGAAAAGTTCAGTACAGGGGAAAGCGCACGCATAAGCGATGAGATAAAATATACTTTCACATGCCATTGCCTAGGTAGCAGTTGTGTTTCAGTTAGTTAATACAAATGTACATGTTTCAATTTGTTATTCATTCTGTGATGCACCCATGTATTACTGTGTCTATTCTGCCAGTTCTGATTATCGTTACTGTGTAGATTGTTATTATGTCCTGGAAAAACCTGGCGACCATTCCTTCTCCTTTTATTAAAATACGGAGTGCCGTTTTGATATGGTGGCGTGTTTATATGTGCAGGTCCACCGTGCGGCTATGTCCGTTGCTGTGAGAACGGTTCTGCTGTGATTGTTGTAGTTCTTGCTAGCTGCCGCCTGCTGACCAGGTCTATTGCCAGAACTGTCTTTTAATACTTCATGTGTAAGATCCAGGTAATGAAGAAAAAATATGAATTGCTCCAGATCCGCCTCCTGTGCATGGATTAATTTTTCTTATACGCTACTGGCCATTATAATTGCTACACCAAGAAAAATTGCAGATGATAAACGGGTATTCATTGGACAAATATATTATACTGGAACTGACATGTGATTACATTTTCACGCAATTGGGGTGTATAGATCCTGAGAAACCAGTAGCCAGAACAACCAACACTGGCCGTAATAGCGGCCTTGATACCCCTGGGCATTGAGTCAAACAGAGCTTGGATGGCGTGTACAGGTACAGCTGCCCATGCAGCTTCAACACGATACCACAGTTCACCAAGAGTAGTGACTGGCGTATTGTGACGTGCCAGTTGCTCGGCCACCATTGATCAGACGTTTTCAATTGGTGAGAGATCTGGAGAATGTGCTGGCCAGGGCAGCAGTCGAACATTTTCTGTATCAAGAAAGGCCCGTCCAGGACCTGCAACATGTGGTCGTGCATTATCCTGCTGAAATATAGGGTTTTGCAGGGATCGAATGAAGGGTATAGTCACGAGCCGTAACACATCTGAAATGTAACGTCCACTGTTCAAAGTGCCGTCAATGCGAACAAGAGGTGACCAAGACGTGTAACCAATCGCACCCCATACCATCACGCCTGGCGATACGCCAGTATGGCGATGACGAATACACGATTCCAATGTGCGTTCATCAGGATGTCGCCAAACATGGATGCGACCATCATGATGCTTAAACAGAAGCTGGATTCATCCGAAAAAATGGCGTTTTGCCATTCGTGCATCCAGGTTCGTCGTTGAGTACACCATCGCAGGCGCTCCTGTCTGTGATGCATTGTCAAGGGTAACCGCAGCCATGGTCTCCAAGCTAATAGTCCGTGATGCTGCAAACGTCGTCGAACTGTTCGTGCAGATGGTTGTTGTCTTGCAACGTCCCCATCTATTGACTCAGGGATCGAGACGTGGCTGCACGATCCGTTACAGCCATGCGTGTAAGATGCCTGTCATCTCGACTGCTAGTGATACGAGGCCGTTGGGATCCAGCACGGCGTTCCGTATTACCCTCCTGAACCCATCGATTCCATATTCTGCAGTGTCAGTCAGTGGATGTCGACCAACGCGAGCAGCAGTGTCGTGATACGATAAACCGCAAACGCGATAGGCTACAATCCGACCTTTATCAAAGTCGGAAAGGTGATGGTACGCATTTCTCCTCATTACACGAGGCATCACAACAACGTTTTACCAGGCAACGCCGGTCAATTGCTGTTTGTGTATGAGACATCGTTTGGAAACTTTCCTCATGTCAGCACGTTGTAGGTGTCGCCACCGGCGCCAACCTTGTGTGAATGATCTGAAAAGCTAATCATTTGCATATCACACAACATCTTCTTCCTGTCGGTGAAATTTCGCGTCTATAGCACGTCGTCTTCGTGGTGTAGCAATTTTAATGGCCAGTATTGTATATGCGCTTGCGGTTTGGATTTTTGTAATTTTGTAACACTTTTCTGAGGTACGGGTTCGTCCATATATTTTATTTTGTTTATATATCGCTCGGAATACTTTCTTAAACTATCGTGCTTTATGCTATAGGTCTCTGGATCGTACACTTCCTTTCGAAGCAGTTCCTTTATAGCTGGAGATCAGTTATTTGTTCAAGAAAGCTTTCGAGAATTAATCATGAGTGTGACATTTCTTAGCTGTATAATTAGCCTAATGAGAGGTATTCCTTGTATATTGGCTTTGACTAGTTTAATTTTGTATCGGTCATTCCACGTTTGAGTCAACGCTCCCCTAAATCCTCTTATGAACATGACTGGGGGTGGAGTCCTCTTCTTCGGGAAAAAAGATATGGAACTGCTTATGTTTTAGAAGGATTTCTTCTTATAGGGTAGCCGATAGTGTCTGTCCCTTTCATACTTGAGCAAATGAATTATTCGTGCAGTGACTGATCAATCCCGTATCCTCTCTGTACATACAAATGTGCGTTTCCAAATACACCACCTGTTCGAGTGCTTATCGAAGATAGTTCGTGTACGGTAGCTTCTGTCGCTGCTATTCTTACCGCAGACTGTTGACTTGAGCATTTACTTCCTCACGCCATTAGCGTATTTCGCGCTTTAATGTAATTGTATCTTGCGGTAATTTGATCTTTGCTACTTTATTAGATGCGCTGCACTCGCGTACTACTTTCTGACATACATTTAGTACAACCAATGTAATTTTGTGCTTTGAGACTTATTAATTCGCATCTCTTGCATCAATAATAAGGACGAGAAGTCATTAGCAAATTCCATAGGTTGCCCGCGAAAACTCTCTTTTATCTTTCTTTCTTGCTCCACAACTGAATTCTGGACTTGATCTGTGAGCTGTTGCGCTGCCTTTACCGCTCCCATGTCGTTCTTTAAATGTTGTGTCTCGTCTGCTATGCCTTGATCCGCGCCTTTTAATGCAGTTATTTCGGTATGGGATGTATACGCATGAAATTCGCATTGATGTGATCGGATTATTCCTTCGTGAATTGATCAAGCGTTAATTTAATTTATCTGATTGTGCTTTGGCAAATTTATTAAAATTGTCCTTCATCCGTGCCAATAAGTTTCGCGCCAAATTTTCATTAGCGCATTTAACATAGTCTTGAGATTTGATCGAAACTGCTCATTAATTGTTCTGACTGGGTTTCTGCAATATTGTTTAATGTGGAACTCACCGTATTTTGTGATTTTTGATACAACACTGTACACGGATCTGCTATTGCAGGCTTTTGCGTAACTATTTCGACTGAGTGTGGATGTATTTATACTTAAGTTTTGGTGGTGGCCGCATATATAATTTCAACATTTTCTTGTCTTTGTGTTTCTTCTACGTATCCGTTTTCTACTTCGCCAATTTCCGTTATAACATAGTAAATAACATTGAAATCCAATGTAACTGACTTGCAGACGCAGGCACATGATTTTGCCCTAGGCAAAGAGTCTTACTCCTTGTACATGATTCCTGAACCCGGCAGGGTTCCACTACGGTATTGCAGCCACTTTGTCGGTGAAGTTTTTCTACGTCTGACTGTTATTGCTCCCGAAATCGTAGACGTAGGTAGCTGAAAGTTCAGAGGAGGATGTCATAGGCTCCTACCCACAGACTTCGTTAATTCGACGGATGGGCCCTGTTCGGAGTCATCCATTAGCACGAGCGTTGTGTAGTCTGATGACTTTTTTAGTCTATCCGTGTGACGTTTCAGTGGAGATGCTGGCGGCGAAGTATGTTTTGGTATGTTGCTTGCTATATTTTATGAAATTCTTGATTGAAATGTGGCTGTATTTTTGGTGCCCTCGTTACTGTGGTGAAAGTGGTGGTTGCCTTACAACTACCCTGTTTGAGCTGCCGGTCTGCATCAGTGTGGACAAGCCGACTTTGGCGACATGTTTCTTAAGCACTGAGCCAAAACATGTCATGATCATCAGAGCAGTTAATACAAGATTCTGGAAGGGAGCAAGGGACAAAGCATTGCAGGAGTTTGGAGCATAGTTTTATTCAGAGGCTTTCTAACTTGTATGCTCTGGCAGGTTCAGGAAAGTTGTAATAAATGCGTTAGTCCTTTGAAGATCGCCCTTTTCAACATGTTTGGTACATCAGGCACTTCCTCATTGGACTGTCAAAAAGCGGCGAATCGGAGTTCAGAACCAATCCTGTTAATATTCAAAGTAAGAAAAGTGTATGCTTACACAGACAATTGAACTGGAACGAAAAGTACAAAATTACAAAACCATCATTGAACGGAGGTATGTACCAGTACCCACGGCAGAATCAATGGATGAAAAGGAGGAAGAAGAATTGTGATCGTCTCTCAGATCTAGCAACTGTTCTTTTCTTCATCCATGATGCGACTCTCTAAGGCCGGACACATTGTTCACTGTGACTCCTCGGAACAGCCGCTACCTCATTCTGTTCTGTGGGTGTGTCATACAGAGAATCCGCTTCAGGCTGGGAGGGAGAGATCTGTGCACCCCACCCGTCGACGGACACAGGCTCACGTATGGACATTTATTTAGTAACGACTGGGTCCTCTTGCTCTTGAGAGTCAATCAAGCTACGCTCATAGAGAGATTGTGACATGGAGGCCGCGAGAGAAGGCGCAGATGTAGTTTGATAAACTGAGATAATAGGAGAGGTATTCGATGGAGCCCGGAGAGACAAGTGGGATGCTGCAAGAGATCCCTTAACAGGCGGCGTCGAAGAGGCGCGCCTGGGTGACTGGAGAATCGCCAGATGACTTACCAGTAAACGTCCGATTAGATGCAGAGGCATCCACGAACTCTGGTCGGAGAAGAGGGTCTTTCAATGGAGGGCTATCTGAAGGCCGAGCCAAAAGAAATGGCTTCTTAACTGGATCATCGTCGTGCGTTCTGCGACACTTTGAAACTTCCGTTTTGAATGTAAAAAAAGACTGTGCTGATAAACTTTTACGTTATTTGATGCAGAAACAGCTGAGTAAAACTGAACGTAACAGACAGTCATTTTCGGTTCTTTATCGAAATATGCTATTCAATAAGCTTCTGAGACCTGTTACCGAACGGTCCTCCCACCGACTTTACGACGATTGTACCGAGAGGTTTTGGATTTCGGTGTGGCCCTGTCGATAGGTGAGCTGTGGTTTATGTACACCTATAATTTGTTATTTTAAACATATTTAGCGGTTTTAGCTTTTGATTTAGTGATTGTGTTACTAAAGAATCGCCAGAGGACTCATCTGGTTGGAAAGTGAGTTCATAATAGACTATTTTCCTGTGTTAGAAATATGGTTAGGTCAGGTTGTTACTGTGAATGATTACATCCAAAAAGAAAACGTTTTCGGTCAATATTCTCTGAAAATACGTGTTATTTTAATGCAAATAAGAGTTTAAAGATCATTAAATAGCAAGACATCGGCTCTGCTTACGTATATTACATGAGTATGAACTGATGTTACTACTGAATTTGTGTACTTTTTACCACAAATGGTTTAGTTAGTAATTATCGAAATGTGTTTACAACATTCAAGTAACAATGGAAAGAAATTATGTGAAGCCTGATATTAGAAGCCTTCCAAACTATTACGCACTTCTGACTTACGCAGCATCGTTTGGCAACGAAGTCAGCCTATGTTCCTCCGGAATAATGCAAGAATTCAGCCCTGCATAGCTGTCGTTTAGCGTGGCCAAGTAGTTAGCGCTGCTACACCTAAGAACATGGGTTCGCGCACGGATGGGTGCAAAAACTTTTTTTTTCCTCTTCATATATGCAACACGTTCTGAGACATTGTTATTTGTGTAAGTTAAGATTTTTCTGCAATATTACTTACATGTAAGAGCGCACTTCCTCAGTAATGATTTCATTATTTATGTGTGTTTAAAATACGAAACATGAAATTGTTGGAGATGAAATTGCTGAGAGTGAAACAACCGACAGTGACCTTTATATTTTTTCTTGTCAGAAATAATTCGCCATTTTTTCCGAATATGTTGCGATTTCCGAGTATGTGGTTAGAGAGGAATCTAAGAGCACAACTTAAATTACTGGGAATGTAACTAGCAGCAGCCATCTTCATAGTCTTGCTTGTCACAAGTATTTATCTGTGGTAGAATCCTCAACAACAGTAGACAGAGATGAAAGACCTCCGCCATAATATTTTTAGACTGTAGCACCATATACGAAACATTTTCATTCATGAGACGCATGTTCTAAACTTCAGCGAACTGCAGGAGCTCTCAGTTTTGTTTTTAAGACCGAAATCGTTGACGTATCATATAGGGAAATGGGCTACTTAATCATTTGGATCTCTAGGAGCGAGTTATAACCTCATTCTGCTTATCTTCTTATTCTTTGAAACTCTCAATCAATTTTTCGGGTGTTTTTATAGATGTATCAGGGCAATGTGGTACTACACACTATTCCTAACTCATTTTCCGAAATGTAAAATCCAAAACACGATGTCAATGTGAATGAGAATAAGATGACATAACGCGGAATTTACGAAAATCTGCAAAATACAATCAAAAACGCTATCGTTATTATGCATGCATGGAAACATGAGGTCAGGGAAACTGTAAAAATTTGTATGCATTTCAGTTGAGAATCATACAAATGGATATATCACGCCTGATACTGTTAAGGAGGAGGCAAGAGCGACGAAGGCGGGCACATCAGCTCGATGGAATGCGGCGTCATGCACTGTGGGAACGTAACCTGCGGGACGAAACGAACCCCTTTGAAATGCCCATAGCGAAGTACGAACGAGCCGGGAGGCGGCCCGTAATTTAGTTGAAGAACTGCGGCCGTACATGAGGGAGCACCAGAGAACTACATCCATCCCTCTGCAACTGAAGGTACATTTGTTTATCAAGTCCTGAAATGATGATATCAATTAAACATGTCCTTCCATTCATCAAATACAGTCGTAATTTTTTTCTCTAGGTTGCTGTTTCTGTTTCAAATAAAATACCCATAAACGACAATCACAATAGCAATCCTTAATGCTCTTTCAGTGTCACTGAACTGTGAACCTACTAACCTCATTTTCGTCCGACATTTCCGCTTGTATTTTAGCAACACTTCGTACTGCGAAAACGCAAGTTCGGTACTGTGAAGAAAGCGCGTCTGTGTCGTCTGCTAGCCGCTTTGTGTTCGTGGCGCTGTGTGCGCTGCAGTGCGCATGCGCGGATGTGCGGCCGCTTGCTTTTGATTGGCTTGCGCGACGCGAATCGACAACAGCGCTTGTGTTCTCTAGACTCGAACGGTATCGCTACCGAAATGCATACTGAATAAAGATGGGACTTTAATTCGAGTAATAGACCGTTCGGTGCTCTTGAGTACCGAAACGATCGGCACAATGGCGGAAAGACACAGAATATGCACCCAGACGGAAGCGCCTAGAACCGCTCGGCCACACCGGCCGGCCGGGGCTGCAAATGACACATGCATTTATCAAAAATAAAGCTGACATTACCTATATGCGGAAAAGATGTGGGAAGCATGTTGGACATCACGGCATGAGAGAACGCATGCCAGGAAGGGTTGCAAATACACTAAACACTAGACGACAAAGAGTAGTGCGACGCGCACAAGAACTCACATGACTGAACGGAAAAAGGTAAGATACGCGGTTCTATGGTAAGAGGCGGAACTAGGACAACCTACTACCTCGATGTGCAAAGTGGAAATGATGATTTCAGACATGGAGTCGAGTTCAAGTATCTATTAACGATGTAGTATTTCATACTTACTCTGTTAAAGTTTAGTGGCATGTATTCCAGTTACCAGAATACATCAAACGTAACTACACTACTAGACATTAAATTTACAACACCGTGAAGGCGCCACGCAACAAAGTTCAAACTGGCATGAGGCGTACTACAAGCTTGGATATGCAAATGGTTGAAATTTCAGAACAACCGCAAAAGATAAGCAGCAGTAACGCCATCTACATACTGTAAAAGAAGAAAGGCTGTACTCTGGATTTCTTGTTCAGGAATACATTTGAATGTTGTATGTTTGTAGAAGATCGTGTTGCGCCTCGTATAACGAGGAGGAATGTCTACCAGCGTATGTCTGAACTCTGGAGCGTCATAATCTTCTCGGCCTATCGAGGCTGCAATTTATTGTTCAACAAAATTGGTACTCGCATTAGTTGGTTTCCCGTGACCTTTAGCACACTGGATACATGAGTGCTTCACGCCAACGAGCTCCAATTCTGTGCACAACATTACAATGGACCTACATTGAAGAGACAAAGAAACTGGTACACCTGCCTAACATCGTGTAGGGCTCTCGCGAGCACGCACAAGCGCTGCAACACGACATGGTACGGATTCGACTAAAGTCTAAAGTAGTGCTGGAGGAAAATGACACCATGAATCCTTCAGACCTGTCCGTAAATCCGTAAGAGTATGACGGGGTGGAAATCTCTTCTGATCAGCACGTTGCAAATCATCCCAGACTTGCTCAATAATGTTCATGTCTGGGGAGTCTGGTGGCGAGATGAAGTGTTTAAACTCAGAAGAGCGTTCCTGGAGCCACTCCAGACGTGTTTACGTTAGACTATCAGGAAAAAGCTATAAACATTCAAGCAGGTGCACCAGTTTGCATAACATGAGTGGGCATGTGGTGTACTTTGGACACATATAAGAATAGCTGCGTTTATGTTACCACGGGAATGCACATGGACATGAATGGCTGCAGGTGATCAGATAGGATGATTACGTACATGTCATCTGCCACAGTTGTATGGAGACCTATCAGAGGTTCTAAATCAGCCCAACAGCACGCGCCCCTCACCATTACAGAGAATTCACCAGCTTGGACAGTCCTCTGCTGCCATGCAGGATCCTTGGATTCATGAGGTTGTCTCTGTACCCGTACACGTCCATCCGCTCGATATTATCTGAAACGAGACTTGTCCGAATAGGCGACGTGTTTCCAGTCATCAACAGTCCAAAGTCGGTGTTGACGGGTCCAGGCGAGACATAAAGCTTCGTGTTGTGCATTCATCAAGGGTACACGAGTGGACCTTTGGCTCCGAAAGCCCGTATCGATGATGTTTCGTTGTACGGTTCGCACGCTGACACTTGTTGATAGCCCAGCACTGAAATCTGCAGCAATTTGCGGAAGGATTGCACTTCTGTCACGTTGAACGATTCTCTTCAGTTGTCGTTGATCCCGTTCTTGCACGATCTTTTTCCGGTCGCAGCGATGTCGGAGATTTGATATCTTACCGGATTCCTGATATGGTACACTCGTGAAATGGTCGTACGGGAAAGTCCCCATTTCATCAATACCTGAGAGATGCTGTTTCCCATCGCTTCTGCGCTGACTGTAACAAAATGGTTCAAATGGCTCTGAGCACTATGGGACTCAACTGCTGAGGTCATTAGTCCCCTAGAACTTAGAACTAGTTAAACCTAACTAACCTAAGGACATCACAAACATCCATGCCCGAGGCAGGATTCGAACCTGCGACCGTAGCGGTCTTGCGGTTCCAGACTGCAGCGCCTTTAACCGCACGGCCACTTCGGCCGGCTGACTGTAACACAACGTTAAAACTCACTTAAATCTTGATAATCTGCCAGTGTAGCAGCAGTAACCGATCTAACAGCTGCGCCAGACACTTGTTGACTTATATAGGCGTTGCCGACCGCAGCGCCGTATCCTGCCTGTTTATATATCTCTGTATTTGAGTACACATGCCTATACCAGTTTCTTTGGCGCTTCAGTGTATCTTGTGTGGAGGCTCTGAGAAGAACGAATGTTGCCAGACTGCTCTCGTCATTGTCGTGTGGGTCCAGCAGGTGTTGTGACGCCACGGGATGTTGTTGGGGAAACATTACCATTACTTCCGGTTCGCTTGGACGGTAAAGAGAACAGCAGCCACTTTGTTTTGACGTGATAAAAAGCTGGTGACTGTGTCCTGTTTTCGACGTCTCAGCAGCAGAACGAAAAGCCCGTCCTGTCTTGACCCATTGAGATTGTTCCACCGTTGCTCAGGTCAGCATGTTCTCCAGATTGATTTCTCATTGACTCAAATATCTGGTCATGCGGTGGCAAAAAAGTGGCACGACATACCCGCCGGCCGCAATGATTGAGTGATGTACCCGTATTTGTTGTTCCTGCTTAGCTGGACTTGAAGCCCAGCCCTGATGCAGCTAATACTGCTACCAGAGATTGGTTCTATAATCTCGAATTATAGTATCACTTGCACCCTGCGTCATCCATTATTTGTTGGACGATGTACTCCAGTCTCTTCCTTTCTCTAGCGTTTGTACCCTCTGCAGCTCCCTCTAGTACCATAAAAGTTATTCTGTGATGTCTTAACTCTTGCCTGTTGTAGGGAAGCAGCCTACTCACGCCATATAAAATTGATATGCTTTCCATTGTGTGCCAGCCTAGTCTGCTGTAACTAGCCATGACGTCACAAATGTTGTGCAGTACCTTAAAAGTAAAGTAAATAATCTGAAAAGTTAATAGCATGTCAGGATTGATTCTAAAATAATAATGTGTTAAGTTTCAGTTTAGTAGCTTTAACAGTTCTCGAAATTTGGACGTTTTACTTAAAACTCATTGGCGCAACAGGAGGGAGCTAGAAACTTCAAAATTTATATTCGGATTCCTTTTTCTTTGTAATTTAATGGAAACAGCATGCTAGATCTCACAAAGTAATATTTTGGTTGAAATTCACGATTTTCTGTTTTGTGTCCTAGAAGTACGAAAGCAAGACAGATTAAGTAAGTGATCCGATAAAGCTAGGATGTTTAGAGTTAGGTATAATGGAGATGCGCTATAATAATAAAGATGTGAAAAGTTTCCAACAGGTGGCTATAAAAGTATAGCTGTGGCATCTCTCCAAAGGGGTAAGTTCAGAGCTCATCTATTGAAACGTCCCCTTTGAACAATTATACACGACTGTCCTTAAACTGATACACAATATTTTTTTTTAGCGCAACGCAATCTGACTTTCAAAAATCCCTACAAAAGAATGGCCCTGACTAACATTAAACTATACCTTTCACAAATCACTTACCTCACAAAAATCTTCGCTGCTCAAGCTACTGCAATACAGGAGCGCCACTACTGCCAGCTAAATAAAAGATTCAAACTATGGAAGGCACTAACTACTGATAGGGATAGTTAGCAAATGAAAGATATTAGTAGAGAACAAACAATGTATTTACCTTGATATCATAAAATATAAATATAGCAGTTCATGACAAATTACAAATCTCCGCCATCTCTCTCCCCACATTCACCACTGCTGGCGGCTCACCTCCAACTGCGCAACGCTACGCGCTGTTCACAGCCAGCTGCCTAACACTACAATGGCGAGTATTACAACAATGCAAAGCAGCCACAGACTGCACACAGCACAGCCAGTGATTTTCATATTGAGCGCTACGTAACGTTGCCAATAAGAAAACATAAACAGCCTACTTACATAGAGAAAACATAAACAGCCTACTTACATAGCCCCCATGCTCCCCACAAAAAATTTTACAAATTGGGTTGGGCAGTGGCCAATACAGATTTGAAAAAATTTTTCGTAATTGCAATAACAAAGATATCAAATGCACACACTTATTGATACAATGTTGGTCAAAAGCTAAAAATTTCTCACAGTCCATAAAGACAGTCCAGATTGTTCATCACAGTAAAAATGCAGAGTTTTTCTCAAAGTCTGAGCAGTAAAAGAAAATGCACACAGAAGTAGTGGATTTCCATGCAGTCTTGAAGAAGTAGTGTTGTCCTTCCAACGGAAAGACAGTGCTGACTCGACATGCAGACAGGTAATGGGCCACAACAGAGTAAACCCACAGCAGAGTCAGTCGACGTTTTGAAGAATATTGGTAGTTAGGTCAACACAGAGCAGACCCACTGTAGTCCTGGTAGAAATTACGGTACTGGTGGGCCACCAGAGGTGCAGACCCACTGCAGTCCTTGTAGCAATTGGTGGGCCATCAAAGATGCAGACCCACTGTAGTCCTGGTAGAGACGGCCAGCAGCCATCTGTTGCAAATGTGCAGGTGCACAATCACCATCGAAGAGTCTTGCGGACAATATAGCAAGTCCATAAATCACCACTTGTGCACTCACAAAGTTTCTGGAATTGTCCTTAGATCCAGCAATGCTGTTATCCAGTCCCTTGCTGAATCATTAACACACGTGCAAACACTATCAGTCCCTACTTCTCACATATTGTCCATGTACTATGACCAACAGAAATGTGTGCAGTGAAATGTTACTTAATTTGAAGAACTGGTAACAATTACAATTTGGTAACATAAAAATACAATAACAAAGGTACAAAATACATCATTAAAGAACATAATAATACAGATAACATTTGTAGTACAGGCTTTACAAAAGAATCGAACTAACATATACATCAGTGGAATTATGACATGAGTACATACATAAAAGATCACAATAACTTTTGAAACATCAACTTCACACATGAGCATTAAACAGAACGGAATTAATAATGTCTAACATCTTTACAAAGTAAATAACATATTATTAATGCCAATTATATTCGAGGATAACAGTATTCCTCATCATAGTGAATGTAGCTTAATATTAAAAGAAGAAAAAATTCTATGAAACTACACAGAGACAGGAAGAAAACAAATACACAAGGGTACACAAACATATAGTGGGATAACACAAAAGGGAAAGGACAGGGTTTGTTTTACTGCAGTATTTTGCATGGAGATCTCCCTTTGTTCATCATTATTCCCAAAAAGTCCTATCTAAGCCTGCCTTCTGTATTTTGTTCACATCCTCTGTCAATAATAGTTTTTCTCCACTGTGCAGTATCCTATTTCTTATAAATTTATAATAGTTAGTTTCTTATATAGTCTACCCCCTCTTAAGCTAACTTAAATCTACTGAGCTCAGATGCTAAACTAAGGGACGAGGCAATGCAGCAGCACATAAAACAATTAATATAAGCAATGAGAAAAAAATGGAAAATCGCAAAGCAAGCTGCAATAAATCTAAATTACCAAGCAATTCAACATTACAACTAATATGAGGCAATGCGCAGCAAACAAAAAATAAATCTGGCTTAGCAGAGTAACACAAATTAAAGTTCAGTATCACTATGCCTGGCAAACAGCAGCTTATATCTAAACATGACGTAGCTCAAGCAGAAAAAATATTACAGTAAAAACAACAATGCAGATAAGGCAAATGTATATTCACATCTTAATGTCTATGTAATTAAAGTGGTGCACCACAACAACTTATTGTAAAAAAAATATTACCATGTACTTGAAAAGAAAATTATGTGTCCAGTTACTGTTACTAGTCCCTTCTTATTGTTCTTTCCTTTCCAAGTGCTCCTTTTTTTAAAGAATGTGGATTACAAAATTATTATTTAATAGATCTGTTGACAGAAAGTTTTCACATTAGCAAATGCATTTTATTTTATAAACGCAATGCTGCAACACAGCTGGAAACCAGATATCAAGTGAAATAAGCAACTACGAAAAGAAAAGCATAAAAATATCGTTCAATAGTCATGTGACATTTCATAAATTAGTAGAAATTCTCTCAACTCTCGTAGAAAGACGCTTGTCGTAATCAGGTGTGCAGATGTAAAAATATTTCTCGTCATTTCATTAGGCATTTCAGTAAATATCATAAATTACGAGCTCCACAGTATGCTTTCGACAAGGAAATGTCAATAGCGAGGATAATGGCCTCCCCTTTTTTTTCTACCTGTGCCTCCAGAAAGGCTAATGGCTTTTTTTCGGGCGGCTGTCGCCCAGGTGGGTGCCCGCGACGCATTACGTGCAGGTGGTCACTTAACTTTCTTACGGAAATATTTACGACAGCAGTTTCCGCTACAGTGACAGTCTCACATAAAAATATTTCACAGGTCAAGAATTAGCGTTGCAAATCTGTAGAAACAAAATCCTATAAATATAAGTGTCCAAAAAATTTTCGCCGGCATTGTGATAAATTCACGCATTTACGCACATTTCATAACTCTTAAAGTACGATTCTTGGTTTCCAACATACTTCTTATTCCTCATATACGGTAGCATCATCTTATTGATCATAAACATATCTCAACAGCATAGTACGCATCGTCGTCGTAATAATAACATCATAACACCTTAGTCAAATCTCAAAAACGTCGTAGCTTTCTGCAATAATTTCAAAACCTAAAAAAAATTCTCTGCTCATTTCAATAGTGTCATCTACCTCAAACGTACTTTAAAATCATGCTCCCTTACCAAATACATCATTCAAAGCTCTCATAGTATCACAATGATTCCAAAAAAATATGAACAGTTTACAAAGTAGAGACAAAATACAGTTTCATAAGTGTGAAGTTACCCAACTGTGTATTGCGTAAACATGTGTCACTGATGTAGTAAAAAAATGTTTATCTCTCAGTTAAATGATCAGATAGCTGTGCAATTTGTGTGTTAGAGAAATATGGTACCGATGTGTAAAGTTGTATAAGCAAATACCATATTAGCTAGGGTTCCTTGTGGTTGCCACACACATGGTACACAAAATAAGCGTGTACCCCCCTGAGGATTAATGTAATTATACCCTCAGGTGTTACAGATTACAACAATGGAATGAAATGTATTACGGAAAACCTTTGTATCATTGTCCTTCAAATATCTTTAAAAATAAATGATTTAAGTACAAAATTAATCACTCAAACACATGACCTGTAGCGCTAAATGTGCGTCTTGCTGTAAGATAATCTCTGTGAAAGTGTCGTAGTTATTGTCCTCTGAAAGCTAAGTTCTGCAGAAGTCAATGTACTTACCTCATGATAAACAAAAGTGAAATGCTTTATGTATAGATATCTTAGTTATTACGCTTATTGCCATGATGAAGAAATTACTGTGCTGTAACGTATTGTTGTGCTACGGAAAAGGCAGTCTCATTGTAGCTATACCACAAAAGTTACTACTAAAACATGTTTTACTTTCCAGAATAAAACAGAAAAACTGTGCAGATATAAAACAGAAACACCGCAAAAGCAACATTGTATATTGTCACTCATTAGTAGCGTCGTGATAAAATCGTGTAGCTGTCACATAAACTAACCACTGTGTCATCTGGCATCTCACAGAAATTACTTTAAATCCAGAATATTTTTTCAAGTAAACCAAAATGTTGCATTAAAATCTCATTAGCAGTACTGGTAAATGTTCTAAGTATGTAAGCCTGATAGTCGTTACGTAATCGTGCAACTAACAAGCAAGAATGTACAAATACAACACTGTGTCGTCTGTTCACTATAACAATGCATTCATAACTTCTGTTTAAAAATGTTCCCTAGGTTCTAGACTGGATATTTAACTTGAAACATTGTTGCATGTTAACAGTTTCTTAAGTCTGACAAAGCATACTAGAAATGTGAAGTGAAAAGTTTTATGGCAAAGACAAAGTTAAAAAGCAGATTATCTTTCAATAAACGGTTTTGCATGTGAAATGTGGTGTAAACCTTTACTCTTCCTAGTGCTCAGAGTTTCAACTTCAACGCAATTATCATGTTGTATACATCGGTAAAGAATGCTAAAATTTTTCTCAAGGCTAGCGTCTTATGTTATTTTTCTCGGAGCCAGCGGGCGCATGCGGCTGCCTGCTGTGCGAGTCATTGTCTGTCTCTTTGTTGGCGCGCGCCGTTATTGGGATTAGGAGACAAATTCACTCTGACGAGAAGGCCCTGCCCTGTTTGAATCCCGCCAGTTCTGATGCAATTCAGGTCTGTTGTTACGATCACATCGTCTGTCGTCATGTCGGTAGTTCCTGTAGTTTCTTTATTGTCGGTTAAGTGGTGGAGAATTTCTCCCTGAATCGTAACTGTGCGCTGAACTGTTGCGTCTGAAGTTATTCTGTCTCCCTTGATAATAATTATTTTGGTTCCCATATTGTCTGTTTCTCTGATTGTCTCTGTGATAGTCACTACCGCGGAGAGGTGATCTTTCCCTGTAATTATTACTACTCTGCCAATGGTTGTCGTACAGGTGGTGTCTATTTTGGTCCCGATATGCGTTGTAAGAATAGACCAGTCGTGTCCGGTTATTGTTTCTGTCGTCACGGAATTGTGACGGATGTGACATGTAGTGATTGTTTTCCTGTTTTCGCATCCCGCGACTGTCTGTATCAATTTCCAGTTCTTGTAACAGTCCCTGAAAAGCCTCAATGTCTTCTTTGCAACGTCCTGCTAAAATAATATGTCGTAAATGTTCTGGTAATTTGATTAAGGAAATGCGGATGAGTTCTGAGGGGCTGTATGGGTTTGTCAGGTACTGATTCTTGTGCAACATGTCTTCAAAATATTTCACAAGACTGGAGAAATCAGATTGTTCGAAATGTTTCATCATTATGATACCATGTTTTACTCGGTCTTGTGTGGCTTGAGACCAATATGCTGAGAGGAAGGCATGGTAAAATTCTCCTTCACTGTGGCAATCGTGAATGACCGATCGCATTCTTACAGCTGGTTCATTCTCTAAGTAGCCACACATAAATTCTAATCTGTGTTCCAACGACCAGTTGGGAGGAAAACAATGAGAGAATTGATGGAGCCATGCTTGTGGATGAATGTCGTTGCCAGAATTCTTAAATGTTTTGAATTTACATGTAGTAATGAACAGCTTATAGTCAAAATCGTCATGTCGGCGAGTCGCATATCGGTCATTGTTAGGTCGTGTCGGCCGTTCCATCTCAAAATTCGGTGCACATTGCCAATTTCTTTCATAACTTCCGAAATGCCCTGTGTTATTATTTTGCGGCTTTTCCGTGTTTCTAAGTCCCTCTTCCCGTGTTGGAGCGCGAGTGTCCTCTGAAATACGTAATTCTTGTATTACCTGTGTCAGCTGATCTTGTACTTCCAGGATTTCTCTTTGGTGTTGTGTATTAATTTGATTCTGATTTTGTTTGAATTTTCTTATTTGTTCATACTCTTCTGTGTCAGTGAAGGCTACGGGTCTTGTGTCATTCAGATCATCATCTACCTTTGTAGATAAGTTAGTGACCTGATCCGAAAGTTCGGCTACTTTCTCCGATAGTGTACTTATCTCTTCAGTGTGTTTTTCTGAACCAAGTTTCAGAGTATCTACTGTGTCCTTAAGGTTTTCCTGAGTTTTTGCAAGTTGTGTAACCGAATCGGTAGATGCAACTGAGTCAAATTTAGCTTGCAAGGTCTCATGATTTTCATGAACAATAATTTGCAGTTCTTTTATGGCTGCTTCGTGATTCTGTAATGCATTTTCATGCCGCAAAAAAATAGGTTGAAAATGCTCACAAATTTGTGTTTTTACGTCATTACAGACTTTTTGACATTTCGACTCAATGTTATGTAACTCAGTAGTTAAATCTTCACGTGTTTGTTCAAGTGTTTGTTCCAATGAGTCTAACTTTTTAAGATTTTGTTCCACTGTGTCTAACTTTTGAAGCTTTTGCTGTGTTTGTCTCTGATTTTGTTCCATTGTGTCTAACTGTTGCTGTGTTTGTCTCTGATGTTGTTCCATTGTGTCTAACTTTTCAAGCTTTTGTCCCATTTGTTGCATTAATTGTAATAACAATGCACTGGTGTCTGAAACATGTTCCTCAGTGCTTTTCGGCAGTGAAGTTGCACCGGCAACATTCACATTTTGACAAGCGGAAAATGTGGCTTGACTCATTTGAGAAAACGGTGAGAACCCAAAACCTGAGTCTGCAGTATTTGCAATATTGTGTTCTGTCATTCCCGATTCCTGAGGCGAGCTGTTGCCGACCAATCGATCGATAGCGCTTCCCTGTTCACTACCTGTTTCACTGTCTACACCATTGTTTGCCGCCCGCTCCATTTCCCTATGCGCAATTACCAAATTACTACTTTGAACATTAGTTAATTCATTACTCTGCGGCGCTAACACACTGCTTTCGTCTTCACTGTCATTTCTCAGTTTACTTTGGAGCCTAGTATTACGTTTTTCACACGCCATAATTGTCACAATATTTCACACGATAACACAGAAAAGCACAATTTGAAGAGCAAAATAAAATAACATAGCAATGGAAATAATGTCTACTTAATTGCCAGCGCAGCTGCGAAATACTTGGTGCAAATCTACATGCATGCCACAACTGTTTTACTGTACAACAATGAAAAACTACAACTACAAAGGAAATTCTCTCTATGATTACGCGCTATCAATAAACAAAATCTACACTAATCACACAAACTACAAGAAAAAAATCAGAAGATTCCAGTGAGGTATCCTCGGCTAAGGGTCGACATATGAAACGTCCCCTTTGAACAATTATACATGACTGTGCTTAAACTGACACACAATATTTTGTTAGCGCAACGCAATCTGACTTTCAAAATTCCCTACAAAAGAATGGCCCTGACTAACATTAAACTATACCTTTCACAAATCACTTACCTCACAAAAATCTTCGCTGCTCAAGCTACTGCAATACAGCGAGCGCCACTACTGCCAGCTAAATAAAAGATTCAAACTATGGAAGGCACTAACTACTGATAGGGATAGTTACAAATGAAAGATATTAATAGAGAACAAACAATGTATTTACCTTGATATCATCATATATAAATATAGCAGTTCATGACAAATTACAAAACTGCGCCATCTCTCTCCCCACATCCACCACTGCTGGCGGCTCACCTTGAACTGCGCAACGCTACGCGCTGTTCACAGCCAGCTGCCTAACACTACAATGGCGAGTATTACAACAATGCAAAGCAGCCACAGACTGCACACAGCACAGCCAGTGATTTTCATATTGAGCGCTACGTAACGTTGCCAATAAGAAAACATAAACAGCCTACTTACATAGAGAAAACATAAACAGCCTACTTACACTATGTGCAGCGCAGCTTAAATAATTATCTCGCCAAAAGTATTTAGCCTAGCTACATCAGAATTTTATTACAGATACTTACCTGTGTGCTGATTGCACAATTAAATTGAGAGCTTCATAATCCTTCAGCGAATGAAGCAATTAAATTATTTAGTAACTTGAAGTGGTGCTTTACTAGCCTGAGCGGCTAGTTAGGAAGGCAAATTTTGTCGGCTGCGCCTTCCATGGTCCGCACGGTGGCTATATAAATGGCTCTGAGCACTATGGGACTTAACTGCTCAGGTCATCAGTCCCCTAGAACTTAGAACTACTTAAGCCTAAGTAACCTAAGGACATAACACACATCCATGCCCGAGGCAGGATTCGAACCTGCGACCGTAGCGGTCGCGCGGCTCCAGACTGTAGCGCCTAGAACCGCTCGGCCACTCCGGCCGGCACGGTGGCTATATAAATAAGAGTACTGCGAGCTAGAGTCAGGGCCCAGTTCTCTTCACTATTCGTATCAGCGAGCACTCCGTGTCAGAAGCCGTGTCGCGTTTGTGCAGTTGTAAGGAACAGCCTTGGATCCCGTATTACGTAACTCACTATGCACGTAACAATGGGTTAGTATTGGGGTAAAGTGTTAATTGTGGAACGACTCCAGTGATTTATTCTCAGTTTGCGTATGTCGTATTTTCACGTGTCGCCGCAGGAGAGACCTTCTATCATTACTAGCGTGGCGTTTAATTAGTATTAACATCAAATTTTGTCGAACATTCACTTTGAACATTTACATCGATAACGATTACTGAACAGTTTCGTTATCTAGGGATAATAGGATCTGTGCAACAGGTTCTGAATAGCTCTGATAGTACAAGAGAAGTTAGGGTAAACTTTTGTCTGGAACTTTAAGCTTTATCGGAGGAGGAGGATATTAGTGTTTAACGTCCCGTCGACAACGAGGTCATTAGAGACGGAGCGCAAGCTCGGGTGAGTGAAGGATGGGGATGGAAATCGGCCGTGCCCTTTCAAAGGAACCATCCCGGCATTTGCCTGAAGCGATTTAGGGAAATCACGGAAAACCTAAATCAGGATGGCCGGAGACGGGATTGAACCGTCGTCCTCCCGAATGCGAGTCCAGTGTGCTAATCACTGCGCCACTTCGCTCGGTAAAGCTTTATCGTTTTCAGAATATAGTGAAAATTGTTATAGTAACTGAATTTTCTATAAATCCCAGACATCATCCTATATCCTCAGCGTAATGAACTTCAATTATCAATAACTCTATTTGTTCATCAGAGTGGGCACAGTGATCTTTAATTAAAAGTCGGCCGGAGTGGCCGTGCGGTCCTAGGCGCTACAGTCTGGAGCCGAGCGACTGCCACGGTCGCAGGTTCGAATCCTGCCTCGGGCATGGATGTGTGTGATGTACTTAGTTTAGTTAGGTTTAATTAGTTCTAAGTTCTAGGCAACTGATGACCTCAGAAAATAAGTCGCATAGTGCTCAGAGCCATTTGAACCATTTTTTTAATAAAAAAAAAAACAATGGCTCTGAGCACTATGGGACTTAACATCTGAGATCATCGGTCCCCTAGAACTTAGGACTACTTAAACCTAACTGACCTAAGGACATCACACACATCCATGCCCGAGGCAGGATTCGAACCTGCGACCGTAGCGGTCGCGCGGCTACTGACTGGAGCGCCTAGAACCGCTCCGTCACAGCGGCCGGCTATTTTAATTTCAGGCATCACCTTTTAGCTAATCACTTTCTAGTTGCCAACGTTGTAGTTAGAGAGCCTGTGTTGAGAACGGAAACAATACAAAACAAATAAATTTTCCACCTGCCGCCCCATACTGTCATTCTCTCCCTTTTTCTCGTTAGTGTTTTCTGTTTGGTCCTTTCTTCACTGATTCAGAGGAGGACCACCTAATTCTCAACATTCTTTCCGTTCTACAGTATAGGCAAAATAACTAAAATTTCATTACCTAATATGCTTCCTACGGTTACTGTTTTAATGGGCAGCGGTGAACGTGCAACATTAAGCTATCACTGGCGGTCATTCTGATCACACATCGTTACTGCTCATGAGTCAGATGTCATATCGCTTTACGTTACTCTACGATTCCTACACAAAATTGCCGTTGATGGATATGTTGCCTAATGTCGAGTGATAAAAAGGCGTATTACGTATAAACAACGTAATTTGGCCGCGCGGTCTGAGGCGCCATGAAACTGACTGCGAGGCCCCTCCCGCCGGAGGTTCGAGTCCTTCCTCGGGCATGGGTGTGTGTGCAGTTCTTAGCATAAGTTAGTTTAAGTTAGTTTTGATAGTGTGTAAGTCTAGGGACCGATGACCTAAGCAGTTTGGTCCCTTACGAATTCACACACATGTGAAAATTTGAACAATGTAATTGCACTAGCAAAAGCGTCTGCTTCACGACGATACGGTTTCCTAACTGGTGGTGGATGAGTTGGTGACTGAGATGTTGGTGGTGACGGATCACTGACACCACGAAATTGTCTTGATCTCTTTTACAACGCTCCTGACAAGTCATGCGACGCAATAGATAACATGGAACACTAATAACCCAATAAAAGTTCTCGGGTTTCACAACTGGAAGTTCACCAGCAGTGCACAAAAGAACTGAAGCTTTTGGATGCATCGTAATCTGCAGATTGCTAAATTTCGTGAACAACATCTTGTTTTCAAACTAAACCTCTCAATTGCCTTCAAATAATTTTATTATTTTATTGTTGTTGGGGTTTCTCCTGTATTCAGAAAATAAAAGGTCTTGTTTGCATCCAGTTAGAATTATTTCATTACATCAATCTGATCCGGCAGAATACGAAAAATCATGAGAAGAATTTACGAACAAAGCGTGTACAGTAAATACAAGCAATATGTCCATAGTAGTCCGTAGCAGAAAGAGCAAAAGCTAAGGAAAGTGCTAAACCGGGATAACCGATGTATTCCTCCATTCGGCAGTACACATTAGTGTCCTGTTGATGCTTCGTGAACTGCAAACGCACGCGTAAGTCTCCTGTACAAGCACAGACAAACTTGTGTTCTTGTATGAGCTCAGTAAAGGAAAACTGCAGTCGCGTGGGGCCGTTCTCTAAGCGTTTACTGAACAAGGGAGCACGAAAGTTTAATCACCGTGGCACAACGTTGACCTTTCAATGTACCATCAATGCAGTTTGTCACCGGCCGAAGTGGCCGTGCGGTTAAAGGCGCTGCAGTCTGGAACCGCAATACCGCTACGATCGCAGGTTCGAATCCTGCCTCGGGCATGGATGTTTGTGATGTCCTTGGGTTAGTTAGGTTTAACTAGTTCTAAGTTCTAGGGGACTAATGACCTCAGCAGTTGAGTCCCATAGTGCTCAGAGCCATTTGAACCATTTTTTTTGCAGTTTGTCTTGTAATTAATGCCTCAACGCCATTCCGCCTAGTTGGCAAAACTAACTGTCTTTTTACGCTACTACAGCACGAACAAAAACGCTATCGCGATCTGCAGTGCCGAGTACATGGTTTAAGGCGGAAAGGACCCATTGTGGTTTAATAACAAAATTCTGAAAATGCTGAGGAAGCATAGACTGTTGCTCTCATAGTTTAAGAAGGAAAGCGGAAATGTTGACAGGCAAAACGCCGTAGAAATTTGTGCGTCTATGAAAAGATCTGTTGTTGTTGTGGTCTTCAGTCCAGAGACTGGTTTGATGCAGCTCTCCATGCTACTCTATCCTGTGCAAGATTCTTCATCTCTCAGTACCTGCTGCAACCTACATCCTTCTGAATCTTAGTGTATTCATTTCTTGGTGTCCCTCTATGATTTTGACCCTCCACGCGACCATCCAATACTAAATAGATGATCCCTTGACGTCTCAGAACATGTCTTACCTACCGATCCCTTCTTCTAGTCAAGTTGTGCCACGAACTCCTCTTCTCCCCAATTCTATTCAATACCTCCTCATTAGTTATGTGATCTACCCATCTAATCTTCAGCATTTTTTGTAGCACCACTTTTCGAGAGCTTCTGTTCTCTTCTTGTCCAAACTCTTTATTGTCCACGTTTCACTTCCATACATGGCCGCACTCCATACAAATACTTTCAGAAAAGACTTCCTGACACTTAAATTTGTACTTGATGTTAACAAACTTCTCTTCTTCCGAAACACTTTCCTTGCTATTGCCAGTCTACATTTTATATCCTCTCTACTTCGACCATCATCAGTTATTTTGCTCCCCAGATAGCAAAACTCATTTACTACTTTAAGCGTCCCATTTCGTAGTCTAATACCCTTAGCATCACCCGATTTAATTCGACTAAATTCCATTATCGTCGTTTTGCTTTTGATGATGTTTATCTTATAGCCTCCTTTCAAGACACTGTCCGTTCAGCTGCTCTTCCAGGTCCTTTGCTGTCTCTGACAGAATTACAATGTCATCGGCGAACCTCAAACTTTTTATTTCTTCTCCGTGGCTTTTAATACCTACTCCGAATTTTTCTTTTGTCTCCTTTAGTGCTTGCTCAATACACAGATTGAATAACATAGGGGATAGGCTACAACCCTGTGTCACTACCTTCCGAACCAGTGCTTTCTGTCATGTCCCTCGACTCTTATAACTGCTATATGGTTTCTGTACAAATTATAAATAGCCTTTCGCTTCCTGTATTTTACCCCTGCCACCTTCAGAATTAGAAAGAGAGCGTTCCAGTCAACACTGTCTAAAGCTTTCTCTAAGTCTACAAATGCTAGAAAAGTAGGTTTGCCTTTCCTTAATCTATTTTCTAAGATAAGTCGTAGGGTCAGTATTGCCTCACGTGTTCCGACACTTCTGCAGAATCCAAACTGATCTTCACCGAGGTCGGCTACTACCAGTTTTTCCATTCGTCTGTGAAGAATTCGCAGCCGTGGCTTATTAAACTGATAGTTCGGTAATTTTCACATCTACCAACACCTGCTTTCTTTGGGATTGGTGTTATTGTATTCTTCTTAAAGTCTGAGGGTATTTCGCCTGTCTCATACATCTTGCTCACCAGATGGTTGAGTTTTGTCAGGGCTGGCTCTCCCAAGTCTATCAGTAGTTCTAATGGAATTTTGTCTACTCCTGGGGTCTTGTTTCGGCTTAGGTGTTTCAGTGCTCTGTCAAACTCTTCACGCAGTATCATATCTCCCATTTCATCTTCATCTACATCCTCTTCCATTTCCATAATATTGTCCTCAGGTACATACCCTTGCACAGACCCTCTATATACTCCTTCAACCTTTCTGCTTTCTCTTCTTTGCTTAGAACTGGGTTTCCATATGCGTGGAGAATGCAGATACTTGCACCGTCATACATCAGTGAAAAATCTTGCCGATAACCCGAGTAAATTCTGGTCGTATGTAAAATCACTAAAGTCTATCCAGTACTCGTTGACCATCTGGTGTGGCAGTAGAAGACAGCAAAAGGAAACGTGAAGTTTAAAATTTCGTGTTTAAGAAACTTTTCACTTACCATCGTTTGCTGTCACACGGAATACCCAGTGGAGGACGTGGCGACGGGAAGCGTCGGTTTGCTGCAAAATGCTTGAACAGTTCGAATATCATAAATTTCCCTGAGAGCAAAAAGATATTGTCCACGAATGAGCACGCTTTTGGAAAGCGTCGCTCCTTCACTGCTCAGCTGGGCCTTTTCTCACACGATATCATGCGAACCGTATATGAAGGGCAAGAGGCAGGTTTCATATTCTTAGATTTCCGCAAAGTGCTTGACACAGTGCCTCCCTGCAGACTGTCAACGTTAGGAGCATACATTACAGGTTCGCAAAAGTGTCAGTTGCACGATGACGCCCTAAGTAAAGGAAACCAGCACCATGTTATCGACGCGGAGTGTTCATTGGTAACAAGGGTATAGTCTTGGGAGCTCCAGGGAAGTGTGACAGGACCGCTGTTATGCACTACGTACATATACGATCTGATGTGACGGACATAGTAAGCAGCAGTCTCCGGAATTTACTGATGATCTGCAGTACCCGGGAAAGCATCGTCGTCAAGTGACTTGGAAGGTTGTGTGGATCCATAGTGGCTGACTGCGTTGCACGAAACAGGAATTGGTCGTCCCGTCTCCCAGTGGGAGGTTTTTGAATGGAACCATGCCATAGCCCTGTTGCGCCGGGCGTTAGGTTTTCATTTGACTGTGTCTCATAGTTTTCTTGTATATTCGAGTCAGATCTCGTTATTGACGTTGTTCTCTAGGGCATTACATATTTTTATTCTGCATCTCATTTAAGTATCACGTCTCATTTCATATACAGAAATGAGACTAATCTATGGTTCACAAACACACACACACACACACACACACACACACACACACACACACACACTCTTTACACAAAGCTTTGATAGACTTGAAACGGGTCTTACGTGTTATCTCAGACACCAAGACAACGACACAATAGTGGTAACCAGTATAAAGGCAGTGTTCCTACGAAAGTAACAGTGCAATGTCTGAAAATACATGTATAGAATTTGTTATGAAAGTTGTAGATAGATATCAAATAAACAGTCATTACAGTATTACATAGTTTCATTCATGACACGAGTAACACAATGAGGCGTTAGCGTTTCCTGGACGGAGACTGGCGTAAAGTCACTGTTATTACCTTGACCAACCGCGTTTCTTTCTAATTACCTCAGAAACTCTCTTCGGCATTGATTTTATTAGTGTTTGCAGTTACTGAAGTGACACTATCACCCACTCCTCTAGTATCTCTCTTTTCAGACAACATTTCGCCTCACATTTCCCTTCATTGCGATAAATACGTCTTGCAAGTATTCCCCAAAGGTTTACCATGAGGTTCAGATCTGGACTACGCACAGGCCAGGGCAAGACAACGATATCTTGAAACTACTTTTTGGTTGTAGCGGAAACATGCATAGATGCAATACCTTCTTGTAACATTAGACTTTCGTCCCCTGGGTCCTCACACATATCTAGCAGTTCTGTCTCTAGCGCCTCAGTGTACACGTTCCATTCTAGTGCTCAGCAAAGCAAAGGATGAATCACCTTTAGCGCAGAAGTTTTCCCAAATCTTAACATTTCCATCGCCAAAATCTCTGCTCATTCTTACCTGCTGCTTTGTTCTCAGATCATGATAATAATACTGAAACCCATCCGGCCCATAAATTACTAAACTTGTTCTCATTATTGAAGAACAATTTATCCATTCTGAAGTCCATGGAATACGTTTTTCCGCAAACTTCAGTCTAGCCTGTTTATATTGGGGCGTTACTGCAGTTTCTAGAGTCGTTTCTTGAATACAGGATGTTGGTCACTTGACAAAAGTTGTCGCACACGTCTAGCAGTTAGTGGCAACTGTAAATCAGCAACATGTTTATGAGGATAACAGTTTGTGGCACTTGATTTGTTCAAAAATAACCGTTTCTAAGTTTCACATAATTTTCTACTTTTCTCATATTTTCCATTCTGTCCATACCGTGGGCCCAATTTAAATAAATTATCCATTACTAATCTTAATCATTCAACTTATTGGCAATTACAGAGTCCCTCTTCCTTGTATGCACCGATTTTTTCTTTTTTATCACACGGTAACCGTTTTCCGAATCGCGCTATCACATTCGTGGTTTTGTACACAATACGCGCCGTCACTAATGGGGTCTGTTTCCTATCTGTAGTAAAGGCATGTACGCACACACTAGCTCTGCACAGAACCAACTGCCTCTATACCGAGTTCTATCTACCTGATATGGCGCGCCGCTATCCTGTGACCTTGTTTAGAGCGCGCGCTATAATCGATTATAGTTCGCTGTTCTGGTGCGGGTGGCGCTCCGGTGGTGATTTGCTATTACGTCGCTGGCGTGTGTTTGCGGTGGCCGGCGGAAAGATAGAGGGTAGTCGGTTTCCGGGTGTTGCACGGAAGTTAGCTCTGGCTGACCTGCTGGTGACTATCGCTGAGGTTGTTGTGCCTCGCAATATGAGCAGAGGGGTCTGAGGCGGAGGCGACTCGCCGCTGTGCTGGCCATGCGGTGGTGAGTAATTGGAGTCGGCATACTTGTTCTGCCTGCGTGTCTGATGTGGAGGTCTGGTGGCGTCCTGTGATACTCTGGCCGGACACAACTAGTTACTTAAATTTAGGAATGGTCTCCCAGGTTAGTGTGTGGGCTCGGTTGGCTTGTCAGATTATCCGCTGGAAGCTCCAGCAGCGGTTTTTTAACTTCATTCTGGTGTGGGACGGGGTTGTTGGAAGTTTTTGGTGTGTTTGTGTGTGGCACGTTACGATATTTGTTCGTACTAATTTATTTGCCAAAATACTAACGCGAATTCCTTAAGAAGAATGGAAAAACTAGTAGAAGCCGACCTCGGGGAAGATCAGTTTGGATTCCGTAGAAATGTTGGAACACGTGAGGCAATACTGACCCTACGACTCATCTTAGAAGCTGGATTAAGGAAGGGTAAACCTATGTTTCTACCATTTGTAGACTTAGAGAAAGCTTTTGACAATGTTGACTGGAATACTCTCTTTCAAATTCTGAAGGTGGCAGCGGTAAAATACAGGGAGCGAAAGGCTATTTACAATTTGTACAGAAACCAGATGACAGTTATAAGAATCGAGGGGCATGAAAGGGAAGCAGTGGTTGGAAAGGGAGTGAGACAGGGCTGTAGCCTATCCCCGATGTTATTCACTCTGTATATTGAGCAAGCAGTGAAGGAAACGAAAGAAAAATTCGGAGTTGATATTAAAATCCATGGAGAAGAAATAAAAACTTTGAGGTTCGCCGATGACATTGTAATTCTGTCAGCGACAGCAAAGGACTTGGAAGAGCTGTTGAACGGAATGGACAGTGTCTTGAAAGGAGGGTATAAGATGAACATCAACAAAAGCAAAACGAGGATAATGGAATGTAGTCGAACTAAATCGGGTGATGCTGAGGGAATGAGATTAGGAAATGAGACACTTAAAATAGTAAAGGAGTTTTGCTATTTGGGGAGCAAAATAACTGATGATGATCGAAGTAGAGAGGATATAAAATGTAGACTGGCAATGGCAAGGAAAGCGTTCCTGAAGAAGAGAAATTTGTTAACATCGAGTGTAGATTTAAGTGTCAGGAAGTCGTATCTGAAAGTATTTGCATGGAGTGTGCCCATGTATGGAAGTGAAACATGGACGATAAATAGTTTGGACAAGAAGAGAATAGAAGCTTTCGAAATGTGGTGCTACAGAAGAATGCTGAAGATTGGATGGGTAGATCACATAACTAATGAGGAAGTATTGAACAGGATTGGGGAGAAGACAAGTTTGTGGCACAATTTGACTAGAAGAAGCGATCGGTTGGTAGGACATGTTCTGAGGCATCGAGGGATCACCAATTTAGTACTGGAGGGCAGCGTGGAGGGTAAAAATCGTAGAGGGAGACCAAGAGATGAATACACTAAGCAGATTCAGAAGGATGTAGGTTGCGGTAGGTACTGGGAGATGAAGAGACTTGCACAGGATTGAGTAGCATGGAGAGCTGCATCAAACCAGTAGCAGGGTTGAAGACCACAACAACAATTTATTTGCTCAACTGGAGTATCTTTTGGTTATCCCATTGAGTGGGTCGTTGCCCACCCGGTCTGCTCAGCGTTACCTTTGGTGGTGCCTGTTTGTTTCTTTTTGAAGGAATTCACGTAGGTGGTTCCTGTTACCTGCCCGGAGTTGTGTTCATGTATGGTATATTTGGCATTTGATGTGTTAGGTAAAGTCTGCCTACGAAAGGCGGTTTTGGACAGTATATGCATAGTGAATTACTGCTGCTTGGTATATCTGGTCTTCTGGGACATGAACAACACGATCTCGTCAATTTGGTTTGTGTAACAGCAGTTAGTGATATGTTCTGTAGTTTTATCTCACTGTGTTATTATTAACTTGGTGGAATAGTCACGTTTGGTGCCATTAAGGCACATCTAAGACTGTGGTTGGACCATTCATGTGCGCTTGGCTTTTATTGTTTTGTCTTAAGAAGCGAGAATGGTTTATTATGATTTGTGTGTGTTGGGTTCCCGCACTTGTTAAGAGCGCCGGAGTTAACGGTGCCGTGGTTATCATGTGCTGTCGGAATGTTTTATTGTTACTTGATTTTTGAATTTTATCTGGTGTTGATATTATCTGTCGTGTGTTACAGAATATAACCAAGGTGCGTAAGTGATGGGCAATTGCGGGAGGCATGCCGGGGAGCTCTCAGCGGTTGATTTCGGGGACCGTTTCTAGTGGGAAGGCTGCGAAGTGTTGAGAGCTCGCTCATCTGTGATTGCGTTGGGAGTTGCCCTTGCCCTTTGGTTGCATCAAATTATTATTTTGTTATTATATTTATTGGTTGTGTGTTGCGCTTCTTTGATTTTATGATGCGAAGTTCCATTATGTTTCTAAAGGTTTTTTTATATAAGTGATTTTAAATTGTACTGCCAAGTTAACTTATTATTGGATTTTGGTATGCGGAGTAAAATCTTTGAAAGCACCATTGTAATTTGTTCTTGCAGAAGAAATTTCTCTTATTTTATGGTGCCAAGTTGCCATTATTATTATTTTTTTAAGTTTATTACTGCTCTTAATGTTTTCCGATTTTATGGTGCCAAGTGTCATTATCATTCTTAAAGGTTTTTGTAAATAATCTGAAGTTGTATTGCCGAGTTAACTTATTATTGGATTTTGTCTCTTGGGTAAACTCTAAAAGCAGTATTGTGAAAGGTTCTTTGATTTTATGGTGGGAAGCCGCCGTTATGGTTTTTAAAGCTCATTCTTTTAACCATTTGTTAAGTTCTGTAAGTTATATGAATTTGTTGTTTCTTAAAAGAGTTTAGTATTGGCAATTTAATAAATTGTGTACAGAGTCTGCTGTTTGGGTATTATTGGGTGGGAATCCTTGGATAGTTGTCCTATAAGAACACACATTCCACCACCCCCTACCGCCCGAATTGTTGATGTCTTGTTAAGTACTGAACTACTGACATCATACGGTTCCATATACACTCATTCCGCACATCCATTCCAAACGACAATGTTAATTTTCCTACAAATATCCATGCCTTCATATCGATTTCCACTACTGTATATTAACTATTTTCTGGGCGGTCAACTGTCTTCCTCTCTACGGAGATGCAAGTGTCTTGCTCTCTACGGAGACGAAGAAAATGCCAAAGAGCTCAGTTCGAGTTCATCGGCTCATTGAACTCTACGCTACGCTCTCGGGCTCCACCGTACTTAATTACCCGCCGTTACAAGAGGCGTAATTATCTGTGTAATATTGCAGAAAGAGATTCCAAAGTCAAACTTATTTAGCAATGTGTATCAGTGCATGTTGATACGCCGATAATTTACGTGCTCAAAACAAAACAAATGGTAAAGAAATTTCTTCTTTTATTATTTGTCTGTGTGAACTATCAACTCAGTGTTTTATGTTCGCAGATTAATCTGCTACGTAGCTACTGATGAACAGAATTACTTTTCTCACATTTCGAATTTTTCCCCATGGAAAGAGGCTACACGATAAAGAATAATTAAATACCTGGGCACTTCATTACTAATTTTCATTTATTTTATATATATATTTCTTGACATGTGAGAAGTGGCGAAACTTGAAAGGGCAATTGGAAGAATCACCTCCATCGGACGTACAGCCAGAAATTAATTGTTATTGAAATTTTAATTATTTGCAGTATACATATTTTATTGTTGGTCAAATAACTAACACATTTTGTAAATTTCGTTATATGCTCTACGCGGATACGGACGAGGACCAGGAGTACAAAAACCTGACCAGAAATAAAATCCAAAAAGCAACTCCCCTGGATTCAGCACGCAAGATGAAAAAAAACTGTAACTCTTTCCTAAATTTCCCAGCAGCATATTCTGCTCTGAGTCGTAACAGTAGAAATAGTCTAGTTACCTTGACATAGAAATATCTGTAAGGTACAGAATTTAATTATCTGTAGAGCTCTGCAACTTTTTGTGAGTGTAAATGGGCTATTTAAAGCGCGTACCGTATAAGCTACATTTGTTGCTACGAGATTATTGTCATAAATCGATGAGCAATTGTTGCATGCAGCTAGCATTTAGGACCAGCTCTGTTGTAATTGGATTCATTAATACATTAAATGCCAGAAAGTGATTAATTTCAGTCAGTTTAGTGAAGAGAAAAATACACCAATTCGGATGATCAGGTTTCATCACCTTCCGAACCTGAAGTTACACCAGAAAGCGCAACTGTGAATATTACTGATCAGAAGAATGACTCTTAGGTTAGCCAAATTAGAGTGAGCTGCAGGCGTCGTCGACTGTGTGAGCCTAGAACAAGAGCGTACAGGCACCGGACAATCCCGCATTGCACAGAACATTTGGTACAACAGCTTCCACTGCAAATAAAATTAACACAATAGATTCTGTTGCCGGGCAACAAACACGTATTGGAGAGAAAGTTAACGCAATAGATTCTGTAGCCGAAGAACAAACCTATAATGCAGAAAAGATTAACGCATTACCCTCAATAGGTTAAAAGGTTAGCATGATAAAATAAAAAAATTGGAGAACTTGATCTGTTCATAGCTGGACAGAACCGCTGAACTAGAGAGCAAGCAAAAATCAACGAACTGTTGAAACGTCAACTCACCGAATGGATTGCATTTCGGGTTAGACAAATACATTGAAGCGAACTTCAGGAGCACGTTTCCTTGTGGAAATGTCGAACTAGATCACACCAGAAAACAAAGAAATAAATGAAAATATTTTCCAGTGGTTCGCACAACAAAGAAAACAAATTAGTACTAATTTTGGAATAACGCTCTAATTTTCTGAGGGGTAAAAACAACAGGGATGAATTATGTTTCGGTCATGACGCTAAATTATTTTTAAATTCAGTAGTATCACTAACTGTAATACTGATTACATAAGCTGCCAATCGTTGCAGTTTTCTTTCCAGATCTGTCACACGATGTGGTAAATATTACAGTTTGTGAAACTAAAGTATGAACAACATCTTCCTCATACAGCCCATACATTGTATCTTGCATCTAAAACTAAAAACTAAACTCCGTCCGAGCAGGCCTGGGAAGGCCCAACGGTACCGACCGACCGCCGTGTCATCCTGAGGCCACAGGCGTCACTGGATGCGGATATGGAGGGTCATGTGGTCAGCACACCGCTCTCCCGGCCGTATGTGTTTACGAGACCGGAGCCGCTACTTCTTAATCAAGTGGCTCCTCAGTTTGCCTCACAAGGGCTGAGAGCACCCCGCTTTCCAACAGCGCTCGGCAGACTGGATGGTCACACATTCAAGAGCTAGCCCAGCCAGACAGCGCGTAACTTCGGTGAACTAACGGGAACCGGTGTTACCACTGCAGCAAGCCGTTGGCTGTATCTTGTATCTATGACAGCAAAATTGAGACGTATAGGTCTCATATGCTTAGGTAACTGATTAAAGTTCCTTGTCTGAATTGTGGGTAGTTTCCACAATAGACCATTGTTTCTTTGTTCCCTTCGGAAAAATGAACGAACCAATAGATAGCACAACACAACACTAACCACGTTATGGCTACAAAGCTGCTGTACGACCTACACTGTATTAATAATAATAATAATAATAATATCAGTGGCAGTGGTGAGGCACTTAGTGTGGCAGCTTGATGTCTTCCAATTTCTACCAGTACGGAAGTAAGGAGTAAAGTTAAGTACACACAGCAGCCCGAAGTATAGTGCACACTTGTTACATTTGTTGGATTTTATATGAGAGTACAGAGAGTGGGTGAAGCAAGTGTCACCAGAACGAGGAGCAGTGCAGAGGAAGCGCCTTTTCTAACAAGCGTCTGTCCTCAATGTCGATAGTTAGCTTTTTTTCTGAGAAGGAATTAGAGGTAACGCTCGTGAGGCGCTGAAAACTTCTTTATTATTCTTCAAAAAATGCAGTAAATGAAGCAGGCAAAAAGGAATACAAACGTCTCAAAAATTAGATCGACAGGAAGTGCAAAATGGCTAAGCAGGCATGGCTACAGGACAAATGTAAGGATGTAGAGGCTTATCTCACTAGGGGTAAGATAGAAACTGCCTACAGGAAAATTAAGGAGACCTTTGGAGAAAAGAGAACCACTTCCATGAATATAAAGAGCTCAGATGGAAACCCAGTTCTAAGCAAAAAAGGGAACTCAGAAAGGTGGAAGGAGTATATAGAGTGTCTATACAAGGGCGATATACTTCAGGGTAATATTATGGAAATGGAAGAGGATGTAGATGAAGATGAAATGGGAGATACGATACTGCGTGAAGAGTTTGACAGAGCACTGAAAGACCTAAGTCGAAGCAAGGCCCCGGGAGTAGACAACATTGCATTAGAACTACTGACAGCCTTGGGAGAGCCAGTCCTGACAAAACTCTACTATTTGATGCATGAGACAGGCGAAATACCCTCAGACTTTAAGAAGAATATAATAATAACAATCCCAAAGAAAGCAGGTGTTGACACATGTGAAAATTCCCAACTCTCAGTTTAATTAGTCACGGCTGCAAAACACTAACAGCAATTCTTTACAGACGAATGGAGAAACTGGTAGAAGCCGACCTCGGGGAAGATCAGTTTGGATTCCGTAGAAATATTGGAACACGTGAGGCAATACTGACCCTACGACTTATCTTAGAAGCTAGATTAAGAAAAGGCAAACCTACGTTTCTAGCATTTGTAGACTTAGAGAAAGCTTTTGACAATGTTGACTGGAATACTCTCTTTCAAATTCTGAAGGTGGCAGCGGTAAAATACAGGGAGCGAAAGGCTATTTACAATTTATACAGAAACCAGACGGTTGTTATAAAGAGTCGAGGGACATGAAACGGAAGCAGTGGATGGGAAGGGAGTGAGACAGGGTTGTAGCCTCTCCCCAACGTTGTTCAGCCTGTATGTTGAGCAAGCAGTAAAGGAGACAAAAGAAAAATTCGGTGTAGGTATTAAAATCCATGGAGAAGAAATAAAAACTTTGAGGTTCGCCGATGTTATTGTAATTCTGTCAATCAAAGGATTTGGAAGAGCAGTTGAACGGAATGGACAGTGTCTTGAAAGGAGGCTATAAGATAAACATCATCAAAAGCAAAACGAGGATAATGGAATGTAGTCGAACTAAATCGGGTGATGCTGAGGGAATTAGATTAGGAAATAAGACACTTAAAGTAGTAGCTGAGTTTTGCTATTTGGGGAGAAAAATAACTGATGATGGTCGAAGTAGAGAGGATGTAAAATGTGGACTGAATACTGCAAGGAAAGCGTTTCTGTAGGAGAGAATTTTGTTAACATTGAGCATAGATTTAAGTGTCAGGAAGTCTTTTCTGAAAGCATTTGTATGGAGTGTAGTCGTGTATGGAGATGAAACATGGACGATAAATAGTTTAGACAAGAAGAGAATAGAAGCTTTCGAAATGTGGTGCTACAGAAGAATGCTGAAGATTGGATGGGTAGATCACATAACTAATGAGGAAGTATTGAACAGGATTGGGGAGAAGACAAGTTTGTGGCACAATTTGACTAGAAGAAGCGATCGGTTGGTAGGACATGTTCTGAGGCATCGAGGGATCACCAATTTAGTACTGGAGGGCAGCGTGGAGGGTAAAAATCGTAGAGGGAGACCAAGAGATGAATACACTAAGCAGATTCAGAAGGATGTAGGTTGCGGTAGGTACTGGGAGATGAAGAGACTTGCACAGGATTGAGTAGCATGGAGAGCTGCATCAAACCAGTAGCAGGGTTGAAGACCACAACAACAATTTATTTGCTCAACTGGAGTATCTTTTGGTTATCCCATTGAGTGGGTCGTTGCCCACCCGGTCTGCTCAGCGTTACCTTTGGTGGTGCCTGTTTGTTTCTTTTTGAAGGAATTCACGTAGGTGGTTCCTGTTACCTGCCCGGAGTTGTGTTCATGTATGGTATATTTGGCATTTGATGTGTTAGGTAAAGTCTGCCTACGAAAGGCGGTTTTGGACAGTATATGCATAGTGAATTACTGCTGCTTGGTATATCTGGTCTTCTGGGACATGAACAACACGATCTCGTCAATTTGGTTTGTGTAACAGCAGTTAGTGATATGTTCTGTAGTTTTATCTCACTGTGTTATTATTAACTTGGTGGAATAGTCACGTTTGGTGCCATTAAGGCACATCTAAGACTGTGGTTGGACCATTCATGTGCGCTTGGCTTTTATTGTTTTGTCTTAAGAAGCGAGAATGGTTTATTATGATTTGTGTGTGTTGGGTTCCCGCACTTGTTAAGAGCGCCGGAGTTAACGGTGCCGTGGTTATCATGTGCTGTCGGAATGTTTTATTGTTACTTGATTTTTGAATTTTATCTGGTGTTGATATTATCTGTCGTGTGTTACAGAATATAACCAAGGTGCGTAAGTGATGGGCAATTGCGGGAGGCATGCCGGGGAGCTCTCAGCGGTTGATTTCGGGGACCGTTTCTAGTGGGAAGGCTGCGAAGTGTTGAGAGCTCGCTCATCTGTGATTGCGTTGGGAGTTGCCCTTGCCCTTTGGTTGCATCAAATTATTATTTTGTTATTATATTTATTGGTTGTGTGTTGCGCTTCTTTGATTTTATGATGCGAAGTTCCATTATGTTTCTAAAGGTTTTTTTATATAAGTGATTTTAAATTGTACTGCCAAGTTAACTTATTATTGGATTTTGGTATGCGGAGTAAAATCTTTGAAAGCACCATTGTAATTTGTTCTTGCAGAAGAAATTTCTCTTATTTTATGGTGCCAAGTTGCCATTATTATTATTTTTTTAAGTTTATTACTGCTCTTAATGTTTTCCGATTTTATGGTGCCAAGTGTCATTATCATTCTTAAAGGTTTTTGTAAATAATCTGAAGTTGTATTGCCGAGTTAACTTATTATTGGATTTTGTCTCTTGGGTAAACTCTAAAAGCAGTATTGTGAAAGGTTCTTTGATTTTATGGTGGGAAGCCGCCGTTATGGTTTTTAAAGCTCATTCTTTTAACCATTTGTTAAGTTCTGTAAGTTATATGAATTTGTTGTTTCTTAAAAGAGTTTAGTATTGGCAATTTAATAAATTGTGTACAGAGTCTGCTGTTTGGGTATTATTGGGTGGGAATCCTTGGATAGTTGTCCTATAAGAACACACATTCCACCACCCCCTACCGCCCGAATTGTTGATGTCTTGTTAAGTACTGAACTACTGACATCATACGGTTCCATATACACTCATTCCGCACATCCATTCCAAACGACAATGTTAATTTTCCTACAAATATCCATGCCTTCATATCGATTTCCACTACTGTATATTAACTATTTTCTGGGCGGTCAACTGTCTTCCTCTCTACGGAGATGCAAGTGTCTTGCTCTCTACGGAGACGAAGAAAATGCCAAAGAGCTCAGTTCGAGTTCATCGGCTCATTGAACTCTACGCTACGCTCTCGGGCTCCACCGTACTTAATTACCCGCCGTTACAAGAGGCGTAATTATCTGTGTAATATTGCAGAAAGAGATTCCAAAGTCAAACTTATTTAGCAATGTGTATCAGTGCATGTTGATACGCCGATAATTTACGTGCTCAAAACAAAACAAATGGTAAAGAAATTTCTTCTTTTATTATTTGTCTGTGTGAACTATCAACTCAGTGTTTTATGTTCGCAGATTAATCTGCTACGTAGCTACTGATGAACAGAATTACTTTTCTCACATTTCGAATTTTTCCCCATGGAAAGAGGCTACACGATAAAGAATAATTAAATACCTGGGCACTTCATTACTAATTTTCATTTATTTTATATATATATTTCTTGACATGTGAGAAGTGGCGAAACTTGAAAGGGCAATTGGAAGAATCACCTCCATCGGACGTACAGCCAGAAATTAATTGTTATTGAAATTTTAATTATTTGCAGTATACATATTTTATTGTTGGTCAAATAACTAACACATTTTGTAAATTTCGTTATATGCTCTACGCGGATCCGGACGAGGACCAGGAGTACAAAAACCTGACCAGAAATAAAATCCAAAAAGCAACTCCCCTGGATTCAGCACGCAAGATGAAAAAAAACTGTAACTCTTTCCTAAATTTCCCAGCAGCATATTCTGCTCTGAGTCGTAACAGTAGAAATAGTCTAGTTACCTTGACATAGAAATATCTGTAAGGTACAGAATTTAATTATCTGTAGAGCTCTGCAACTTTTTGTGAGTGTAAATGGGCTATTTAAAGCGCGTACCGTATAAGCTACATTTGTTGCTACGAGATTATTGTCATAAATCGATGAGCAATTGTTGCATGCAGCTAGCATTTAGGACCAGCTCTGTTGTAATTGGATTCATTAATACATTAAATGCCAGAAAGTGATTAATTTCAGTCAGTTTAGTGAAGAGAAAAATACACCAATTCGGATGATCAGGTTTCATCACCTTCCGAACCTGAAGTTACACCAGAAAGCGCAACTGTGAATATTACTGATCAGAAGAATGACTCTTAGGTTAGCCAAATTAGAGTGAGCTGCAGGCGTCGTCGACTGTGTGAGCCTAGAACAAGAGCGTACAGGCACCGGACAATCCCGCATTGCACAGAACATTTGGTACAACAGCTTCCACTGCAAATAAAATTAACACAATAGATTCTGTTGCCGGGCAACAAACACGTATTGGAGAGAAAGTTAACGCAATAGATTCTGTAGCCGAAGAACAAACCTATAATGCAGAAAAGATTAACGCATTACCCTCAATAGGTTAAAAGGTTAGCATGATAAAATAAAAAAATTGGAGAACTTGATCTGTTCATAGCTGGACAGAACCGCTGAACTAGAGAGCAAGCAAAAATCAACGAACTGTTGAAACGTCAACTCACCGAATGGATTGCATTTCGGGTTAGACAAATACATTGAAGCGAACTTCAGGAGCACGTTTCCTTGTGGAAATGTCGAACTAGATCACACCAGAAAACAAAGAAATAAATGAAAATATTTTCCAGTGGTTCGCACAACAAAGAAAACAAATTAGTACTAATTTTGGAATAACGCTCTAATTTTCTGAGGGGTAAAAACAACAGGGATGAATTATGTTTCGGTCATGACGCTAAATTATTTTTAAATTCAGTAGTATCACTAACTGTAATACTGATTACATAAGCTGCCAATCGTTGCAGTTTTCTTTCCAGATCTGTCACACGATGTGGTAAATATTACAGTTTGTGAAACTAAAGTATGAACAACATCTTCCTCATACAGCCCATACATTGTATCTTGCATCTAAAACTAAAAACTAAACTCCGTCCGAGCAGGCCTGGGAAGGCCCAACGGTACCGACCGACCGCCGTGTCATCCTGAGGCCACAGGCGTCACTGGATGCGGATATGGAGGGTCATGTGGTCAGCACACCGCTCTCCCGGCCGTATGTGTTTACGAGACCGGAGCCGCTACTTCTTAATCAAGTGGCTCCTCAGTTTGCCTCACAAGGGCTGAGAGCACCCCGCTTTCCAACAGCGCTCGGCAGACTGGATGGTCACACATTCAAGAGCTAGCCCAGCCAGACAGCGCGTAACTTCGGTGAACTAACGGGAACCGGTGTTACCACTGCAGCAAGCCGTTGGCTGTATCTTGTATCTATGACAGCAAAATTGAGACGTATAGGTCTCATATGCTTAGGTAACTGATTAAAGTTCCTTGTCTGAATTGTGGGTAGTTTCCACAATAGACCATTGTTTCTTTGTTCCCTTCGGAAAAATGAACGAACCAATAGATAGCACAACACAACACTAACCACGTTATGGCTACAAAGCTGCTGTACGACCTACACTGTATTAATAATAATAATAATAATAATATCAGTGGCAGTGGTGAGGCACTTAGTGTGGCAGCTTGATGTCTTCCAATTTCTACCAGTACGGAAGTAAGGAGTAAAGTTAAGTACACACAGCAGCCCGAAGTATAGTGCACACTTGTTACATTTGTTGGATTTTATATGAGAGTACAGAGAGTGGGTGAAGCAAGTGTCACCAGAACGAGGAGCAGTGCAGAGGAAGCGCCTTTTCTAACAAGCGTCTGTCCTCAATGTCGATAGTTAGCTTTTTTTCTGAGAAGGAATTAGAGGTAACGCTCGTGAGGCGCTGAAAACTTCTTTATTATTCTTCAAAAAATGCAGTAAATGAAGCAGGCAAAAAGGAATACAAACGTCTCAAAAATTAGATCGACAGGAAGTGCAAAATGGCTAAGCAGGCATGGCTACAGGACAAATGTAAGGATGTAGAGGCTTATCTCACTAGGGGTAAGATAGAAACTGCCTACAGGAAAATTAAGGAGACCTTTGGAGAAAAGAGAACCACTTCCATGAATATAAAGAGCTCAGATGGAAACCCAGTTCTAAGCAAAAAAGGGAACTCAGAAAGGTGGAAGGAGTATATAGAGTGTCTATACAAGGGCGATATACTTCAGGGTAATATTATGGAAATGGAAGAGGATGTAGATGAAGATGAAATGGGAGATACGATACTGCGTGAAGAGTTTGACAGAGCACTGAAAGACCTAAGTCGAAGCAAGGCCCCGGGAGTAGACAACATTGCATTAGAACTACTGACAGCCTTGGGAGAGCCAGTCCTGACAAAACTCTACTATTTGATGCATGAGACAGGCGAAATACCCTCAGACTTTAAGAAGAATATAATAATAACAATCCCAAAGAAAGCAGGTGTTGACACATGTGAAAATTCCCAACTCTCAGTTTAATTAGTCACGGCTGCAAAACACTAACAGCAATTCTTTACAGACGAATGGAGAAACTGGTAGAAGCCGACCTCGGGGAAGATCAGTTTGGATTCCGTAGAAATATTGGAACACGTGAGGCAATACTGACCCTACGACTTATCTTAGAAGCTAGATTAAGAAAAGGCAAACCTACGTTTCTAGCATTTGTAGACTTAGAGAAAGCTTTTGACAATGTTGACTGGAATACTCTCTTTCAAATTCTGAAGGTGGCAGCGGTAAAATACAGGGAGCGAAAGGCTATTTACAATTTATACAGAAACCAGACGGTTGTTATAAAGAGTCGAGGGACATGAAACGGAAGCAGTGGATGGGAAGGGAGTGAGACAGGGTTGTAGCCTCTCCCCAACGTTGTTCAGCCTGTATGTTGAGCAAGCAGTAAAGGAGACAAAAGAAAAATTCGGTGTAGGTATTAAAATCCATGGAGAAGAAATAAAAACTTTGAGGTTCGCCGATGTTATTGTAATTCTGTCAATCAAAGGATTTGGAAGAGCAGTTGAACGGAATGGACAGTGTCTTGAAAGGAGGCTATAAGATAAACATCATCAAAAGCAAAACGAGGATAATGGAATGTAGTCGAACTAAATCGGGTGATGCTGAGGGAATTAGATTAGGAAATAAGACACTTAAAGTAGTAGCTGAGTTTTGCTATTTGGGGAGAAAAATAACTGATGATGGTCGAAGTAGAGAGGATGTAAAATGTGGACTGAATACTGCAAGGAAAGCGTTTCTGTAGGAGAGAATTTTGTTAACATTGAGCATAGATTTAAGTGTCAGGAAGTCTTTTCTGAAAGCATTTGTATGGAGTGTAGTCGTGTATGGAGATGAAACATGGACGATAAATAGTTTAGACAAGAAGAGAATAGAAGCTTTCGAAATGTGGTGCTACAGAAAAATGCTAAAGATTAGATGGGTAGATCACATAACTAATGAGGAGGTATTGAATAAAATTGGGGAGGAGTTTGTGGCACAACTTGACTAGAAGAAGGGATCGGTTGGTAGGACATGTTCTGAGGCATCCAGGGATCACCAATTTAGTATTGGAGGGCAGCGTGGAGGATAAAAATCGTAGAGGGAGACCTAGAGATGAATACACTAAGCAGATTCAGAAGGATGTAGGCTGCAGTAGGTACTGGGAGATGAAGCAGCTTGCACAGGACAGAGTAGCATGGAGAGCTGCATCAAACCAGTCTCAGGACTGGAGACCACAACAACATTCTTCGAAAAATCTGTTCAGAAAGAAACAGTAGTAATGGTTTCACGAAGTCATCAAACTTGGTTCAATAAAGTACATATAAAAAACAAATATGATTTGTCTTCTGTCATTTTGAAAACGAAAGTGTTCAAGGAAAATACTTGCTCGCTCTAATGTTAAGTTAGGTGGTAATGTTGATAATGTTGGTAAGAGTGGAGGGATTACTAGCTAATATCTGTTTGCACTCAGGGGTAATGGTCTCAGGAAGGTTGAGAACAACTGTCCTTAGTGCTCTACCAATAAAACTCATCTTTTTTTCGCCTTCTCCACAGCATTTTGTACGTGATCGTTCCAGTTTCAGTTGTTCATAGTTGTAATAACTAGCTATTTAACTTATTTAACTGAACTGACAGCTTTACACATGCGTGAAATATCGTGTAGCTAAATTTAACGGACTCGTTTTAGTCCTCAGGTGCATGGCTTCACAGTTTCCGTTACTTAGATTCACCTTCCACTTTCTACACCATACTGGTACCGGGTGGCTGTAACTGAGCTGACGGTGTTCCAAGCACTGCAGTGTGGGCTGTACACTTTAGAGGACGCTGAGACATCGCACGTACGTGCTCGCGGAATATGCGAAAAAAGTAGAAATTCCACTTTCTACCACTAAATACGGCGTTGTATGCAGTCAGAACGTGAAATGTTTCCTGTTTCGAGGTCAGTAAGCTGTTTGTCACATGGCGACTCTTCTTGATTTCTTCTGTGAAGTGACTGTTGATATTAGGGATTAGAAGGGCGCCGGCCGATGTAGCCGAGCAGTTCTAGGCGCTTCAGTCCGGAACCGCGCTGCTACTACGGTCGCAGGTTCGAATACTGCTTCGGGCATGGATGTGTGTCATGTCCTTAGGTTAGTTAGGTTTAAGTAGTTCGAAGTCTAGGGGACTGATGACCTCAGATTTTAGGTTCCATAGTGCTTAGAGCCATTTGGTTTAGAAGGTCATAATTTTCCGTAGAAAACGCAGTGGCTATTGAGAAGAAAGGCGGTGCACTGTAGACAAAGTTTGTGGCGAGTGCAATATCAACGACCAAGGAGTCGAACGCTATATTGTATGTTATATCTTTTGTGTCTTCCTTTCTCTAGCTCTGAAAACGTGCCCGTGTTGCGCTCCTTTTTTTTTTAGGGGGAAGTAAATTGTGGTTTATTTTGAGCCATAAATACGCTCCATCATTATGATGACGCCACCCGCTTCCATCAAGACAGAAGATCAAGGATCGCCAGCAACTGGTTCTTCCCTGCAGTCTCCTACCGTTCGTGAATTACATACTGCCTCTTCCTGGGACATTTCCAGACGGGGTAATGTAGAGGTACCACGTTTTTGACTCACGGGGCCGCAATTACGGTTGGCGCAAATGGACGTCATTTTTCAACGGTACACATTCGTTCAGACGCGGATGCGCAAAACTATAGACCTATATCTCTGACGTTGACCTGTTGTAGAATTTTAGAACATGTTTTTTGCTCGCGTATCATGTCATTTCTGGAAACCCAGAATCTACTCTGTCGGAATGAACATGGATTCCGGAAACAGCGATCGTGTGAGACCCAACTCGCTTTATTTGTCATGAGACCCAGAAAATATTAGATACAGGCTCCCAGGTAGATGCCATTTTCCTTGACTTCCGGAAGACGTTCGATACAGTTCCGCACTGTCGCCTGATAAACAAAGTAAGAGCCAACGGAATATCAGACCACCTGTGTGACTGGATTGAAGAGTTTTTAGCAAACAGAACACAGCATGTCGTTCTCAATGGAGAGACGTCTACAGACGATAAAGTAACCTCTGGCGTGCCACAGGGGAATGTTATGGGACCATTGCTTTTCACAATATATATAAATGACGTAGTAGATAGTGTCGGAAGTTCCATGCGGCTTTTCGCGGATGATGCTGTAGTGTACAGAGAAGTTGCAGCATTACAAAATTGCAGCGAAATGGAGGAAGATCTGCAGATAGTCAGTTGGTGCAGGGAGTGGCAACTGACCCTTAACATAGACAAATGTAATGTATTGCGAATACAAAGAAAGATGGATTCTTTATTGTATGATTATATGTTAGCGGAACAAACACTGGTAGCAGTTACTTCTGTAAAATATGTGGGAGTATGCTCGCGGAACGATTTGAAGTGGAATGATCATATAAAATTAATTGTTGGTAAGGTGGTTGCCAGGTTGAGATTCATTGGGAGAGTGCTTAGAAAATGTAGTCCATCAACAAAGGAGGTGGCTTACAAAACAGTCGTTCGACCTATACTTGAATATTGGTCATCAGTGTGGGATCTGTACCATGTCGGGTTGACAGAATAGATAGAGAAGATCCAAAGAAGAGCGACGCGTTTCGTCACAGGGTTATTTGGTAACCGTGATAGCGTTACGGAGATGTTAAGCAAACTCAAGTGGCAGACTCTGCAAGTGAGGCGCTCTGCATAGCGATGTAGCTTGGTGTCTAGGTTTCGAGAGGGTTCGTTTCTAGATGAGGTATCGAATATATTGCTTCCCCCTACTTATACCTCCCGAGGAGATCACGAATGTAAAATTAGAGAGATTCGAGCGCGCACGGAGGCTTTCCAGCAGTCGTTCTTCCCGCGAACCATACGCGACTGGAAAAGGAAAGGGAGGTAATGACAGTGGCACGTAAAGTGCCCTCCGCCAAACGCCGTTGGGTGGTTTGCGGAGTATAAATGTAGATTTGGATGTAGAGGTAGACTCTCCTTTGCTATATGTGTCTTTATCAAACATTTTAGACAGAACCTGGGAAGTGTGGAATTCAAAATATACACAGACCACAAACCTTTAACTTCACTTTTTCAGTGGGTGTCTGAACTGAACATCCAACGTCAAATCCGCTAAGCGAAATTTATTGCCCAGTACTCTATTGATGTCAGCCACATCTCTGGTTCCGACAACATCCTTGCGGATTGCTTATCACGCAGCATTGCATCTTTGACGTGTATCGAGTGGGCAGCTATAGCAGAAGACCAAGATTCTGACACACTTTTACAATAGTGTCACCTGAATCCTGCATCCACTAGTCTGAATCTTGAAACTGTGCCAGTGCATCGTCTGCAACGCCATGACTTTGCCCTTGATTTTTTGGCTCGCATTTAAGGGAATGATGTGTGACCAGGGAATTGTCGTAGGACGAATGAGTCACACTTTGCTCTGCACGATGCCGTGAATGTGCAGAACTGTCGCACAGGGGGTTCTACTACGCCATCTGTTCTGCAGAAGCATCCACTGCTCTCACCTCGTGTGACTGTGTGGCGTGGTTTCAGAAGCTTCATCGTTCTCGGTCCGTTTTTCTTCTAGGAGATGACACCTCGTGGGCCTCTTAGGTGTACAGGGACCTCCTTGTGCAACGCATTATTCCACCGTTAACAAGAACGCAACTGTGCCCACACCACTATTTTCATGCAAATTTTGGCGACACCTTATGTTTTTGATAAGTGAAAGATTCACTTCGAGAAACGTTAGGCAACGATTGCATCATCTCTAGACAATTTCAAGATGTATGGTCTTCCAGGTCCACGAGTCACCTTCTGGTTGTTGGAATAATTGAAATATCGCGTCTATAAGGGACGTGTTCGGACTCTTCCTGATCTGAGGGATACCAGACGATGAGATATTGCTCTGCTTACAGTGGATATGCTGCAAGCAACTATCAACCGTTCCGTATTTCGGATGTGACATGTTGCTCTGCTGAATTGGGAGACCATATTGAACACATGTTGTAAATAGTGAGCATATCATAATAAACGTGTCCGATTGTTCCTCCCCTTTACCTACACCCACACAGCATTCTGACTACTTACAGTTCTGTATTTTTACCTTGTGAAACTATGTGGAACTATTACTTTTTTCAGCAACTCCTTGAGCGCACCTGTAAATGAACATACCTACAATGTTTCAACGTCCTGAGATGTATACAGCATGCACTGAACCAGTCGGAACGCCACAAGTTTAATTATAATTGGTTTCGATCTACTGAAGACTTTACTAGACAGTAAATGACAAAATCATCTGCTAACAATCCAGGCAGGCTGCTCAGATCATCTCCTAACTAGCTTATAGATTAGAAACAGCAGAGAGCCTATAAGCTTCCTTGCGGAACACTCGAAGGTATTCCGTCGATTACTACGAACTGTGACCTTTCTGACATGACATCGCGAATCTGTTCCCAAAACAGACGATACATCCCTGGAATGCTATTTCATTAGAAGTCACTTGTCAGAAACGGCGCCTAAAGGCTTCAAGGGATCTAGAGATATAGAATCAGTTTGAGGACCCCTGTCGATAGCACTCATTCCTTCGTGTGAATAAAGAGCTAGTTGTGTTTCATAAGAACGATATTTTCTGAATTGATGCTGAAGGTATGTCAGTAAATCTGTTTCTTCGAGGTTTACAATGATCGAATGCAATACATGTTGCAAAATCCTACTGCAAATCGACGTCAGTGACGTGGGTCTGTAATTCAGCGGATTACTCCTGTTTCCTCTATTAGGTATTAGTGTAGCCTGTGCAATATCCCTGTCTTTAGGTGCAGATGTCTCGTCTAGCCAGCGGTTGTATATCACTGCTAAGTTTGGGACTATAATATCACAAGACCCTGAAAGTAATCTAATTGGTGCACAGTCTGGACCGAAGACATGCCTTTATTGGGTGATGTAAGCTCCTTCGCTGTACCTAAGATATGTACTTCTAAGTTACTCATGTTCGCAGCTGTTCTTGATTCGAATTCTGAAGTATTTACTTCGTCTTCTTTGGTGAAGGAATTTCGAAAATCCATAAAACTCCACTGCAGCGGCGCTGTCATTGGTAACAATACCATTACTGTCATTTAAATTTGACGTGCTTATTTTCGTTGCTTCTTCACCGGTGTCCTGACCTGTTCGTGTAAAATTGGGGGTCTATTCGATCAAATTATGTGGTATAAATCACTTAACTGCCCTCGCTACTCATTTCTTGAATGTAATCCACATCTGACCTACGCTTACATAGTTTGTTTGAAACGAGTGAAGACTACCCCTTAGGAACACATCAAACGAATTATCCGCTTTTTTAAATAGCTATATTTTGCGTTTATTTCTATTTATAAAATTATTTGAAGGTGACAGTCCCATAAGCTGGACTGTCATACAGAATATTAAATTCGTTACATGGTTATGCAGTGAGACTCTGCTTTGTGAGCAACGAACTCATCGGAAAAATTTCTAAATTACGATGATTTCAAGAAGGCATTTTTGGTCGAATACTGGTGGAAAGGCCGTCAAGAGAGTTTAAGGAAAAAGTATTCAATCCCGCTTGAATCAAAGTAAAGAAGAGAGCCTGCAAGACACTTTTTTTCTTTTTTAATGTAAGACTTACGTGCGAATTCTTGAGTGTACTCGGGAGCTCTTAGTGGGACATTTGTCATAGTGGTATAGTCTGGTCTTATGATGAGTTATTCAATAATGTACTCACTGCAGTATTTGGTTAATATGCCCGCTTTTATGCCTCTTATCCTTATGCGATGTCAAGAGTAGCACGTAATAAAGTCAGCTCCCTATCTATAAACAAAGAAACACATTTATTGGTTCCAGAATGGGATTTTCACTCTGCAGCGGAGTGTGCGCTGATATGAAACTTCGTGGCAGATTAAAACTGTGTGCCGGACCGAGACTCGAACTCGGGACCTTTGCCTTTCGCGGGCAAGCGCTCTACCATCTGAACTACCCAAGCACGACTCACACCCCATCCTCACACCTTTAGTTTTGCCAGTACCTTGTCTCCTATCTTCCAAACTTCACAGAAGCTCCTGCAGGACAATTCCGTTTGGTGAGTAGAATCCAGAAGAATGGAGTCATATCACCAGACTTCCGGAAAAATATCATCTACTTAATCCTGAAGACAGGAAAGCTGACAAGAATAATATACAGAACAATGGATAATCAAATTGAAGGTTTGTGGGATGACGACCAGTTTGGTCTTCAGAAAGGTAAGGGCACCAGAGAGGAAGTCCTGATGTTCGCTTGATAATCGAAGCAAGCGTTCAGAAAAGTCTAGTCATATTCGTAGGATCTGGAGAGGTAGAAAATGCTTCCTGCAGTATAAAATAACACAAGTTTGAAATTCTGATAAAAATAGGAGTGGGATACAGGAGAAGGCGGGTGGCAAAAAATATGCACAAAAACCAAGAAGGAACAATAAGAGTGGAACATCAAGAACAAAGTGCTCGGATCAAAAAGGCCGCAGTCTTTTTCTTCGACTGTTCACACTTTTTATCAAAGAAGCAATGACGGAAATAAAATAAAGATTCGGTAGTGGGACTGAAATTCAGGACGAAAAGACATCTCTGAAAGCATTGCTATCTTCAGAGAAGGCTGGGCAGTATTATATAGTGAAATAAATCAACAGTCCTTTGAGCACAATACATGGATTGAGAGGAAACCGAAGAAAGAAGAAAGTAATGAGGAGCAGGGGAAATGGTATTAGTGAGGAACTTATCATCGAAATTAGGGACCAAGGAGTAGAAGAAGTTCAGGAATTTTGCTACCTTCGAAGCAAAATTAATAAATGACGGACGAAGGAAGAGGAGATATAAAGCACACTAGCACCGGCGACGTCGGCATTCCTGGTCAAAGGAAGTGTACTGCTGTCAAACATAGGCCGTAATTTGAGGAAGAAATTCCTAAGAATGAACGTTACGAGCACAGCATTGCTTGGTAGTGGCTCATGATCTGTGGGAAAAACCGGAAAGGAAGACGATCGAAGTCTTTGAGTTCTGGTGCTGTCGAAGGATGCTGAAAATGTTGGTGGGCTGATGAGGTAAGAGATGGAGGAGTTCTGCGCTAATAGGCGAAGAAGGGAACTTGTGGAGATAGCTAGCAAGAGGAAGGGGTAGGATGATAGGATATGTGTCAAGACGTCAGGGAATAAGTTCCATGAAACAAGAGAGAGCTGTAAAGCATTAAAATTGCATGAGAGGAAAGTGACTGTAACGCATCCAACAAATAATTCAAATCGTAAGTTGTAAGTGATTGAGTGAAGAGGTTGGCACCAGAGTGGAATTCTGGTGGAAAAAAAAATACAGCTTGTAGGGAAGCAGCCTACTCACGCTGTAGTAAATTCACATCTGTTTCCATTGTGTGCCAGCCAGTCTGCTGTAACTAGCTCTGACGTCATAAATGTTGCGCAATACCTTAAAAATCAAGCAAATGACCTAAAACTTTTCTAGCATGTCAGGAATAATACTAAATTAATGTGTGTTAGATATCAGTTCGATAACTTCAGCCATTTTCGAAATTTGGACGTTTTTCTGAAAAAATCATTGGCGCAACAGAAAAGAGCTAGAGACTTCAAAATTTATATTTAGATTCATCTTTCATAATGATTTAATAAAAACAGTACTCTGGATTTCACAAATTAAGATTTTAGTGGAAATTCATGATTTTCTGGTTTTCATCTCAAAACTGAAGGAAGCAAGATAGATTAAGTAGGCTAATAAATAAGGCTAGGATGTTTAGATTTAAATAGGTTGGAGGTCCGCTATGACTATGAAGATGTGTAAAGTTTCTTTTGAATACCTATAAAATTATAGCGATAGCGGATCTCAAAAGGGCCAGTTCAGAGCTCATCTACTGCGTACAGTGTAATTTAATTAATTCTCTCGCCCAGAATATTTAACTTAGCCACGTCACAATTTTGTTATCAATACTTACCTGCGTGCTGAATGCACGTTTAAATTAAGAGCTTCTTCGGCCATCAGCAAAAGAAGCTATAAATTATTATGTAACTTGAAGTGGTGCGTTACTAGCCCAGCGGCTAGTCGGGAGAGCCGAAAAGATCAGGCGTTCCCTTAGCCGTCTGCACCGCGGCTTTATATATAAGAACGCTGCGCGAGGAAGGAAGGCCCCAGTTCTCTCCAGACGCTGAATAACACGCCATCTGTGTCGGGAGTCGCGTCGCGTCGGTATCACTGCTACATACAGCCTCGGGTGCCGTATTAAGTTACTAGAGATACGCGGAACCATAAAAGAATTTCAAGTGAAGTGTTAATTGTGGGATGATTTTCATTATCTAGCTTCAGTTTGCGTATTGTCGTATTTTCACGTGCCGTCGCGGGACAGACATTCTACCAAATATTTAGCGTGGCGTTTGATGAAGTATTTTCATCAAATTATGGCGAGCATTCTTTTTAACATTTAATTCGGACATTTATAGTTGCATCAGCGCATTAGACTCTGAACTGCTCTGTTAGTTAGGTTGTAGGGATACTTGTGTTTTTTATCAGTGAATTTCAGAATATACTCAACTATTTTGGAAAACCGTTTTTGATTAGAAATCCCGGACAATCTCCTAATTCCTCAGAGCTATAAGCTGCAGCTATAATAACATTCTCAGATAAAGTGGGCACTAGGATCTCTAATTACTGGTTCCATGTTTTATTAAATCACTTTCTGGGTGCCAAAAAGTAAATAGAGAGCCAGTGTTGAGAACGGCGAAAGACAGCATTAACAACATTCTAAAAGCCAGAAACTGATTCAACTTGCAAGTGTTTATCCAGCAATCAGATTTTAGATATTTTTACAAACTTATCCGCCGCCCCACATATGGTGCATCGGCCGGGAAATCGACTAAGTGAAAGTGATTTTTAACTATTCGGATTCGCGAGTGAAATGCGACACGCAACTGAGTATAAAACAGTGAAAGTGTTACGTGTGTATGTGGACGACGCAATTGGATTAACAACGCATCTGGATTGACGGAGCTGGCACTGAGTCTAGCGGTGCTGCCGGCATCGCGAGAAGCCAGTTTTGCCGTACCGCAGTCGTCCGCTGGAGCAGCCGGCGCAGCGCCTGCAATTGCGGGCCACGCAAACACACAACAGCCGTCGGAGAGCAGTCTGCAGTTCAACGTGCCACGTCGCATCAGGAATCCTGGTACACCGCGCTGGCAACGCCATACGTCGTGCAGAAGGAACTAAGTTAAGTGAAAAGCTGTTAAAAATTTTACTAACCTGCACTAAAAGACTGTCGGCGATGGAACCGCCAAAAGAAACGGAGTTTAAACGTAAATTAGAACCTATGTCTGTTGAGGGAACTGTAAATCCAGACAACGGTTCAAGTGTAAATATGCATGAAAGTAGTAATGTTAAAGTGAAATATGAAGTATTGTCTCCTGACAGTAGTGTGGGAAGGGGCAATGATTCAATAATAGAGACCCCTGTAGCAAAGCAGAAAGTAGAAATTGTAAATTTATTGGATGATAGTTTCTCTGATGAATTAAAAATGAAACAGTCATCAGAGATGGTAGAGTTTAAGAAGGAGCAGTTAGATATGACTAATCAATGAGAAGTTTCATTTAGTTATGATGATTCTGGTATTGGAGCTAGTTTTTTGTCACCTGAGTGTGATAAAACGCCAGCTCGTGAGCAACCCAAAGATGCTGGGGCTATTGATTTAAATGTTATATTACAAGCAATAGCTGCCAGCAATGCTGAATTAAAATCTGATATAATTGAGGTAAATAATAGGATTGTGGCCAGTCAAACTAATTTTAATAAACGGTTGGAGGTAATGGACGATACCTTCAAGGCTGGTTGCAATAAGTTGAAAGAGGATCTAGACAGTTTGAATTGTAAAATTGATTACAATCATGAGGGTATTAAGAAAAAGGTTGCTCAACAGTTTCCTGAAATGTATAAAACAGTTAAATCCGAAGTTGCTGAGGTTCGCAAAGACTTCCAAATGGAAGATGCGAAGCTGGAGCACAAGTTAACAGAAAAGATCGAGGCGGAATCTGAACTGTGCTCAGATAGATTTAAAGATGTTAATATAAAAGTAAACATATGTCAAGCAGAAGTAGAAGCAATCAAAACTGACACTACTCATATTGTACAAAGAGTAGACAATGTTGAAATGAAAGTAGAAAATATCAGTACTAACATTGCTAACATTGAGAGTAAAGTAGCTTCAGTAACTTCTGGTAATGGTAGTACACAACAAGTTGTAGCTGCAAACGCCGCTTTTATCGGGTGTCGGCAGTTCTTGCGGTTTGAACCAGATAAAAATATCCACCCGCTAGATTTCTGGAACGATTTTGAAGATGTGATTCCACCAACTTGGTCTGAGCGAGAGAAAATCTCATTTGTTAGAAGCCATTTAGCAGGTGACGCCATGCGTTGGTCAGCTGATGTTATGTTGAAATGTAAAACATTAGCGGAATTTAAAACAGCTTTTATTAATGAGTATTGGTCTAGCAATAAGCAAAATGAAGTGTTGAGAGATTTTTGGAGTGGAAAACGCTTCAATGCAGGCAAGGAATCAATTAAAGAGTTTGCTAGGTCATGGATTTCACGTTTGTCACATTTGGCGGAAAAGCTAAAACCAGAAATGATTATACTAGGTCTTGAAGCCAAACTGCCATGGTACTGGCAAACTAGAATTATATCTGCCCATAGAGACAATCTGGATCGTTTCATTGAATATTTGGAACGTATAGAACGTGTTGCTGCCAATGAGGAGCAAGCACGTAATAACCGAAATGCCAATAACAATAATAGTAATTTTAGGAACGAGCAAAATGGCAATGTAAACATCAGAACAGTAGGTGTTCGCCATCCTAAGAGAGGTAGGAATTGGGGAAATAGTTATCAGAACCAACAATGGCGTCCAAAGGATAATAATGTTGTTCCAAACAGAAATATGCATGTAAACAACAGTACGGAAAGTAATGCTGTGCCAGTCAACTATAATGAAACTAAAGGAAACAGCAGTAGGCCGAGGCAGGAAAACTAGTTCCCGTCTATGAGGACACTGGCGCTCACCAGGCGGTTACTTTTCCTGAGCCAGTAGTTAAGGGAATTGGTAAGACAGATCAGAATACTCAGATTGAACATGTGGATGAAGAGTCGGTAGCATCTAAGGATACAACAGAAATATTAGATCACTCACAGTATTTGATAGATACCGTGTTAGAGACGCTTTTAAGTGGGAAGAGATTGAGAAGGTGCAGCAGTGTAACGATAGGGACGAGCTACAAAATACTGAATTGACAGGCAAAGAAGCAGAAGAAATTCATGCTTATATTTACGATGAAGATGATGTGCTCTTATCTAAAGTGCCTGTGCAGGATGTTGATAATGTACTAATAGATTTAGGACAGGAGATAAGTGAGAATGTAGAGGGTAGGCTGTTGAGGGTCGATGAACCCAGTAGCTGTGACCAGTTGTCACTTGAGAAGGAAACCGACGATAATGGTAAAAGTGGTTTAGCTGTAACTAGTGTTATGCCCGGTCTGGAGACGCAGAATCGGTCAGACTACAGTAATTTGGGTTATGTTCAGCAAACTAAATGTAATGAAGTCGTGCGGTGTTTCGATTTGAAATTAATAGACCGACTGGAAAAGGCAGCTGAAAATGTAATTCAGGAAACCCCTACACACTGTGACCTAAATGTAATGAAGACAGATGTCGATCACTTTAGTTGGAGACAAATCCAAAAGGAACTACTAGATGAATGTGAGGAACCACCTGTACAACCTAGAATAAGCCACCCTATAATAATAGTGAATATGTTGGGTATCAATGTACGTTGTCTCTTAGATAGTGGAAGTGAGGTGAGTGCAATATCTCAGTCCTTCTGTGATGCATTACCTAGTAAAGACAAGCTTACTGTAATGAGGGTATCGGGACTAAGAATAATTGGTGCTACTGGCAAGGTGTCAAAAACGGTAAAGCAAGAAGCTTTGCTGCCCTTTAACATTAAGGGTAATTTAATTGATCATCCATGTTTAATTGTAAACAATCTCAGTATTGAGGTTTTAATTGGCATAGATTTCTTGTCAAAATATCAGAGTGTTGTTGACTTTGAAAGAAGCCAGTTAAAAATGGTCTTGCCAATAACCGGAGTAATTATAGTACCTTTTAGTGATAAACATGTAGTAACTGATCATGAAACTTGGGAGCTGCCTATGCGAGTTCTGAAAAATAGGAGGTATTGGGACGAGGATGTTAATCTTAGTACAAATAAGCTGAATACAGAAGAAGAAGAAGAAGCAATTATTTTGGACAAAATAGAAGCTAAATTGCAGGAAATCGATAAGATTTCAGCCAATCAGAAGGAAGAACTGAGACAGGTTCTAAAAAGGCATCATAAAGTATTTTCAGATCGATGGGGCGTGGTCAAAGGTTATGAATGACTGCTGTAGGGAGGAGGTTGTTCTGTAACCTCTACACAGTGTGGCAGCTGTGCAGTCCCAGCTGTGTGAGATCTTCTTTCCATTTCAGGTCTCACTCACTCTTCATCTTTTCTATCCACCTAAAATTTCTAACTCTTCTTTACAGCATTAAGCTAATGAATGCTGTAGGGAGGAGGTTGTTCTGTAACCTCTCCACAGTGTGGCAGCTGTGCAGTCCCAGCTGTGTGAGATCTTATTTCCTTTTCAGGTCTCACTCACTCTTCATCTTTCCTATCCTCAAAAAAATTTCGACCTCTTCTTTCCAGACATGAAAATTTTCTGTCATGCCTATCAAGCCATGAGTTATGTAACCATTCTATCTACCGATTAGTGAAGAAAAATACCTAATGTGACAAACCTAATAGTGACAAACAATAGAGAAGTATGACGTAATTAAGATACAAATGTATTTGAGTAGCAATTATGTATAGTACCCTGGTAATATAGTAAGTACAAAGTGTTGTTTTATTGGAAATGGTCCACCAACAGTAATTTAAAAAGATATATGAATTCATGTACAAGCAGGATCTGAAGTGGTAGTGAAACCTAGTGTATGCATTAGAGCTAACTAATAAATAGTAAGAAAGAGATTGCTTAGTGTTAGGAAAAATATGCAGATAAGTTGTAAGATTAAACTCACCTGGTATAGCAAGGAATTGCAGTATAATAGAATTGAACAGTGTTTGTGGTTGAGACGTGAAGGACACGTCACTGAAGTATTTATAAGGTTGGAACTGGCCATTATTTTGGGTGTAGTGTGTGACAGGATACACCTACACGTATTGAGGTTATGAGTTGGAGGCGTGAATGCGACCATAGGTACCCTTATGTTAGATGAGACAGAGCAGCTCATGGTGTCCTATAGGTTTAAGGAATTTAGCATTACGCTCGTCCATAATTACTTGATGCACTTTAGTGGTAGGTCTGAGAGAGACTACCTGAGGTTTCAGCGTCCGATCGAGTGGAAATGGATTGCCACGTGAGCAAACTAATCAGCTGCAGTACACTATGAATATGAAGTAAATGTGCTATCCTATGCTTTAAATATTAATAGAGTGAGTGTTAAATAAGTACATACACTAGCAAAATAAATAAATAACATACTGACAGACGTGAAATATTATTTTAGCTCAGCATAAATACACTTCAAAGTAAGTAAGTACCTAATTGCAGATGTGGAACTGACAACAGCAGAGGACCAATAAGTGGATTTAGTAGTCAACTAAACGTAGTGTGTTTTGAACACTCACAACTGTACTATTACCAAAAGTTACATGTACAAAGAAGCTGAGAAAACAACCACTAATCAAACTCATACTATCTCTAAGAATAAGGTAATCAAAGATGAGTCAGTTAAGTGCTTAAAATGCAAATGTATCAGGAATGTACCGAGCATTGGTTCAGTGTTCCGGCCCAGAAATAATAAATTTCAGATTAAATATGATTTATGATTGTATGCCTTAGGAGCAAAAATTTTCTCTAATACATGACTAAAGGCGTTTTGAGCCATTTGTTTAACGATTTTATGACAATTAAGTAACCAGGAGAGTGATATTGAAAAAGTTCTGTTAACTTTGTTCCAACAAAATATCAAAGGATAAAATGTATATATCCCCATTTCATTGTGACCCACCCATAGATGTTAAGTGAACAGAGTCTGAGGCACTCTTTTTGTTTGTTCTACAGGACAAACCAGATAATGGCAGCCTGGTAGCTGCGTGAAAGCGTGGAGTGACTTGGACACAACTCACAGTGACCCCACCCCTTTCCCCCATGTAATTTAGAGAGAACGTGAAGGACGCACACCATAGCAACTTCCCCTCCTCTACCCTTGTGAATGGAAGTGTAGGACGCCAGCCAAAGCGGCCACAACCAGGTGTGTAAAAATTATTTGTGAACTTTTCTTTCAGGTTTAGAAAAGACTGCTAAGAGATAATCATCTGTTTATGTATCATGTTATTTTCTTTGAATTTGTGTGTGTAAAAATGTATTTAATGTATTTAATGGATCTAAGATTTTCATAATTTTTCAATTTGTATGTGTTTGTTTGTCTAAGGCAATATGTATGCCAAAATATTTCATTGACTTTGCTTAAAATTTTGACTAATGACATTGTTTAAAAGGCAGTGAACATGCCCACAATTGAAATAATTAATGTAGGTAATCAGTTTTCTTTAATGTTTCTACAGGTTTATATTTCAATTTTGATTTTTTTTATAGGGAGTTAAACTGTACTCTTGCTTCCCTTTTGTAATTAAATTTTTTTTTCATTCATTAACATTCATAAACAAAAAAATTTAAGTAGAGGGTGATGTAGGGAAGCAGCCTACTCACGCTGTAGTAAATTCACATCTGTTTCCATTGTGTGCCAGCCAGTCTGCTGTAACTAGCTCTGACGTCATAAATGTTGCGCAATACCTTACAAATCAAGCAAATGACCTAAAACTTTTCTAGCATGTCAGGAATAATACTAAATTAATGTGTGTTAAATATCAGTTCGATAACTTCAGCCATTTTCGAAATTTGGACGTTTTTCTGAAAAAAGAGACTTCAAAATTTATATTTAGATTCATCTTTCATAATGATTTAATAAAAACAGTACTCTGGATTTCACAAATTAAGATTTTAGTGGAAATTCATGATTTTCTGGTTTTCATCTCAAAACTGAAGGAAGCAAGATAGATTAAGTAGGCTAATAAATAAGGCTAGGATGTTTAGATTTAAATAGGTTGGAGGTCCGCTATGACTATGAAGATGTGTAAAGTTTCTTTTGAATACCTATAAAATTATAGCGATAGCGGATCTCAAAAGGGCCAGTTCAGAGCTCATCTACTGCGTACAGTGTAATTTAATTAATTCTCTCGCCCAGAATATTTAACTTAGCCACGTCACAATTTTGTTATCAATACTTACCTGCGTGCTGAATGCACGTTTAAATTAAGAGCTTCTTCGGCCATCAGCAAAAGAAGCTATAAATTATTATGTAACTTGAAGTGGTGCGTTACTAGCCCAGCGGCTAGTCGGGAGAGCCGAAAAGATCAGGCGTTCCCTTAGCCGTCTGCACCGCGGCTTTATATATAAGAACGCTGCGCGAGGAAGGAAGGCCCCAGTTCTCTCCAGACGCTGAATAACACGCCATCTGTGTCGGGAGTCGCGTCGCGTCGGTATCACTGCTACATACAGCCTCGGGTGCCGTATTAAGTTACTAGAGATACGCGGAACCATAAAAACATTTCAAGTGAAGTGTTAATTGTGGGACGATTTTCATTATCTAGCTTCAGTTTGCGTATTGTCGTATTTTCACGTGCCGTCGCGGGACAGACATTCTACCAAATATTTAGCGTGGCGTTTGATGAAGTATTTTCATCAAATTATGGCGAGCATTCTTTTTAACATTTAATTCGGACATTTATAGTTGCATCAGCGCATTAGACTCTGAACTGCTCTGTTAGTTAGGTTGTAGGGATACTTGTGTTTTTTATCAGTGAATTTCAGAATATACTCAACTATTTTGGAAAACCGTTTTTGATTAGAAATCCCGGACAATCTCCTAATTCCTCAGAGCTATAAGCTGCAGCTATAATAACATTCTCAGATAAAGTGGGCACTAGGATCTCTAATTACTGGTTCCATGTTTTATTAAATCACTTTCTGGGTGCCAAAAAGTAAATAGAGAGCCAGTGTTGAGAACGGCGAAAGACAGCATTAACAACATTCTAAAAGCCAGAAACTGATTCAACTTGCAAGTGTTTATCCAGCAATCAGATTTTAGATATTTTTACAAACTTATCCGCCGCCCCACAAGCTGGTTAATGAATTTGTGAACTTTATTCATTTATTATCATGATTGCAATTTGTATTATAGCCTACATTTGCAATAAGGAACAACACTCAGGTTGAGTCTATAACTGCAAAAAAATGTAATGTATGAGCTGATTGATGTGCTTCTCATTCTTATCGACTGAACTAAGGATTGCAGCATAGCACTGGGTTGGAGTCCACACTCCGTTTCGTCTCATTCCACCATTATGCTGCTTGTTGTGTAAAAATAGTACTTACAGAAATTAGGAAAGTTTAGTGCAATGCCGTCGTATTGGGTAATTCTGTATACATATCTGATTTTACGAGTTACTGTTGGCTCGCCTTAGGCATAGAAGGTAGCACTAGGAGGCAAAGCGTTAGGATCCATTTACGGTATTTATCGCTGAGGAGGTGGTGAATAGAACTGGGGAGAAAAGGAATTTGTGGTACAACTTGACTAGAAGAAGGGATCGGTTGGTAGGACACGTTCTGAGCCATCAAGGGATCACCAATTTAGTACTGGAGGGAAGCGTGGAGGGTAAACCGTAGAGGGAGACCAAGAGATGAATACACTAAGCAGATTCAGAAGGATGTAAGTTGCAGTAGTTATCCGGAGATGAAGAGGCTTGCACAGGGTAGAGTAGCATGGAGAGCTGCATCAAACCAGTCTCTGGACTGAAGACCACAACAACAAGAACAACAACAACGACAACAACGCTGAGATGGCGCACATGACGTGGTTGATTGTCACTCAGCTGCGTTACTTTCATGGGGTGTTAAGTCAAGGGCAGACCAGGTGCCGTCGAAGAATTCGAGCCACTGGTGTTAAAGATGGCTGCACAGTACAGCAACCTGATACACCTGCGAAGCAGGTCCTCAACGGGTTAGCATTTCGTGCCTGTGTTGTCTCCAATGCACAGGACATATATGCAACAAAGGAAACGCATCACTCAAAAATACACGATTAAAATTAGCGTACCGAACCTAACACTATCTAAAACCACGGGTTCACTGAGGGAAAACAAAATTACCAGTTCACATAAAATCAGGGTGTAAAAAATCAAATGTGAAGATAGCGATAAATTTTATGTAGGACAAACAGAAAGAAATTTCGGAATTTGATGTCGAGAACACACTAGAAATATCAATACAAACCCATTAACTTTCCTCAGTAACATGAAAACGAAAACGGCAAATTAGACCAGACACCAGACATAACTATCAACGCAAATATTTCATATAATACCGATGCTAACAACAATGAATATCTTGGAAGAAATAGAAATTTATATGCATACATATAGCTACCCACATAACTTAGTACATAGAAAACATGGTTGACATCCTACATGTAGATAACGGATAAAGATGCACACCCAGTAACATTTTACAAGGAAAGATACAATTAACAGCAGTTAAAATTGCCAATACGTAGAAACCCATAGTTTTATATATCAAAACAAAATTTTAACCACATAACATCGCTAGTGTTCTGTCGAATAATGGTGTCAAAAGTACAAAAACTTATAAACAGAACAAAATGGTCACAGACTACAAAAAAATCTGCCCCACAACCACATTAACAATCGAGATACGCCAGTACAGCTGGCGCAGTTATACAATCACGTCAATTATAAGACATTAGAACGAAATAATTAGACAGTGATAACACGAATCGAAGTTTTATGGACGTCAAAAACATTTATACGTAAGTGCTGTTGTATAATTACTGTTGTATAATTACCCAATAATGTCAATAACTATCCGTAAGAAAAGAGAGAAAAGGTTAACGGAATCATGTATTAGTCGCAGGTAGCTAGAAAATAGCACTGTAGGCAAAATAGGCCTATCAAAAACCAATAAAGCACCAAATAGATTGTCTCGATTTGGATTTCTTTACGTATAATTTTTCAATAATGTTTCGAGGAAACCCCAGGGATTTGAGTTTACAAAGCATTTCTGTAACTCTCGCGTGTTGATTGCACCTACCGGTAACAAATCTAGCGGCTCGCGTCTGAATGGCTTCGATGTCTTCCTTTAATAATCCGTCCTGGTAAAGTCAAACAACACTCCAGAATGCGTTGCATTAGTGTTCTAAGGATTCACTTATCGAATCGCCCAATCCTATATAAATACAGCTAAATTACAAGCTGTTTTCTACGTTCCTACTTGGTATTCTATTGCCGAGACTATCTTTGTGCAACCAGATAGTAGCATTGCTCGTGGTCGTGCGGTAGCGTTCTCGCTTCCCACACCCGGGTTCTCGGGTTCGATTACCGGTGGGGTCGGGGATTTTCTCTGCTTCGTGATGACTGGGTGTTGTGTGATGTCCTTAGGTTAGTTAGGTTTAAGTAGTTCTAAGTTCTAGGGGACTGATGACCATAGATGTTAAGTCCCATAGTGCTCAGAGCCATTTGAACCATTTTTGAAGTAGCAGTGCATCCTTTTAAAGGAAAAACTGTCACTTCAGTTATCCCTCTTCACGTGTGCTTATTAACAACAAGACTACTTACGAAAACAACCATCACTGTCGAGCGTACGTGACGTAGCTGAAGACGAACAGTTTGCCACAGATTTACAGCTGCTCCTGAAATTTTGCAGCCTGAGCAGCCCGCATCTCTCGCCTTTCCCACTGTTCTTGCCAAGCCCCCCACCTTCACCTCTGACTCCATATTTCGAAAATTCCGTAACGGGAGACAGAGAGTATTAATTAACCACTTTCCGGCAATCTCTCACCGAGAGCGATGCTGAGAATTTTTTTAGCAAGCGCCGTAACTTGCTCGTTAGCGAAACATACAGCTCTAATTACAGGTGCCGTGTTATGCCCCACGCAGTGGCTCGAGAGACGGAAAACTCTTTTAGTCAGCTGTTGCTAAGCTACTAATTTCCTGCCACGTTAGAAGCAAACGAACTTGGATAAACTTTTTCTTGCGCTTTTTTTAAAATTCCCCTCCTGGCTCCGTTGTGAAATATAGTGTTCCTGAGAGAGTGGCAACAGGCATATCCTGTCATTTTACTCATCTTAAATTTATACCTCACATTTTACTTCTGAGAGAGCAACGCTTAACTCAAGTCCACTGTTCAGGTACTCAAGTTTTAAGACATAATGCTTTATAAACTGAGCTCCTGGAATGTCGTGTTTAAAGGTCTGTGCGATGAAAGTGGTTCTTATAAAATGTACCATTGTAAGTTTTTGAGCATTTGTGTAGATCCTAAACTAATCAATATAGTTTATACAAACATCGGTCGTGTGAAACCTAGCTTGGTGTGGAGCCTTTGATAAAGTTCCGGACTGTTGCCAAGTGAAATACGTGTGTGCAGAATATTCGAACAGATAAAATTCGATTTAATAAAGGGACTTTCGAACAAACTGACTGTGTCGATATTAATGGGGACGCACTTTCATTAGCAAAGGTAACTCTTAGTGTCCCTTAAGGCAGTAAGTTCGTGCCTCTGCTGTTCATAGGGAACGTGAATGGCGTGATGGATAAAAACTGTACCTCCATGAAGCTCTTCATAGGCGATGTAGATGTGATTTGCAGGGAGGCGGCGTCATTAGAACCTTGTTACGACCTTTCGTGAGGCTTGCAGGCGACCAGAACTTACAGTTAGTGAAAGACTGGGAACTGAATTCGTGATCTAATTTCAAAATCAAGTTCTTCAGTCATTTCTTTGGGCGCAAAAACTCCACTGTTAATTAAATTTCGTAACATCGTCTTTTTATGAGAAGAGTTCTGACGGCTGCCTCCACACTGTATACGAAGACTTTTGTAAATTTACCCTTAGTGACTGCCGTCGATTACGCTTGCGATTGTGACTGTGTGCTTTTCTTTGGCAGATGTTCAGATGATGGGCCGTGTCCAATACCCATCAGTAAATAAGAATTTTTTCAACAGCAGTTGATCAGTTATTTTAGCCACCTAGTCAGCAGTGGCGTTTGTGTCCTCACGTCCAAGTTTTGTTTTCGTTCACATTGTGAGACTAGGGCCTCCCGTCGGGTAGACCGTTCGCCGATTTGACGCCACTTCGGCGACTTGCGCGTCGATGGGGATGAAATAATGATGATTAGGACAACACAACACCCAGTCCCTGAGCGGAGAAAATCTCCGATCCAGCCGGGAAGAGAACCCGGGCCCTTAGGATTGACACTCTGTCGCGCTGACCACTCAGCCACCTGGGCCGAACATTGTCAGATTGCTTAACCAAATTTATAAATACTATGTGTGTTTGTAGATGAAGTTCTCGTCTTTTCTCTATTACTTGTTGCAGAATAAACACATTATATGTGATTGAGCTTCCTTTTGTATATACAGTCTGCTCTTCACTAGTGAGAATTTCCGAAACTGTTTCAAGTGTGCTCTCTATTATTCTTGCCTATAACTTATACACTGAGATCAGTTGACTTATACGTCTATGATTTTTACAACCTTTCCGGTCACCGTTGTTGAAGTGAGATATTACCTCTGCTGTTCCATGACTGAGGTATTTAACTTATTTGCTAGTATTGGTTACAGACTTCTATGCAGCATCATACCTCTGTATTTTAATACATCTCCGTCTAGTTCACCGTCTTCTTCTTCTTCTGAATGATGTTATTCTCCTTGCTGCCACAATAGGTCTTTGTAATGCTGAACAAATCGATCCTCCCCTGTCACACATATTCTTACTGTGCCCTGCACGCACTTGTTCATGGACAGTTCTTTGCCAAGGTAAATATAAAGAAATTGAAGTGTCTGCTAATTAACATGTCATCCATGCTTAGAACTCGGGTGTCCTGTCTGCACAGGGCTGCAAAGCTAGAATTTATGACTGGTTGCAGACTATATCTAGGTACCTTGTTGCTCAGTAGTCAAGTCCATCAATAGCACAGATTTGTTTGTTTACTAACTAAGCCTTTATATAGTGGATTATTTGTAGCGATTCGTCTGTTGCCATTAGTGACGTGTTTCCCTCCTTTACATGAATATATAAGTCACGTAGTTTACCTTGTTGGTGTATCGCGTAAACTAACATCCAAAGTCTTCTATAAAGTGATCGAAATCGCCTAGAAATCAACTGCTTTTCGTCAGAAATTTCACTTATCGTTCCGTCACACGGAATGTACAAGCAAAGTTACACTCCTGGAAATGGAAAAAAGAACACATTGACACCGGTGTGTCAGACCCACCATACTTGCTCCGGACACTGTGAGAGGGCTGTACAAGCAATGACCACACGCACGGCAAAGCGGACACACCAGGAACCGCGGTGTTGGCCGTCGAATGGCGCTAGCTCCGCAGCATTTGTGCACCGCCGCCGTCCGTGTCAGCCAGTTTGCCGTGGCATATGGAGCTCCATCGCAGTCTTTAACACTGGTAGCATGCCGCGACAGCGTGGACGTGAACCGTATGTGCAGTTGACGGACTTTGAGCGAGGGCGTATAATGGGCATGCGGGAGGCCGGGTGGACGTACCGCCGAATTGTAACAAGTGGGGCGTGAGGTCTCCACAGTACATCGATGTTGTCGCCAGTGGTCGGCGGAAGGTGCACGTGCCCATCGACCTGGGACCGGACCGCAGCGACGCACGGATGCACGCCAAGACCGTAGGATCCTACGCAGTGCCGTAGGGGACCGCACCGCCACTTCCCAGCATATTAGGGACACCGTTGCTCCTGGGGTATCGGCGAGGACCATTCGCAACCGTCTCCATGAAGCTGGGCTACGGTCCCGCACACCGTTAGGCCGTCTTCCGCTCACGCCCCAACATCGTGCAGCCCGCCTCCAGTGGTGTCGCGACAGGCGTGAATGGAGGGACGAATGGAGACGTGTCGTCTTCAGCGATGAGAGTCGCTTCTGCCTTTGTGCCAATGATGGTCGTATGCGTGTTTGGCGCCGTGCAGGTGAGCGCCACAATCAGGACTGCATACGACCGAGGCACACAGGGCCAACACCCGGCATCATGGTGTGGTGAGCGATCTCCTACACTGGCCGTACACCACTGGTGATCGTCGAGGGGACACTGAATAGTGCACGGTACATCCAAACCGTCATCGAACCCATCGTTCTACCATTCCTAGACCGGCAAGGGAACTTGCTGTTCCAACAGGACAATGCACGTCCGCATGTATCCCGTGCCACCCAACGTGCTCTAGAAGGTGTAAGTCAACTACCCTGGCCAGCAAGATCTCCGGATCTGTCCCCCATTGAGCATGTTTGGGACTGGATGAAGCGTCGTCTCACGCGGTCTGCACGTCCAGCACGAACGCTGGTCCAACTGAGGCGCCAGGTGGAAATGGCATGGCAAGCCGTTCCACAGGACTACATCCAGCATCTCTACGATCGTCTCCATGGGAGAATAGCAGCCCGCATTGCTGCGAAAGGTGGATATACACTGTACTAGTGCCGACATTGTGCATGCTCTGTTGCCTGTGTCTATGTGCCTGTGGTTCTGTCAGTGTGATCATGTGATGTATCTGACCCCAGGAATGTGTCAATAAAGTTTCCCCTTCCTGGGACAATGGATTCACGGTGTTCTTATTTCAATTTCCAGGAGTGTATTTTCTACTTGTCAGGTAAAGCGAATGACTCAGATATATTTTCTTCTATTTAATTTAACTTTACAGCCGCTGTGCCAAAAATAGTCCACTACAGATGAGAATATGTAAAAATTGGTGAACAGCAATCTGAAATGATGTTGCTTTAATAACCTAAATTCCGAAATTAAGTAATACAGCAACAATAAACACTGGCCCACATAATAGGCAAGGAGCCAGTTACAAACTGTCTTGCGCTTTTTAGAGAAGAAATTTATTTTAGAAACTCGTTTCAAGACCTACAAAACTGAAAAACTCGAAACCATCAAGACGCGGTGGTTGAATTGGCTACAGAAATCTACGCGAACAGTGTAATAGCAGCAGAAATGACGATATTGAGGCAAAAGTAGTTAATGTCATCAAGTGTGACGTGAAGCGCACGCTGATGTGGGAGAAGGGGGAAAGCCTGCTACTACTTGGCGCCCACAGTTCGAGAGCCGAACAGGTGGGGCAGCACATGTAACTGATTCAGCGGTACATTCTCCCAGGCACAGGAAGCACGGAGATTTGGGAAATACGGAAGTACATGACTAAATCTGTTTACCAGGGCTCTACATTTGGCTACTTAATTTTGTCACAGATTACAAAAAATTTACAGTTTTAGTTTAGTTCCGACCCTTTGGCGTGTGTGTGTGTATGTGGGGGGGGGGGGGGGGGGCAGATGATTACCCCTTTCGCTGCTCCCTCCGCCCTCCCCCTTCAATCTATCCTCGGCGGGAGTAAGTTTAAAGTAATTTAAAATGATTACATCACCCTCGGCGACTTTTGAACAACCACCCTTTCCATGCTCCATGCGTGAATGGAACGGCAAGAAACTCTAAGAACTAGCAAAATGGGGCGTACCCGGTACCATCCTTTTCACAGTGGTTTGCTGGGCGTAGATGTAGACGTAGATGCAGATAACACTTTTCATGACAGTTAAAAGCTACGTATCACAACAAACAGAAACCACAGCTGGTGCAACAAACTACCACTAGATGCCAGAAGCGCACAAGGTGTGGTACGACGTATTTCCGTGAACACAGTAAAGAAAGTGTACTTCCCACTGGCCGTAAAAGGACTTAATAAATATATTGTAGTAATAATTTAGTAGTTTCGGATTTATTTTGAAACTTCCTCAATAAATCGAATTTTAATAATTGTGGAAGTAATAGATATGGTCAAGAACACATGTTTCTCGACTGTAGGCTAAACAACTAAATGGCATCACACCGACGTCATCTCAGACGCCGTCGCAATCTGTTCCACCAAGCGACCGTGGCGCGGGGCGCGGACAGCGGAGAGAACGCGCCGCGGGCGGAGGGTATTTAAATCGGCCGCCGCCGCGACCGAACCCAGTTCCCTCTGAGCAGCCATAGCGTAAGGATCTCCGTGCCGGCACGTTCACAGGACTTCAGTCCGTCAGTTCACCTGATGATGGCGACATGTATGATCGCCGAAATATTGTGCCCGTTGGACACTGTAGATACGCAATACACCCGTGGATATTTCGATTATCAAATACGCCGGGAGAAACTCAAGAATCACAACTAAATCAGTGGTTTTCCGCCCTTACAATTTGAGTTACACGCAACTTTCGAGTACATTAGTCTCTTAGTCCTAGACCCTAAAAACGTATACACTCCTGGAAATGGAAAAAAGAACACATTGACACCGGTGTGTCAGTCCCACCAGACTTGCTCCGGACACTGCGAGAGGGCTGTACAAGCAATGATCACAAGCACGGCACAGCGGACACACCATGAACCGCGGTGTTGGCCGTCGAATGGCGCTAGCTCCGCAGCATTTGTGCACCGCCGCCGTCAGTGTCAGCCAGTTTGCCGTGGCATACGGAGCTCCATCGCAGTCTTTAACACTGGTAGCATGCCGCGACAGCGTGGACGTGAACCGTATGTGCAGCTGACGGACTTTGAGCGAGGGCGTACAGTGGGCATGCGGGAGGCCGGGTGGACATACCGCCGAATTGCTCAACACGTGGGGCGTGAGGTCTCCACAGTACATCGATGTTGTCGCCAGTGGTCGGCGGAAGGTGCACGTGCCCGTCGACCTGGGACCGGACCGCAGCGACGCACGGATGCACGCCAAGACCGTAGGATCCTACGCAGTGCCGTAGGGGACCGCACCGCCACTTCCCAGCAAATTAGGGACACTGTTGCTCCTGGGGTATCGGCGAGGACCATTCGCAATCGTCTCCATGAAGCTGGGCTACGGTCCCGCACACCGATAGGCCGACTTCCGCTCACGCCCTAACATCGTGCAGCCCGCCTCCAGTGGTGTCGCGACAGGCGTGAATGGAGGGACGAATGGAGACGTGTCGTCTTCAGCGATGAGAGTCGCTTCTGCCTTTGTGCCAATGATGGTCGTATGCGTGTTTGGCGCCGTGCAGGTGAGCGCCACAATCAGGACTGCATACGACCGAGGCACACAAGGCCAACACCCGGCATCATGGTGTGGGGAGCGATCTCCTACACTGGCCGTACACCACTGGTGATCGTCGAGGGGACACTTAATAGTGCACGGTACATCCAAACCGTCATCGAACCCATCGTTCTACCATTCCTAGACCGGCAAGGGAACTTGCTGTTCCAACAGGACAATGCACGTCCGCATGTATCCCGTGCCACCCAACGTGCTCTAGAAGGTGTAAGTCAACTACCCTGGCCAGCAAGATCTCCGGATCTGTCCCCCATTGAGCATGTTTGGGACTGGATGAAGCGTAGTCTCACGCGGTCTGCACGTCCAGCACGAACGCTGGTCCAACTGAGGCGCCAGGTGGAAATGGCATGGCAAGCCGTTCCACAGGACTACATCCAGCATCTCTACGATCGTCTCCATGGGAGAATAGCAGCCTGCATTGCTGCGAAAGGTGGATATACACTGTACTAGTGCCGACATTGTGCATGCTCTGTTGCCTGTGTCTATGTGCCTGTGGTTCTGTCAGTGTGATCATGTGATGTATCTGACCCCAGGAATGTGTCAATAAAGTTTCCCCTTCCTGGGACAATGAATTCACGGTGTTCTTATTTCAATTTCCAGGAGTGTATTAATAACAGTTAAAACGTGTGGATAAATATGCTAGGTAAAGACGGCTTAACTTGCTTTATTGATTTCCGGCGTCAACTCACTGACGAGCCGTCTTCAGATCTAATATACGGAAAATTGCCTAGCGGTGTTGAAAAACAGCATAATACGTTTTATATCGAACTTTCCGTTCTATGATACATATCAACAAAGATTATTATTTAATTCAGTGTGTATCAGCCACGAGGCATTACACATCATCACAATCTGCTGAGCTGAATCGCTCCTGTTGACATGTACTCACCGAAAATTTTTGTAGATCCGACAAAAATGAAGACATGCAAAGTACATTTGGTAAGCGGCGGAAAGCTATGATATTACCTAAAATAGATCGTCATGGTTACATAATGTACAACGTTAGCCATATATGTTTCCAGTGCTCATATTGCCACACTTGTGTTTAAATACAAGGTGACTGACGGTAGGTATCATACAGTCGATGAATGGATGTTAATATGCCGTATCACTCGCAATGCTGCAGGGAAAAGGAAGTAGCTGTATCACGGCTGCCAAAGGACTGGCCCCGTACGTAGCGTGATAGCTATGCTAAACGCAAATAGGCAGATGGCGCTACTAACCAAAGAAGATTTACAAAGTCGCACCTCTGAATAATATAAAGAACTGCAACGTAACAAAATTTCTACTAGATTTATATTACATGAAATGTGAGGAACTTTGTCCAACTTCTGCAATCCGTAATATCCGTATACTGACCAGTAATGTTCGTTAAGTAATACACAACCCGGAGAGACTAAAAAAGAAGGAAATTAATATGGCAACAACTGAAAGCAGTACAATATTTTAAGATAAAGGAACATATGTACAGTGCCAATGATGAAAGAAGAACCAAAGAAACTGGTACACCAGCCTAATATCGTGTAGGGCCCTACGCGGGCACGCAGAAGTGACGCAGCACGGCGTGGCGTGGACTCATCTACAGTCTGATATCGTGCTGGAGGGAGCTGACACCACGAATCCTGTAGGGCTGTTCAAATGGTTCAAATGGCTCTGAGCACTATTGGACTTAACATCTGAGGTCATCAGTCCCCTAGAACTTAGAACTACGTAAACCTAACTAACCTAAGGACATCACACACATCCATGCCCGAGGCAGGATTCGAACCTGCGACCGTAGCAGTCGCACGGTTCCGGACTGAAGCGCCTAGGAGCGCTCGGCCACAGCAGCGGGCTGGGCCGTTCATAAATTCGTAAGAATACGAGGGGGCGTAGATCTCTTCTGGGCAGCACGTTGCAAGGCATCCCAGATATGCTCAATAATGTTCATTCCTGGGGAGTTTGGTGGCCAGCAGCAGTATTTAAACTCAGAAGAGTGTTCCTGGAGTCACTCTGTAGCAATTCTGGACTTGTGGGGTGGCGCATTGTCCTGCTGGAGTTGTGCAAGTCCGTCGGAATGCACAATGGACATGAATGGATACAGGTGATCAGACATTGAACATTTCACTGCTGACATGCAGGCTCCATAAATTGATGAGGTCGACTCCATACCCGTTCACATCCATCCGCTCGATACAATTAGAAAGTAGACTCGGCCGACTAGGCAACATGTTTCCAGTCCTCCAATTGACGGGCTCAGGTGAGGCGTAAAGCTTTTTGTTTCGTGCAGTTATGAAGGGTACACGGGAGGGTCTTCGGCTCCGAAAGCCGATATCGATGATGTTTCGTTGAATCGTTAGCACGCTGACACTTGTTAATGACCCAGCATTGAAATCTGCAGCAATTTGCGGAACGGTAGCCCTTCTGTCACGTTGCATGATTCTTTTCGCTCATCGTTGGTCCCGTTCTTGCAGGATATTTTTCCGGTCGCAACGATATCAGAGATTTGATGGTTTACCGTATTCCTGATATTCATGGTGCACTCGTGAAATGGTCGTACGGGAAAATCACCACTTCATTGCTATCTCGGAGATGCTGCGTCCCACCTCTCTTGCACCAACTACAACATCACGTTCAAACTCCCTTAAATCTGGATAACCTGCCATTGTAGCAACAGTAGCCGATCTAATAACTGAGCCAGACAGTTGTTGTCTTATATAGGAGTTGCCAATTACAACCAGCGTTATAAGAGTCTGGTTACAAACCAGTAAACACATGGATACGACCTAAGTAGTACAACTGAGCTATTAGATGTTACATTTACGATTGTTACAGAGCTCGAATATATTATCGACAGTGTTGCTTAGCGGAAACAGTGACATAGCGGATGTGTACAAAATGTGAACCAGGGAAGAATTCAAGTCAACTGTCTGTATCTTTTACACGTTTTGAGACATATAATTTTCTTTACAGGAGTTCAGCGTTTTTAGAATGTATTTCATGGCATAAAGGAGGCCGAAAGTTCAAAAATGAAAACGGCCAATATCTCCTTACGCATGCTCGTCAAATGAGGAAAAAAATCATGAATTAATTAGTGGCAATACAAAAATATAGATAATCTTTCCGATTTACAGGAACGAAATACACGGTAGCTTCATACATCACATATTAGTCAACGTGGTCGCAATATAATTACTATCAAGAGGAGCCAGTATTAAGAGATTTGAAATAAAAATTTCGTAGATAATACGCAAAATATGATCAACAGTGAAAAGTAGAATCAAGTATCCAATGAGAGGAAGAAATTAAATTCGTGAAAAAGATGAAGTCCAAAACTATCCATATGTGTGCAAATTTATGAACTGCAAAAAACAGACATCGGCCAGCCTGCAGAGAAGCGTACACTAACACATGGCAACGTACCTCCGTTTCAGTCTTCTAACGAAATTCGGACTCAACCGCTATGCAGGAGAATAAGCTATTCATGAGGAAGCGCTAGACGCATTCATTTGCATAAAATATGGAAATGTGCTGCAACAGCGAAACCTGAAAGACTGTATTCCTACACAGGACGCATCAAATTAATGAGAACATAGCTTACTAAATTGTACAGGGTAGCAAAGTGATTATTCTTGAAGGGGAAGTTCACATCAAGACCAAATGAACAGTCATTTGTGATATGGAATCTCTCATTACCAGCAACTTTGTTAGGTTAGCAATGACAATGGTTCACGAAATGATGCTGCATAACATCTTGATGGATACATATATTTGATATCCTGTTTTTAACAATCGTTTTAAAATGTATATGTCACCTCCATTTCTTAGTGAAATATGAAATATGCAAACTTTTTTCCGTAGCTTGCTAAGAAGGTAACACATAATTTGCAGACTGATATTTATCTATAATGTAGGCCTAATACGTCACAACTTGCATATCTTCTGTGACGGACAGAGACTGAACGGATATAATTTTTTGGTGTTACTGTAGTTACTGTTTCCATTTAATATTTCTTGTTAATCATAAAATTATTTGCGTATGTCTAAACTGGAAACGCTTAACAATTTTAATATTGAAATATTCTGTAACAATGAAAGCTCAGGCATCGATAAGCAGCGACTTTTCGGGACAACAGTGAGAGGACGACAGTATTGTAGTGTCGCGGAATAGTAAGGAGTTGGAAACGTGGAATATTCTCAAAGTTTCGTTGCCTATTCCGAGAGCCAGTGGCAGTAGGTTAGACAAGAGCTAAGAGGATTGCGCACGTATGGAATGTGTCGTCGCGCAGGGGCAATGGCCTAGGCCCTGTGCATCTGCCGTCACAACCGGGTGAGCCGACGACGCTGGGGGACTGTAGCCCGTTCCGCCCGTACACCGCGGACGAGCCACCAGGAGGAGCAGGGAAGAAGGCGGGTTGGGACAGAGTACACTCCGCACTACGAGAACGCTTCTCGTGCCGACAGCGCCGGGACCCCAACCCAGAGCCATCCATGCGCAGCTGCTTGCTGTCCGCAGTAGAGCCGCCGCCCAGCCGGGCGCCGCCAGCCACGCGCGGCCGATGTAAGGACATTCTTCCGCTACGTCACAGCACGCGGCGCTGCGCTAGCAAGACTGCGCGGCCCGGATCTGGTGTCATCGCTACGAGTCAGCGAGGACTCGGGAAGATCGTTGATATCACCAAGCGACATTGTACTCGGCAGGAATACAGTTGTTATGAATTAATAATGTTTCTTTGGCGTTTCTGACGCGTCCACAGTCATTTCCTAGCATCCTGACAACTGGAGAGGTCACCGCTCGGCAATCCAGTTCACCGTAGGTGACCGGGACCACCGGAGGGCCTACAGATTTGGTGTCAGAAGTGTTCGCGCCCACTGCCTACAGATTTGGTGTCAGAAGTGGTCGCACCCACTGCCTACAGATTTGGTGTCGGAAGTCCTCGCGCCCACCGCCTACAGATTTGGTGTAGTGGTAAGTGCACGTGGCGATTTTTGTTAATAATTATGGATGCACGTTCTTTGATGGGAGTGCACTTTGTGAGACCTGCGGAAACAGCAGATTTATCTGAGTTTAAGGGAAACAGTTGGGAAACGTACTTGGTACCAGTCAGATGTACTGTGTGTAATTTAACAGGGGCATGGGGAGCCATGCACGAAATTTGTACCAGTAGAATGTTCAGTTGGTAAACGGTTTGGTCACGCAGCGCACAATTGTAGAGAGTGTCGCTGGGCAATAACAAGGCGCAAGGATTAATTTTGTTTAGTTGTGCATTGTGAGTCTTGTTTGTCTTCTTGTGTGTAGTGATCCACTGTGACAAAGGAGTTGAGTAGCTAGTGTAGTTATTGTTCTGAGCAGTAAATTCAGTATAGAGTAAGTTGTTGGTAATTTGCATAAATCATGCCGGAAACAAGAACCGTTAGTACTGAAGTGAGTATAGCTGCTCTGACGGAGCAAGTCTCAAAATTGTTAGAAGAGAAGGCGCAACATAAGTTACGTCGTGTAGAATTAATGACGCAAATGGAGACCTTGCGTTCGGCGCAAGAGTCGCAAACGGGTTCAAGTGAGTGCAAGTCAGTAGCAATGTCCAACCTTGCAATATATCCTTCAGTAGCTAACCTAATCACGCCTTTCTCGGGTAAAACAACAGAGGATGTCACAGCGTTCATTAACGATGTTTTGGCAACAGCTGCAATGAGCAATTGGTCGGACGTAACTACGTCACGTATGGCAGATTTGCGACTTGCAGGGGAAGCCATGACGTTCGTGATGTACCATCAGACGCTTAGTAAGGCGAGCACGTTTATAGAATTGGCAGATGGGTTACGACAAAGATATCGTAAGCAGAATAGTGCAAGATTTTTTAGGGAGAAGTTAGCTAATTTGACACAGAAGGTCAATGAGACAGTGGAGTCTTTTTCAGATAGGATACGGAAAATTAATTCGCAGACCTGTGAATTATCGGGTAATCCTGATGCGGATCGTGTATTACTACGAGAGGCAGAAAACAGAGCCCTCGATTTATTCCTCAGGGGAATTCCTGCAGAATTTTCTCGCAGGGTTAGGATGGAGAATCCGGGGGATTTAGCCGCAGCACTGCGTATTGCAACGCATCTGCAGGAGATAGACATTGCAACGAGGGTTCGCAATGATAAACGCATCTTTGCGTCGGAGAGGAATTGTTACCGTTGTCGGAGGAAAGGTCACGTGAAGGCTCAATGCAGACAGCCGCAGTGCTATGCTTGTAAACACTACGGTCATAAGGCGAATGAGTGTTGGAGTAAGCACAATGGTAACGGGAATAAACAGGAAAAAGCGTTAAACGGGAACGGGAGTGTTTTGTCCGCCGGAAGACATTCCCGGTAAGCAGAAGTACGGTGAAAACTAGTACAGAGACGGATTGTTGCTTGATGGGTGTTGTAAGGAATAACAAATGTAAGTTTTTGATTGATACAGGGGCACATGTATCTGTTGCTAGTCTAGACCTCGTGGGTTGGTTCAAATGGCTCTGAGCACTATGGGATTTAACTGCTGTGGTCATCAGTCCCCTAGAACTTAGAACTACTTAAACCTAACTAACCTAAGGACATCACACACATCCATGCCCGAGGCAGGATTCGAACCTGCGACCGTAACGGTCACGCGGTTCCAGCCTGTAGCGCCTAGAACCGCACGCCCACTCCGGCCGGCTAGACCTCGTGGGTAGGAGAAGACTAGGTACTCCTAGGTATAGATTACGTGGAGAAGGGAATAATGAGTTGCAGTCATTGAGTACAACGCAGCTCGTTTTTAAGATTGGAACTGTAGAGTTCAAAGAGCAAATGGAAGTGTTGCCAACTGTGGAGCAAGGTTATTCTGTGATTCTCGGACTGATCTTCCTCGATAAACACCATGCCAAAATTAATCTTTCACAGCGTACAGTTGAACTTAGCGGGAACTTGTTTTCAATGGGTTCAACAGCTGTAAATGTTTCTACGTCGAGAGTTGCATCCGTTGCTAAGATGTCAACAATTGAACCGCGTACAAGGGCATTAAAGATGATTACGCATTTCAAAGTGCCTTCGGGTACAGGGAAGTTAGATTGGTTGTCAGTAGGTACCGATGTACCACAGCACAGACTATGTGTGGTGGAGCCACTGCAGAGCAATGAAGCATTGGATGAAATGCATTGTTTTATTAGGAGGAGCGCTGCGCGCGTAACGGATATAAATGGGGTACTGATGATTCCGGTCAGTGTAGATAATTTTGGGGCAGATGAAGTGGATCTCCCAAAGTGTTTAGTGGTAGTGAGTTTGGAAATACTCGACGATGAGGATATAGGTGAATCCCAACGTGATTATAACGTCAAGCAAACCGTCAAGGCATCTGTACTACGTGATAAGATTCGTCATTTGGAGAATGGTGATAGGAAAGGTATGGAAGCTTTATTATTAATTTAGATTTGTTTAATTCAGAAGGTCCATTACCAGCAACTCCTATTACACAGCACCGTATACCGACTGGCGATAGTCCGCCGGTCTATAGGTAACCATACAGGATAGCGAATCACGTACAACCACTAGTGGAAGAATTTATTAATCAACAGCTAAGGGACGGTATTATAGAGAACAGTGAGAGCCCGTGGTCTGACAACACAGTGGTAGGTCCTAAGAAGTCATTGGACGGTACTAAAAAGTATAGGTTTTGTTGTGACTATCGTTTTTTGAACGCACGAACTGTAACAGATGCGTATCCAATACCGAACATCACGGAAACATTGGACAACCTAGGTCGGTGTAAATATTTTTCGGCACTAGATCTAAAGAGTGGGTACAATCAGATAGAAGTGGGTCCCGAGGATAGACCGAAGACGGCCTTTACAACAACCCTTGGTCGCTTTCAGTATCGCAGAGTGCCATTTGGGTTGAGAAACGCTCCTGCTACTTTCCAGCGTCTGTTAGATGGTGTGCTTCGGGGACTGAAACCGAAGATTGCTATGGTATACCTCGATGATATTGTTACTTTTTCGCGTAATATAGAAGAGCATGTGGAACGACTGAAGGAAGTATTTAGTAGGCTAAGAGCGGCAAATCTTACGCTTAATGTTGAGAAATGTCAGTTTGCTCAGACGCAAGTGACTTATCTTGGGCATATTATCAGTCAGGGTCGGGTAAGAACGAATCCTCGTCTAACGTCGGCTGTGCATGGTTTTCCAGTACCACATTCCTCTGAACAAGTTCAGAAATATGTCGGTTTATGTAATTACTATAGACGATATGTAAAGGGGTTCGCGGAAATTGCACATTCATTAACGAGATTGTTAAAGAAAGGTGTTAAGTTTGAATGGACAACACAGTGTCAGGAGGCATTCGAGAAGCTCAAACAGATACTAACATAAGACCCAGTGTTGATACTTCCTGATTTCGAACAAGAGTTTATACTATCTTGTGATGCTAGTAATATTGCTGTAGGTTGTATTCTTTCTCAGAGGGTTAATGGACAGGAACATCCAGTGGCTTATGCTTCCAGGCAACTGAATAAGACAGAGAAGAATTATTCAACTACAGAGAAAGAAATGTTAGCAGTGATTTACGGTATCTCGTATTTTCGCTGTTATTTATATGGGCGTAAGTTCAAGGTGATTACAGATCACGCAGCATTGAAGTGGTTGTTGGGGTTGAAAGATCCTTCGAGTCGTTTAACGAGATGGGCACTGAAACTAACTGAATTTGACTACAAGGTAATTCACAAACCAGGGGTAAAACATACGAATGCAGATGCACTTAGTAGAAAAATAGCAGCTGTACAAGTTTTGGGCATAAGTGAGAAGAAGTGGATAAAGGCGCAAGCGACTGACAGAGAGTGACAATTGTTCCGAACGCAACCGCAGTATGAAATGCAGGATGGGTTGCTTTGCAGGAAGACGAAGTGCGGACTACGCGTCGTAGTACCGGAGTCGCTGAGGGAAGAAGTGTTGAAACAAGCGCACGCCCATGTATTGTCGGGTCATGGTGGTAAAAGAACGACTGACAAACGGGTAGCTGAAAGGTTTTGGTGGAAGACACGTCGCAATGATGTAGAGCAGTATGTGCAAAATTGTATACCGTGTGCGCAGAGAGCAGATTTAAGTCATCAGAAAATTCAGATACAGAGACTACCTGAAGCGGATCGTCCGTTCGCATTCATTGGATTAGACGTAATCGGGGCATTTAACAAGACCCAAGCGGGTAATCGATACGTATTAACAATATTAGATCATTTTTCCCGATACCTGGTAATGGTCGCTATTCCAGATCAGAAGGCAAGCACTGTTGCGCAAGCCTTAGTAAATAACTGGTTGCTGAAGTATGGTGTGCCTGATACTATAATTACAGATCAGGGTAGTAACTTTATGTCGGAGCTGATTAAGCAGTTATGCCGTTTATTGAAAGTTAAGAAATTGCGGACAAACCCGTTTCATCCTCAGTCGAATGGACGAACAGAACGGGTTCATAGGACGTTAGTTAAGATGATTAGTCATTACGTAAATTCAGAACACACAGATTGGGACGTGTATTTAAATCTGTTGACAAGCGCATACAACGCGAAATTTCATACAGGAACGGGGCTCTCTCCGTATGAGGTAATTTATGGTCGGAAAATGCCATCACCATTTGATGTGTTCAAACCTCAGGTAGGTTCACAGGATGAGTCAGTGAAGAAATTCGCCAGGAAATTGAGAGAGATTTGGCAAAGGGTACGGCGTGCTAATACTAAAGCTTTGGAGAAACAAGAGATTATTGGGCAAAGTACAGGTAAACTGCCGCAATACAGAATTGGTCAATGGGTATTGTTGGCTAATCCTTATGCTCCGAAGGGTAAAACGAAGAAGTTCTTGACGAAATATTCTGGACCGTATGAGGTAAATCAAATAGTGTCTCCAGTGAACATAAAGTTGCAGTTACCAACCAAGTCGTCAGTAGTTCATGTGAGTAGGATTAAGCCGTTTAAGGGCGCAGTGGATGCGTTACCGCAGATTCCTCCAGCAGTAACAAATGGTGTGAGGGAAACAAAGCTAAAAGAACAGCAGAGGAAAGTTCCTTACGCACTTAGGTCTAGGGATAAGTAGCTTAAGTGCCTTCGGGGAGGAACATGTCGTATGTATTGTTATTAGGTAATAGGGTATGTGTAGTTTTTACTTGTCATTTGTGTGTTTTAGACGTGGTAAGGAAGCGAGCGATTGACATGATTTCCTTTTCCGTCTGGTGCCGTGCCAAGATGTGGCTCGGAAAACTTTTCGTCAATCTGGTACTGCTACACTGTTGCAGAGGAATTGGGAAGTGGGTGTAAGTGCAAACTCGGGAAGTGTTGTTAGTGTCAAGCCGGAGGAGTGCTCATGTGGTAATGTCTACGAAAGATTTGACAGACTGTTTCAGGGGAAGTGTCTTTATTTGTCCAGCAAAGGAGGTGGCAACCCACAATCATTCGTGTGAGATGCAGTTGTTCTTGGGGATTATGGGAACCTTAGAATGCGAAAAGAAGGTGTTACTTCCGGGACCGAAATTTCAGAAAGTTGGGGAACATTGGATTTACTCTGTGTTCGAACTAGAGACCGCAGTTGCCACTTGTTACAGAAATGGTAGATTGACAGATATATCATAGCTTGAATTGCAGGGCAGTGGGTTATTGATTAATGGCACTAGATGTTAAATAGTGGGGAAGCATTTTCACCTACCAGCTACTTTCACAGGTACAACAATGATTAACGTGACACAGTCTATCTTGTATTATCCAGAGGAACCACCACATATATTGCCTCGCCAGAACCTAACGTTTATTAACGATTCCTTGGATCCCATATTGCTACAATCTTTAGATAGCCTGATTATCTCAGAAAAAGAGCAGATCTCAGTTAATCAACTACTGCAGCACGTGCAGCAATATCGGGAGAAACGCAAGCAAAACACAATTATATTTGGTGTGCCAACTACTAGCATGATCTTAGTTCTAGTGTTTATTTGTGCAACTTACTTTTGTATACGGAAAAAGTTGTTTCGTTCTGAACTAACAAACATACATCAAATACCTATGGGATGAATCGGGAATAGTGGAAAGTAATATAAATAGATAACCAATGATAAGATTGGAATCAGTATTCAGTGTAAATAGATTATTAGCGAATAAGAAAAGTTTGACAGTGTTGAAGGAGTAGTTGTAAGATACCTGTAGAGTATAATGAAGTATGGCGTGCACAACCAGTAAGTCCAGAATTGTAAAATTCGGGTCGAATTTTCTTAAAGGAGGGGGATGTGTAGTGTCGCTGAGTAGTATAGAGTTGGAAACATGGAATATTGTCAAAGTTTCATGCATATTCCGAGAGCCAGAGGCAGTAGGTTGGGCAAGAGCTAAGAGGATTGCGCACGTACGGAATGTGTCGTCGCGCAGGGGCAATGGCTTGGTTACACACAGCAGGCGAGAGAGAATTGCTTAACACGCGGGTTTGTGTTAGACGAGAGACTTTCGTAGAGTGCAAGAGAAGAGGTATAGCGTCAGCTGTACTGCATTTCACAACTTCGCGTAAGTCTGTCGTAACAACACGTAACTCTGTCGCAAGATCACGTAAGGGGCGAGTGCGACAGATGAATCAGCAGTATAAGTGGAACGAATGCGGTCATTACAAACAAGCATGACGTCAGGACGTCGCTCGTGCTTTCTTTAAATACGCCAGCTTTGATAGCAACAAGGGACTCGCACTCGCAGTTAGACTTGCAGTTAGATGTGTACTGGGACGCTGGGTAGCGCTCAGCTCGGTGATCGACATGTTAATCTTTATTAAGGAGATGTTGCAGTAAGGGCGGCCCACCCAGCAGCAGACGTGAGGGGACAGAACCAGCTCTGGTCCCGATCCCAACCGGGAGCCGCCAGCCACGCGGGGCCGAAGTACGAAGTAAGGACATTCTTCGGCTACGTCACAGCACGCGGCGCTGCGCTAGCAAGACTGCGCGGCCCGGATCTGGTGTCATCGCTACGAGTCAGCGAGGACTCGGGGAAGGCCGTTGATATCACCAAGCGACATTGTACTCGGCAGGAATAAAGTTGTTATGAATTAATAATGTTTCTTTGGCGTTCCTGACGCTTCTACAGCCATTTCCTAGCATCCTGACAATTGGAGAGGTCACCGCTCGGCCATCCAGTCCACCGTACGCGACCGGGACCACCGGGGCGCCTACGGTATTGAGTTGGTTGATGGCCGGTGACTTGTGTCTGATGACGAATTCGTAGCTGCAGACGTACAGGCTGTTTTGTGGTGTACTGCGGTCCATGAAAATAGCTGGCAAAGTGTGTGTACATAGACGTTCTTTCTTTTCAGTCGTTCTTTAGTAAGTAAATGAAAGGCTGCTTTTATTGTGTCATAAGGGTTTTGCTTCTTTTTATTTCTCTGAAGCATCTTCAGGGGGTCTGCTATACAGTTTGCTTACGTATATACGAGGGCTATTCGGAAAGTAGGGCACGATAGGTCACAAAGTGGAAACCACAATGAAAATCAAAAGTGTTACATTGCAATGGTTAGCTACAACTTCCAGCTACTTATCTCCACAGTCGCCAATCCGACATAGATGTTTGTCGTAGCGTTGTACCAACTTTCCAATACCCTCGTTATAGAAAGCAGCCGCCAGTGCTTTCTGCCAATTCTCTACACTGGTCTACAGCTCGTTGTCTGTGCCAAAATGTTGTCTTCATAGCCAACGGTTCATGTGAGCAGAGATGAATCTCAGAGGAAGACAATTACTGGCTGTATTGTGGGTAATCAAACATTCTCAATTGAAAATGATGCAGGAGCATCTACATTGCCCCTGCAGAATGCGGCTGAGAACTTTCTTGAAGAAGAAAACGCACTACAGTTATGTAATGTTGGCTGCATAGCTTCAGGTGAAATTTCTCAGCAGGCCTCCGTACTTGGCGGGAGACACTATTGTTCTAGGTATCCTTATGTTCTCCCTGCGTGCTCAGAACTAAAAAGAACTACGTTATGCGATCGAGGGGCATACTAGAGACACTGCCCAACACACCTGTGCAAAACTTTAACGATTTTTCACTGTGGTTGCCATTTCGCGACCGATCGTTCCTTACCTTCCGAATAACACTCGTATTACGTCCTTTATATGATATTACAGATTTGTTAGCATATTGCAGTTCTTATTTATTATTTTGTTGTTAGGTGAGAAACAACTTTCTGCAGCATAAGCTTTGTGACGTTAAATTTCTGTTTGTTTCTACTTGCGATCTGCTATCTTACACTGAGATTTCAAAAGTCGTGGGATAGCGATATGCACTTATAAAGATGGCGGCAGTATGGTGTACACAAGGTATAAAAGGGTAGTGCATTAGGGAAACTTTCATTTGTACTCAGATGATTCATGTGGAAAGGTTTCCGACGTGATTATGGCATGCGACGGGAGTTAATAGATTTTGAACACGAAATGGTTGTTGGAGTTAGACGCATGGGCATTAGATTTATGATATTTTTAGGGAATTCAATATTCCGAGGTCGACAGTGTCAAGAGTGTTCCCAGAATATCTGCTTTCAGGCATTGTCTCTAACCGCGTACAAGTCAGTGGTCGATGACATTCATATAGCTATCGAGAGGAGATGCGTTGGCATAGGTTTGACAGTGGTAACAGACAAGCAGCTCTACTTGAAATAACTACTGTAATCAGTATGGGACGTAGGACGAACGTATCCGTTAGGGCACTGAGGTGAAATTTGGCGATAGTAGGAGTATGGTAGCAGACGTCCGACGCGAGTGCCTTTGGCAATAGCGCGCCGTCGCCTGCAGCTTATCTTCTCGGCTCGTGACCATATCTATTGGACCATAGATGACTGGAAAACAGTGGCCTGGTCAGATGACACCCGATTTAGTTGGTAAGAGGTGATGGTAGCGTTCGAGTGAAATGCAGGCCCCACGAATCCATGGATCCAAGTTGTCAACAAGGCACTGTGCAAGCTGGTGTTGGCTCCATAATGGTTTGAGCTGTGTTTACATGGAACAGACTGGGTCCTCTGGTCCAAATGAACTGGTCGTTGACTGGAAATGGTTATGTTCAACTACTTGAAGGCCATCTGCAGACACTCATGGACTTTATTTTCCCGAACGACGATGGAATTATTATGGATGACAGTGCGCCGTATCACTGGACCCTGTTGTTCGCGATTGGTCTGAACAATTCGAGCGAATGGTTTGGCCACCCAGATCGCCTGACATGAATGCCAGCAAACATTTATGGGACGTAGTGTAGAGGTCAGTTAGTGCCCAATATCCTGCAACGTCAATACTTTCGAAATTGTGGACAGTTATAGAGGTAGCTTGTCGCAGTATCTCTGCAGGGGATCTCTAACGACTTGTTGAGTCCACGCCACGTCCAGTTTCTGTATTACACCGGCCAAAAGACGATGTGGCAGGAACATAAGGTTCTCCCTTTTCTCCCCTCCCCACGGTTGTTGTTGCCAGGGTAATTTTCCACAGTACGCTACAAAATCTTTGACACCGGAAAAACGCAGAGACACTTCTATTAACGAAACATTTCTGGAGGCACAATACGGACTGCCAGGTGAAAAATTCCATTGTGTCAGTGTGTCTATTATTAATACATCGTGGAGTAATATAAAAACAGTGACTGCAAAATGATACCCTCCTGGAAATTGAAATAAGAACACCGTGAATTCATTGTCCCAGGAAGGGGAAACTTTATTGACACTTTCCTGGGGTCAGATACATCACATGATCACACTGACAGGACCACAGGCACATAGACACAGGCAACAGAGCACGCACAATGTCAGCACTAGTACAGTGTATATCCACCTTTCGCAGCAATGCAGGCTGCTATTCTCCCATGGAGACGATCGTAGAGATGCTGGATGTAGTCCTGTGGAACGGCTTGCCATGCCATTTCCACCTGGCGCCTCAGTTGGACCAGCGTTCGTGCTGGACGTGCAGACCGCGTGAGACGACGCTTCATCCAGTCCCAAGGCCGGCCGAAGTGGCCGTGCGGTTAAAGGCGCTGCAGTCTGGAACCGCAAGACCGCTACGGTCGCAGGTTCGAATCCTGCCTCGGGCATGGATGTTTGTGATGTCCTTAGGTTAGTTAGGTTTAACTAGTTCTAAGTTCTAGGGGACTAATGACCTCAGAAGTTGAGTCCCATAGTGCTCAGAACCATTTGAATCATCCAGTCCCAAACATGCTCAATGGGGGACAGATCCGGAGATCTTGCTGGCCAGGGTAATTGACTTACACCTTCTAGAGCACGTTGGATGGCACGGGATACATGCGGACGTGCATTGTCCTGTTGGAACAGCAAGTTCCCTTGCCGGTCTAGGAATGGTAGAACGATGGGTTCGATGACGGTTTAGATGTACCGTGCACTATTCAGTGTCCCCTCGACGATCACCAGTGGTGTATGGCCAGTGTAGGAGATCGCTCCCCACACCATGATGCCGGGTGTTGGCCCTGTGTGCCTCGGTCGTATGCAGTCCTGATTGTGGCGCTCACCTGCACGGCGCCAAACACGCATACGACCATCATTGGCACCAAGGCAGAAGCGACTCTCATCGCTGAAGACGACACGTCTACATTCGTCCCTCCATTCACGCCTGTCGCGACACCACTGGAGGCGGGCTGCACGATGTTGGGGCGTGAGCGGAAGACGGCCTAACGGTGTGCGGGACCGTAGCCCAGCTTCATGGAGACGGTTGCGAATGGTCCTCGCCGATACCCCAGGAGCAACAGTGTCCCTAATTTGCTGGGAAGTGGCGGTGCGGTCCCCTACGGCACTGCGTAGGATCCTACGGTCTTGGCGTGCATCCGTGCGTCGCTGCGGTCCGGTCCCAGGTCGACGGGCACGTGCACCTTCCGCCGACCACTGGCGACAACATCGATGTATTGTGGAGACCTCACGCCCCACGTGTTGAGCAATTCGGCGGTACGTCCACCCGGCCTCCCGCATGCCCACTATACGCCCTCGCTCAAAATCCGTCAACTGCACATACGGTTCACGTCCACGCTGTCGCGGCATGCTACCAGTATTAAAGACTGCGATGGAGCTCCGTATGCCACGGCAAACTGGCTGACACTGACGGCGGCGGTGCACAAATGCTGCGCAGCTAGCGCCATTCGACGGCCAACACCGCGGTTCCTGATGTGTCCGCTGTGCCGTGCGTGTGATCATTGCTTGTACAGCCCTCTCGCAGTGTCCGGAGCAAGTATGGTGGGTCTGACACACCGGTGTCAATGTGTTCTTTTTTCCATTTCCAGGAGTGTAGTTCTGCTGAGTGATCTGACTTCAGTATTGACAATGTGCTCCGAACTATGTGCCATATACTAATAGTGGCTACAGGTGCTTACTACATGTAGTAGATTGGGTAAACATTGTGTCGTTTAGTATGAAATAGATTTATTCTAAATCCTCAATCACCAGCGCGTCAGCCAACAAGCTGACGGTAGATATTTTGTGTCAGATCTCCATGTGAACGACAGGTTATAAGAGGAATGCTACAGCGGCATTATTTAACGAAGATCGCATTATTGGAATGTGTTTGTGGGTCACCAGCGTGGGATAATGAGTCATAGTTCCTCGATGCTCCCCTGTCGCGATTTTTGGTGAACTGTGTGTCATACAAAACCAACTTTTGTTTTGCTGAAATCAAACGCATGCTTTGTCACTATTGTCACCCACTTCATGTAACTTGTTACAAAATCATATACATAATTCTTCCAGTAATTTGAAAGGCTGAAATAACACTAAAATCAGAGAGTAATTATTTTACAGTAAAATAATAATGCAATTTATGTCTCTCTACGTTAAATTGTTTTTAGCACTTGCATACACAACTCATTCCCGACTTCGTACAGTAATGAGAAGTGTAATAATTTATATTTTGTTTTATCCTATTGTATATAAATTTGTATTAGCAGTATTTGTGAAAACTTAACGTTCTTTTATGTGTTTGCGAATATTTTTCCGTGTATAATGCAATATTTCATTCTAAATTCTAGTAAAATATGCGTATTGTAACGTGTTCGGCCACTAACAGCGGACTAGATCGATTTTCATTAGCAGATATTTTAGGCAGTGGTAAAGCTTAAATTCGAAGCCTTTTTTTCATTTAAAAGTGCAGTTATATCCAAGAAGTCGGTACTCTGGAGTACTGCAGAGCCATGTTGGGAACTTGCATGCTTGTGCTGATGGCTGTTAACGATTATTCTAATTCGAGTCAAACGGCTATTCTGTAAATTCAGGAAGCAGTCAAATTTTATAAACTTTTCAGTTACTCAAAAATTATATACAACAGAACTTGTACTCTTTTCATTGATAAGGAATCGATTTCCTTCCCCATTCTTTGGCGTTATTCGCCAGATTTTGTTTTTCCATCACATAAATTAAATTTTGTTAGGTTTTTGCTTCAACTTGGTCACTTCTAATAGCGAGACTGATAAGCGGAGCTCCTGTCTCGTCATAAGGTATTTTTAAAATTTCATTGTATTTCATAATATAACTCGTAGAACCACATATATTTTATTGGGACAACATGGTGTTAATTACATATAATATGTGGATGATAACTGCAGCATGTAATATTATAAACCGGGTACCTGTGCTGATCTTGAGAAGCTGGCCGCAATTATCGTGAGCATTCGCTTCGGTGATAAAAACACGAGGTGCTAGTGATCAAGTTCACGAATTCGCTTCTAAAATTGATTTTATTTATAATCAGTAGAGAAGAGCGACTAAACAAATTTGTTGTCGTTATAATTAATCCACACTCGCTGTTCATAATTGCTGAGCCGGCCGCTGTGGCAGAACGGTTCTAGGCACTTCAGTCCGGAACCACGCGGCTGCTGCGGTCGCAGGTTCGAATCCTGCCTCGGGCATGGATGTGTGTGATGTCCTTAGGTTAGTTAGGTTTAAGAAGTTCTAAGTCTAGGGGACTGATGACCTCAGATGTTAAGTCACACAGTGCTTAGAGCCGTTTAAATTTTGAGCATGTTACACCACCACACAGCGAGACCTTGAGAGACGTTGGTCCAGATCGCTGTACACACCGGTACCTATACTACCTAATAGCACGTCGTCTTGCATTGATGTATGCAGTTATTCGTCGTGGCACACTTTCTACAAGTTCATCGAGGCACTATTGGTCGAGAATGTCCCAGTAATCAACGGAGATTCGGCGTGGATCGCTCAGAGATGATGGTGGGTCATGTCGTTCATAAACAGCCATTTTCATTCTATTCCAGGCTTGTCCGATAGGGTTCATGTCTGGAGAACATGCTGGCCCCTCTAGTTGAGCGATTTGTTATCCTGGAGGAACTCATTCACAAGATGTGCACGGTGAGGGCGCGAATTGTGGTCCATGAAGACGAATGCCTCGCCAATATGTTGCCGATATGGTTGCACTATCGGTCGAAGGATGGCATTCACGTATCGTACAGCCGCTACGGCGCCTTCTATGACCTCTAGCGGCGTATGTCGGCCCCACATAATGTCACTGCAAAACGGCAAGGAACCTCCACCTTGCTGCACTCGCTGGACGGTGTGTCTAAGGCGTTCAGTCTGACCGAGTTGCCTACAAACACGTATCCGATGATTGTCTGGCTGAAGGCATATGCGACACTCACCGGTGAAGAGAACTTGATGCCAGTCCCGAGCAGTCAATTCGGTATTTTGTTGGGCTCATCTGTACCGCGCTGCATGGTGTCGTGGTTGCGAAGATGGACCTCGCCATGGGCGTCGGGAGTGAAGTTGCGCATCATGCAGCCTACTGCGCACAGTTTGAGGCGTAACATGACGTCCTGTGGCTGCACAAAAAGCATTATTCAACATGGTATCGTTACTGTCAGGGTTCCCGCGAGCCATAATCCGTAGGTAGCGGTCATCCACAGCAGTAGTAGCCCTTGGCCACAGCGGTTCCTGTCTCTCTGTATCTCCTCCATGTCCGAACAACATCACTTTTGTTCACTGCGAGACGCCTGAGCACTTGCCTTGCTGAGAGCCCTTCCTGGCACAACGTAACAATGCGGATGCGATCGAACCGCGGAATTGACCATACAGGCATGATTGAACTACAGACAACACGAGCCATGTTGCTCCCGCCTGATGGAATGACTGCAACTGATCGGCTGCTGATGCATGGTTGTTTACGTCTTTGGGTGGGTTTAGTGACATCTCTGAACAGTCAAAGGGACTGTGTCTGTGATACAATATCCACGGTCAACGTCTGTCTTCAGGAGTTCTGGGAACAGGGATGACGCAAAACGTTTTTTGATGTGTGTATATCCTCTTGCATTCAAAATTACAGTGGTGTATGTGTCTCTGTCATGTGGTGCGTGAGAGGAATTTACAACCGAGTCCTCTCTGGACGCTCGCTGTGACTGCGGTGTGGAGCAGACAGGCAGTTAGGTGCTGAGAGGATGGCTGCAGGGGAAAACAGCGGCAGTAAACAGCGGGGATGGTCTCTGTGGCTGTGTCCGGCTGAGACGGAGTAGTCGCTCTCCCTTTAGAAGCAGGGAACGGACATTGCAGAAAGGGGCACTAAGTAGTAAAATTGAGCTTTCTCTTGTGTAAAATTGCGCGAGTGGACGCAAGATAACTCTGTTTGCGATTAAGGTACAGGACTAAGGAAAGCGGACGGCAGGGCTTTCAGACGAGAGAGCTTAATCTCTTGGCTTCTTAGAGAAGCTGTCGGAGTCACATGTTTGACATTTGGCTGAGTTGTTTTGGGAGAAGAATCCGACATCTTATGTGGAACTGAAGGGGTGGTTTTGTGCTCACAGTCGGCTTTAAGTAGGGGCGAGTTTGACTGGCTCCTCTACGCTGGACATGCTGGTGAAGGGTTAAACATTATTGTAAATTATTTTGACCTGGAGCTACGTATCACGTCTGCTTAGTGATTGGTTTTGGCGGGAGGCACGGGCACAATTCTCTCAAGTTAAGTGTACAGTTACTATTTTTGCGTAAGGGAATTCTATGTCTAGACTTCGGAGAGAGAAGATTTTGTGTGCTTTGGTGTGCCAACTGGCTTCTAAAGAGCAACTGCTCGTTTTGTTGAAGTTAGAAATGTTTCATTAGGCTGTAGCTTCTCTGCTTTAGAGTGAAAGGTTTCCTGTTTAACAACTGAGTGGTAACGCAGACTTCATCCATCAGCATCGGTAGACTGCGGAGGCAGACCACGGTAGCATTCTATTCGCGAACGCTACTGGCAATCGAGGTGAAGGCGAAACTTGCAGCCATATCGACCTGTCTGGTGCAGTAACCACGGAATAAACCACGATATAGGTACTGCGCAATACGAGGCATTGAGTTTACTTGCCGGCCTGAGTGGCCGTGCGGTTCTAGGCGCAGGTTCGAATCCTGCCTCGGTCATGGATGTGTGTGATGTCCTTAGGTTAATTAGGTTTAAGTAGTTCTAAGTTCTAGGGGACTGATGACCTCAGATGTCCCATAGTGCTCAGAGCCATTTGAACCATTTTTATGAGTTCACTTGGAAGGGGAAAGAGATAAGAGAAATGCTAGATAATTTAATAGAACATAGGAAAGTAGTGATGATGCCGTACTTCTCTTTTCTTGTGCTAACAGAACGAAGTGGTCTATCATTTGATCAGTTAAATTTGCGGTAACAGGTGTCGTGGTGTTAGATGGAAAGTGATTGCACTGGTTTCTTTCCTTAGTTGAACACCGCTCATTTCTCCACTAATTATGAATAAATGTAGTATTATAATTATTTATTTTTGTATTAATTTTTTATCTGTTCTTGAATAACACGTTCAAGCGCATGTGATGCTTGTGACGACCCTAGTATTATATCCTTTTTTAAATAAAATAACGTTGCTGGACAACAATTTTTCATTTAATAATTTGTGGAATTACTTGGATTATTGTAGCTACGTTACTACATACCATAACTTAGTTATTGTGGCCGTTCTTAATTATAAATTAACTGTCAATTAACCACTTGATAATGTTTCCATATGCACAGTAGTTTTGTGACCGCTAAATTCATGGGAGCCCCAGCATCACGGGACCTAGAGTGTTACGGATTAATATGAACAAATGTACTGTGTCAAGCCCAAGGGAGTTAACATCTAGCGAACCTAGGCATTGATAATGTTCAAGGTGGTTCCATCGAATTTGATGTGGCTTATTTGAGAGAAGTAGAGAACGAACAAATTTTAAGGCTTCTCATTCAATTTCGAGACCCATTAAACAATAGGTGGTTTGTTACTGATAAAATTCAGTAGTAGATTCAGTTGTTAGAGAATGTACTCGTTTGTCAAGTACCATATCATTTATCCCATTGAAAAAATTGAAAAATTAAGCCAGATTATTGACAAGTTACATGCAGACAGCGTCATTAGGCATCTATCTCACGTTATGTTTCACCTAGTTCTCCGATGCATAAGGCGAATGGCGCGGAGTAGAGGGCTGTGGCAGCTCATCATGCGCTCAGTCAAATAAATATACTACAGCCGGTTCCTTTGCTGGACTTGTGTAAATGCTTCATTTATTTTGCCAGGGCACGTTGTTTCGCTGTATTAGATCCTAACGAAGCCTACCATGAGTTGGCCTTAGCGGAAAACCGAAACTACTTTGAGCGATCTGTACCAACAAAAATTTGTTTGAATTCAGTGGCGTTCAATTTGGTTTATATTCAGTTACAGATTTTTCTTTTAAGTTTATTGCATTCGATTTTGAAGTATCTTAAGTACGTTCATAACAATTTGATGACGTAATGATATATACTAAAACTTTCCGGGAACCCAACGAACACTTGAGCCAAGTTGTAGATAATTTGTGAGACGTCGGTTTTACTGCTGAACCATCGGAAGTTAATATGGCCCATCATGAAATTTTATTTTTAGGGCATTTAGTATCTGCTGCCAAGTTGAGAAATGATCAAAAGCACATCAAAGCTATTCAGAATTTTCCTCTACCTAAAAGTATGTAATTTACAGCTCGGTCTGTCTATCTGTATGACAGAATATTATTAAAAAATCTATACCTAATTTTGCCCAGTTAGCTGATATCTTGGAGGAGCTGTGCTGTAAATCAATAGGTTTTCGGTGGACCGAAAACCAACAGGCCGCCCTTCATGCACTTAAATTGTACTGAGTTGCGCTCCTCCTTCGGCTATTCCAGAATCAATAGAAACCGGTGCCTCTGGTTCTGTGTTTGCAGCAGTGCCTCTCCAAGACCATGACGGGACAGAAAGCCGATCGTGTACTCTTCTAGATCAGTGCCTGTATCAGTGGGCCATAGGTGCTAGTGGTCCTTTTTGTCATGGATAAATTTAAGTTATCTCCAACACAAGGAATTTTTGTTGGAAACGGACCACCAGGTTTTAAGCGAAAGGTTCGAGAGTCCCCGTAATACTGGTAGGATTGTGCACTGGTCTGCCCTCACTTCTGTTTTTCGGTTTTCGGTAAAGCATATAAGGGGATCAGATAACCAGATCACAGACGCCTTGAACCTTGTGTTTGAGGTCCATCACACTGATCTGCAGACGTTTCAAGACAACCAGTGTGTTGCTTGGGTTTCGACGGTATTAATCAAAAGATTTTCGCTATTTGGTAATCTGAGGGTAAAAACAAGATATGTACCCATATACAGATCTTGAAGATAAACAATTGATGAATTACAAACTAAATAAAGGACTTCAATGTTATTGCACTAGTTGGGACCGAAAATTGAAAAACTGCCTCCTCAAGGGAATCTTCCCTGCCGTTTCTCGTTTTTTTGGTGAATCCTTATCTGGAGGACAGTTGTGGATTTATAAATGTATAACAAACGCGTCATCTGGCCTGGTCAATGAATGTGTGTCCTGAAAACTCGGTGGGCCTAAACGTAATATCCATCGTGACCTTCTCCTTTCAAACGGTGAAGAGAAGCCCATGGAGAAAGTGTTGTAGATTATTTGGGGATCCTTCCTCAAGCGAGAAATGTTAACGGATGTAGTTATATTTGTTATGGCCGATGCATTATCCTTATTTGTGTGGCTTCTACCCAGTTAGGAGATGACAGCCGGAGTAACTATTAATTTGGTTAATTTTTTCTTCTATTTTTGGGTAACCCGCTGGTTTTCGTATCTAGAGAGTTTAGAAAGTTCATCTTTGGGAATGTGATATCTCTTACTGTCATTATTCCTCATTATCCACTATCCACAGCCTTCCTTCGCAGGACGTCATGTTACAACTGCTTGTCCTAAGGAATCACTATAAGGAAAGGGGGGAAAATCGGCTCGGAAGTTAATAATCGAGAAAGCATATCCATTATGTCTTCGCCACGGTAAACTAGCAATAAGTGGGACAACGTCCGCCAGAGTGCACGGCGTCCCCCACATGCTCGATTTTAGATTACAGAGCCCGCATTCCTGGCCTCGGGGTGCGTTCCTTGTTTAGTGGCTCGGAGTCTTCATGCCTTTCGTGGCCACAAAACACGAGTAGCTGCAGTGAGCCACGCCGCTGAACCTCGCACCTGGTGCCTGAAACTGAGTAAATCTCGTCCTGACCACGCTGTACTCTGAAGGGATGGGCTGGTTGCAGACCGAGGGCAGCTGCGCTTAGGTAACTACAAGTTGTCTACTTCGTTGACTGACACTGTCAGTGGACGCCGAAGAAAGTTCGCCCGGTGAGAAGTATTTTAAAACAGTTGCTTGCTGCTTTCCTGTTTTTCACAGTCTAATGACTTATGACATTAGCTAACCTTTATTTAACTTGCCAAGTTTCATTTGCTCCTCCAGTGTCGTCGCAGTGAAATCGGGCTCTGGTTGTACTTTTAGTGATTAATGCGCTTCTGATAGAATATAAAAAAATTTAAATCACTGTCACTGGTTTGAAGGAGTGTTTTTTATACCTACATATGACTGTGCTTTCTTATCGACACTAATTCCTTCCTCCTCGATTGTTCTTAAATATATATTCTTCTTTTACTCAAGATGTTTATTGACAATTCTGAAATATTTGTTTTTACGTGCTCTATGTACAATCTGGAGTGGTCTGTTTCCGTATTTTTATTACTGTGCATGTTTTACACATATTCATGTTCACTGAGAGGCTTTCAAATGTCTTAGTCTCCGCGATATCCAGTTCAATGACCTGGGAAGACAAAAAGGTTACATCATCTCACCGAGCGGTGTGCACGTTAATATTTGGCAGAAAAGAGCAGCCGGTTACAGTAAATTGGGTACACTAACGCTCGTATTGTTTAGTACCGGTGGAGCATGTGTCTGATTATTTTGTAATTGTGTTAAGCTTCACGGTAACTGAATTATGTAGATTTATTAGCATTCGTGCAGCAATGGCCTCAAAATAAAATAATTTTTGTTCTTGGACATTTTCTGTCTATTAACTTCCACTCCCAGATGCTCGCTGATCACCATACCAAGAAATCTATGAAGGTGCCATATCTTGTATGAGTGTTGAGTGAAAAGAAGTAGTCGGGAACATTACCTAATGCATACTTTCATCTGCTGTTTCTACCGCAGTGCGTCACGCACTCAATCCATCACTTGATGGTCGTAAGGCACTAGTGCAGTGATTTAGCATTACGTTAGCTGTCCCACTCCAGTCTAAAAATGTAACCAACATTATTTTGAGCCGCGCGGAGTGGCCGCGCGGTTTAAGGCGCCATGTCACGGATTGCGCGGCCACTCCCGTCGGAGGTTCGAGTCCTCCCTCGGGCATGGATGTGTGTGTTGTTCTTAGCATAAGTTAATTTAAACAGTGTGTAATTTTAGGGACCGATGACCTCAGCAGTTTTGTCCCTTAGGAATTCACACACGTTTGAACATTATTTTGACGTTAATTATCGTCTGCTTTATTTTCTTTGTTCGTATTCCTGAAGCAGTCCTTCACTGACTCGATTGCCTCTTGGGTTTGGTCTCATAGCCATGCGGTTTCCGCTGCTGATTTCCGTAACAGGAAACATAGCTTGATGTTGCAACGTTGTTCTGTTTTGGCTGCAGCAACACTTAGTCATCCCCGTCTACCTGTCGGCTGCGTGCGGATGACGATTGGTCAATTGAAATAAATTTTTCGTTTTCTAACTACCTAATTATAATCCCGTCAGTACTATCGTTCGATTCCAAGGAGAGAAATTCTAGTTTCTTTTGAGTTATTAACAGTATTTTTCGAAGTGCCAGATATTTCAGTTGAGAATGAATATCCTGCATACATACTTGTGTTGGTGTGCCTCGCCTGCCCACCGCTTCCACTAGCAAATAGAACCCAACGAATGCCGCGCGGGATTAGCCGAGCGGTCTAGGGCGCTGCAGTCATGGACTGTGCGGCTAGTCCAGGCGGAGGTTCGAGTCCTCCCTCGGGCATGGGTGAGTGTGTTTGTCCTTAGGATAATTTAGTTTAAGTAGTGTGTAAGCTTAGGGACTGATGACCTTAACAGTTAAGTCCCATGTCATACACATTTGAACATTTTTTTCAGAACCCAATGAAGCGGCGTCATAGCGTGTATCATTGAAAGCTTCTGACGCGATCGTACTTGCAGGTATGCATCAAGCAGTCACTTTTAACACTGATAATCGAAGTTAATGCAGTTCAGGATTTGGGTGGAGAAGGGTTTGGAGTGGGGGGGGGGGGGGGGTATACGGACGAAAACTTATTTTATAAAGGAATTTATTCACAATCTAAATATTTTCATACAAACAAAATGACATCAGTAGAGTATTAGGCACTTAATAATAAATCAACGATTTTCGCTCAGAACCAATGATTACATAAAAATGAGTGTAACACAATAAAAAATAAACAAAAACCTACGTAAGCAATATAATACATACGACACTCAAGTGACCCCCAGCCAAGAGCAACAGAGCAGAAAGCAGTAACTTCACATTTTCCACTCATAGTGCCCTACAATCGGGCAGTAATTTAAAAAGAAGACAAATACGCCGGACCTTATCGATAACGTGAACATAGAAACGGGGATTAGCGATCATGATGTCATTAGAGGAACTGTGATTACTAAAAATAATAAATCAGTCAAGAAGGCTACAATGCCAGTTGTTAGCATTTCACTTAGACAGCCAACTGACATCACGTAGTTCCAGAAAGATGCACGTATAGGAATTACGGGCAAAGTTCAAGCAGATTGTAAATTTTGGTCTGGAAAACTGTGTGTCTAGTAAATGGATTAAGGATGTAAATGACCCACCATTGTTTAATAAAGAAATTCGGAAAATTCTGAGGAAGCAGAGGCTGTTGCACTCTCGCTTCAAAAGACAACGAACAAACGATGACTAGCAAAGATTAGCAGAGAGTCGTGCGTCTGTGAAAATATCAATGCGCGATGCATACAGCAACTACCACCGCCATATTGTAGCAAAAGACGTGGCAGAGAACCCGAGAAAATAAGGGCCCTACGTAAAATCACTAAGCAAGTCTAAGGGTTCCATCCAGTACCAGTGCGTTGTGACAGTTGAAGATAGCAAAACGGAAACTGAAATTTTATATTTCATGTTAAAGAAATCGTTCACGCAGGAAAATCGTATAGATATACCTTCATTTGACCATCGGAGAGTCTCCTGTACGGACGGCATAGTAGTAAGCATACTGGCGTAGATAAGCAATTGGAAGCTTTGAAAGCAAATAAGTCAGCACCTACGGATGGTAACCTAATTCCATTTTACAAGGACTACTCTACGGCAATTGCCCCTTATCTAGTCTGCATTTATTGCGAATCTCTCACCCAGCACAAATTCCCAAGCGTCTGGACACAAGCGCAGGTGTCTCCAGTATATATGGAGGGTAAAAGAACGAACTCGCAAAATTACAGAGCAAAATCTCGAACTTGGGTTTGCTGCAGAATTCTTGAACATCTTCTCAGTTCGAATATAATAACTTTCTTGTGTTCGGAAAATTTTTTTGTCCACGAATCAGCATGGTCTCAGAAAGCATCGCTTGTGCGAAACTCTGCTTGCCAGCGTTTGTTTGCCGATGATGCTGTGGTGTACGGTAAGGTGGCGTCGTTGAGTGACTGTGGGAAGATACAAGATAACTTAGATAAAATTTCTAGTTGGTGTGATGAATGGTAGCTAGCTCTAAATGTAAGAGATGTAAATTAATGCGAATGAGTAGGAAAAACGATCCCGTAGTGTTCGGTTACAGCTTTAGTAGTATCTTGCTTGACACAGTCACGTCGTTTAATTATTTTTATTTATTTTATTTACACGTCAAGTTCCGTAGGATGAAATTGAGGAGCAAATCTCCAAAGTCATGGAACGTGTCAGTACATGAAATTATAACATTAATGTAATAACAGATAAAAATAAAATGTTTATGGACCCAAAAAAGTGAATCCATACGTTTAAGTTAACTGAGTGAAAGCTGCTAATTCTTGGGAACAAGCTGATATTCTTAACAAGAAATGACAGTAAGGAATACATATATCGAGAGGCCAACGTCAGAATACCCAGACTCGTGAACAGCGGTCGACAAGAGCTTCATAAAGTTACACCACTTTTGCCCGAACCGCCCATTTCTGAGCCAGAAATACCCATTAACAGTGATAAGAGCTACCCCTGAATATAATACCATACGACATAAACTAATGAAAATAAGCAAAGTAGACTAATTTTCGTGTCGAACGATCACTCACTTAAGATACCGCTTGAATCGTAAAAATGGCAGCATTAAGTCTTTGAGCGACATCCTGAACGTGGGCTTTCGACGACAGTTTACTATTTACCTGAACACCTAGAAATTTGGACTGTTCAGTTTAACTAATCATATGCCCATCCTCTGAAATTAAAACGTCAGGTTCTGTTGAACTGTGTGTTAGAAACTGTAAAAACTGAGTCATACTGTGATTTAGCGTTAGTTTATTTTCTACAAGCCATGAACTTAGGTCATGAACTGCACTATTTGAAACCGAGCCAGTGTTGCACACAACATCCTTTACTACCAAGCTAGTGTCATTAGCAAAGCAGAAATATTTTAGAGTTACCCGTAATACCAGAGGGCATATCGTTTATATAAATAAGGAACAGGAGTGGGCCCAACACTGATTCCTGGGCCACCCCCTCCCCCCTCCCACTTGACAGTACCCCACTCAGACCCAACATCACAACCAATCTCAACATTGTGAATAATGACCTTTTGGTGTCTATTGCTAAAGTAAGAGGTGAACCAATTGTGAGCTACTCCCCGTATTCCGTAATGGTCCAACTTCGCGAGCAATATTTTGTGATCAACGCAATCAAATGCCTTAGTTAAATCAAAAAATATGCCTAGCGTTCGAAACATTTTGTTTAATCCGTCCAGTACCCCACAGAGAAAAGAGAATATAGACTTTTCAGTTGTTAAACGACTTCTAAAGCCGAACTGTACATTTGATAGCAAATCGTCCGATATAAAATAATCTATTATCCTTACATACAAAGCCTTTGCAATAACTTTTTGAAACACTGATGGCAGAGAAATAGGTCTAAAATTGTCTACATTATCCCATTCTCCCTTTTTATAAAGCGGCTTTTCTACTAAATACTTTAATCGTTCACGAAACTGACCATTCCTAAAGGAAAAATTACAAATATGGCTAAATATAAGGCTAACATGTACAGCACTCCATCATATCCATGAGAGTCCTTAGTCTTCAGTGATTTAATTATTGGCTCAATCTTCCCTTTATCCGTATCACAGAGGAGAATTTCAGACATCAATCTCGGAAAGGCATATGCGAAGAAAGTTATATAATTCCCTGTAGAAACTAAATTTTTATCAATTCACCAGCAATGCTCAGAAAATGATTGTTAAATACTGTACAAATATCTGATTGATCAGTAACAGAAATATTTTTTACTACGAACTGACTTTATATCGTCGACCTTGTGCTGCTGACCAGATATTCCTTCACAACTAACTATATGGTTTTAATTCTATCTTGTGACTTAGCTATTCTATTTGCATACCACATACTTTTTGCCTTCCTAATAACATTTTTAAGCACGTTAAAATACTGTTTATAGTAGCTACTGTACCTTGGTTGTGACTACTTCTAACATTTTGTTATAATTCCCACTTTGTTCTACATGATATCTTTATCCCACTTGTCAGCCTCACGGGCTGCCTATTACTGCTAGTACCCAGTTTAGAACGTTCTAATGGAAAGCAACTCTCAAAGAGCATGAGGAATGTGTTAAGGAAAACATTGTATTTATCATCTATGTTAACGGTACTATCAACATTCTGCCACTCTTTTTCCTTGACAGGGTTTAAAAAACTCTCTATTGCTGTTTGATTAACTTTCCTACGCGATATTTGTTTGAGTATAGAAGCCTTTTAGTGTTAAAATTTGTGCATCGTGGTCTGAAAGGCCAATCACCCTTTTACTAACAGAATGCCCATCTGGTAATGAAGATTGAATAAAAATATTGTCTATGGCTGTGCTACTGTTCCCCTGCACCCTAGTTAAAAAAAACACAGTCTGCATCAGATCATCTGAATTTAGGAGATCTACCAACATATTTTTTCTTGCCCCATCATATACACAATTTACATTGAAGTCACCACATACAACTAATTTCTGGTACTTCCTATAAAGTGAATGTATAAACCTCTCTAGTTTGAGCAGAAATGCTCTGAAGTCGGAGTTAGGGGACCTATAAACAACAACAATTAGAAGTTTAGTTTCACTAAATTCAACTGCCCCTGCACAACATTCAGCTATCTGTTCAGTGCAGTGCCATGATACCTCAATGGACTCAAATGGAATAATGTTCTTTACGTCCATAGCCACTGCCCCACCTCACAAGGAACTCCTTGAGAAACATCCAGACAATCTATATCCTGGTAAGGGAAGCCTCTGAATTGTCAAATTATTTAAGTGGTGTTCAGATGTACCAGTAATTTCAGAGCCAGCATCTATAAGCAGTTCACTAGCTTTATCTCTAGTACTTCTGGGCGTAACACTGTAAAGCGATATGAGATGGAACGATGATGTGAGGACTGTGGCAGGGAAGGCGAATGATCGACTTCGGTTTGTTGGGAGAATTTTAGGAAAGTGTGGCTTATCTGTAAAGTGAGCCGCATATAGGACGCAAGTGCGACCTATTCATGAGTATTGCTCGAGTGTTTGGGAGGTATCATGTCGTATTAAAGGAAGACACAGAGCAGTTCAGATGGGATGCTCGATTCGTTACCGGTAAGTTCGAACAACACGTAAGAGTTACTTAGATGCTATGGTAACTCAAATGGGAATCCCTGGGGGGAAGACGACGTTCTTTTTGAAGAACACTACTGAGAAAATTTTGAAAACCGACATTTGAAGCTAACTGCCGAACGATTCTACTGCCGCCACATACATTGTGCGTAAGGACCACGAAGATAAGATACGAGAAATTAGGGCTCATGCGGAGTCATATAGATCGTCGTTTTTCCCTCGCTCTGTTTGGGAACCGAGCGAGGTGGCGCAGTGGTTAGCACAGCGGGCTAGCATTCGAGAGGACGACCGTTCAAACCCGTGTCCGGCCATTCTGGTTTAGGTATTCCCACATTTCCCTCAATCACTTCAGGAAACTGATGGGAAGGTTCCTTTGAGCGGTCACGGCCGATATCCTGCCCCATCCTTCCCTGATCCGAGCTTATGCTCCATCTCTAATGATCTCGTTGTCGACGGGACTAATCTCCCTCTTCTACTTGCGGGCGGAACGGGAAAGTAAATGACTAGTAGTGGTACAGGGTACCCTTTGCCATACGCCATACTATGGCTTGCGGAGTATATATGTAGACGTAGGTAAATGGATATAATTACAATAGGGTCTATCTCTACTATAAAAAACCTCCACCACCAGCTTACTACTGCTACATGCAACATGGCTGCTAATGCTACTCTAGTATATGGACAACAACAGCAACATAAAATTCAGAAAACTTATAGCTATCACCGTATCTGGAACGCCTTCAATGTGATCACAGATAAAATACAGACTATGTGTCATACAATGGCAGAACACACCCTCAGCATGGAAATAAGTCACAATGCGAAAGCGCACTCTAGGGAGTCCACTTGTAACGAGCACTCCATGATCAAAACTCGTACACCTTCCACTGGGTGTCGTCACTGTGGAGCTGTGGCTACTGTGTACAGTACCCACCGTACCATAATCTGAGTCTGATGACTTGTCAGATACCCACCAAATACAACACGCCACTAAAACACACTTCTAGTACTTCATATGTTACAGGAATAACAAAACCACTCTCCTCCATATCTAGTTGCGATTGCGGCTGCCCATGGCAACAACTTGTGGACTGCCACATCACCCCAAGCAAACCTACATAGAGTACCACATCAGGGCCGGGGCCACACCGTCAGTCTTCTCCCACTAGAACCACCACTTTCTAAGACCCCTCCCCCCCCCCTCCCCCCGAGGCCCAGTCCTTTTCCCCTGCTCTTCCACTGACAACCTCAGCCATCGTCCAAGGCCTGGCCACAGGCGAAGTGCTGCAAGATTGCTGGCCGGTCCATCATAGCCCTATCGCTGTTCTGCAACAGATGTTGGCAGTACAAATCTGTGCAGCTCCATTCACTCTTACTGCAACACATCCAGGTTCAACCCACCCCTATGAACAGCCTCGGGCCAGAAAATGTGCAGCAGACTTGTTCGCTGATTCCATCGCGCTGGTCTCCAAATGATTTCAGTGCATCTTGGTGCAGCAGAGTAAGCCTCTGCAAGTCGCTCCATCCTACCTCAGTTCGGAGCAGCGCTACTGCCACTCAGACGACACCAACAGCGTCCTCTGGCTGAAATAAGAACGTCAGAACAGCGGTGCAGTGGCAGCTGAATAGAAAGCAAGGCAACCGCATCGCAGAATTCAATCTCACGTCATACTGATCAAGGGGTCGTAGGTAAACAGGAAGGGCAGAACACAATTATAACAATGAGAAGAGTCCAAATTGGACTCTTTTCGATGTGCACTCTAAGATAAAAAAAAATAAAATAAAAAGAAATTGACACATCACGAAGGAGGAAGCCGAATGAGACGGAAATCAGTAGATTGAATGTTCTTGAACAGACAAACAAATAATTACAATTTCATAAAAATTGAATGATTTATTCAAGAGAAGGAGCTACACAAATTGAACAAGTTGGTGATTCATTGGTCCACTTCTGGCTATAATGGAAGCTGTTATTTGGCTTGACATTCATTGACAGAGTTGTTGGATATCCGCCTCAGGGATATCTTGTCAGATTGTGTCCAACTGGAGCGTGAGATCTTCAAAATCCTGAACTGGCTGGAGGGTCCGGCCCAAAATGCTGCAAACTCTCTCAATTGGGGAGAGATATAGCGGCGCTACTGGTCAAGGTAGCGTTTGGACAGCATAAGGACAAGCATTAGAAACACTCGCCGTGTGCAGACGAGAATTATGTTGCTGAAATGTGAGCTCTGGGTGGATTGCCAAGAGCCGGCCGAAGTGGCCGTGCGGTTAAAGGCGCTGCAGTCTGGAACCGCGAGACCGCTACGGTCGCAGGTTCGAATCCTGCCTCGGGCATGGATGTTTGTGATGTTCTTAGGTTAGTTAGGTTTAACTAGTTCTAAGTTCTAGGGGACTAATGACCTCAGCAGTTGAGTCCCATAGTGCTCAGAGCCATTTGAACCATTTTTTTTGGATTGCCAAGAAGGGCACCAAAACAGGGCGTAGAATATCGTCGACGTACCATTGCACTGTATGGGTGTCGCGGGTGACAACCAAATAGATCCTGCTATGGAAAGAAATGGCAGCCCAGATCGTCACTCCTGGCTGTCAGGCCGTATGACGGACGACAGTTGGTATCCCAGCAGTGTCCGCGGCGTCCCCAGAGACGTCTTCGCTGGTCATTGGGGCTCACTTCGAAGCGGGACATCACTGAAGACAGTTCCACTTCAGTCCATGAGATTCCATGCCGAAAACGTGTCTGGAGACACCCTGGGCAGCAATTAGATACCAACCTGCCTATAGCCCACCGTACGGCCTAACAACCATTAGTGACGGTCTGTAGTGCAATATCTTGTCGTAACAGAGCTCCTTTGGTTATTATCGCGGCACCCTTACAGCACAGCCGTACGTCGACGATATTCTTCGCCTTGTTTTGTTGGCCTTCATGGCGAAACACCTTGGCCTGACATTTCAGCATGATAATGCCTGCCTGCACACGATGAGGATTTCTACTGCTTGTATTCATCCCTGCCAAACCGTAGTCTCTCTACAATTCAGAACGTTTGGAGTATTACGGGCAGGGCCCCTCCAATTCGCTCTGGATTTTGACGATCTAAAGTGTCAGTTAGATTTTGGCACGGTGTCGGTCAAGGGGACATCCTACAATGCTATCAATCAATGCCAAATCGAATAACTACTTGCATAAGGGCCAGAGGTGGACCAACGCATTATTGACTTCCTCGATTTGTGAATCTCTTTCTCTTGAAAAACCATGCAGTTTTCCTGAAACTGTAAAAATTTGTTTTCCTATGTATGTACATCACATCTACCGATTTCCATCGCATTCGGACAAATCCTTCGCGGTGCGTCGCTCTCTCTGCCTCTCTCTCTCTCTGTTTTTTCGTCTTAGAGTGTCTTCTGCATTCATGATGTACAAAGCAACAAATGTGCACTAATGTTCAATGGCCGGTCGCTGTGGCCAAGCGGTTCTAGGCGCCTCAGTCCGGGACCGCGCTGCTGCTACGGTCGCAGGTTCGTATCCTGCCTCGGGCATGGATGTGTGTGCTGTCCTTTGGTTAGTTAGGTTTAAGTAGTTCTAAGTCTAGGGGACTGATGACCTCAGATGTTAAATCCCATGGTGGTTAGAGCCAGTTTAGACCCAATGATCAACGATATCAGGATCATTTATTATCAAGGATCAGTTAAGATAAAAGTCACAACGATGGAAACGATGAAGCCCCTTGAAGGCTGAGACGAGTGTGAGAGAGAAATGAGTTGCAAAAGTGGATCATGGTGGCGCTGTACCAAGCTTGTAAGCTGGATCATCTCGACAAGTTGGGCTGACAACTGTCATTTGCACCCGAGGTTCTCTGCGATGAAAACAGGCACTACGTGCTGGCTGACCGGAAAACCGACAAAAGCCAGGCTAGGTGACCCTGCTGGTTCCTCAATGTCTGACCTTGACCCTTGTTTATCATTGAACGAGACCTTGAATTGCTTAGACTGAATGGGTAAATCGGTTGGGGTCATATGGGGTAAGAGAGAGACTTCTGCAGCTGCTGAGTGTTTGAAGATAGTAGCTACAGTGATATTATTTCGCGTAGTTCTGTGAACGGGTAGCGCTAAAAAGTTTCGGACGATTGAGATCGCATAGCAGTATTCCCATCACGAGCCATTTAAAAAATCAGTCCCAGGAGGAAAACACACATACTCTCAGGACAGGCACTATATCCTATTGACAACTCAAGTGGCCTCTCCTACAGAAAGCAATATCTGTCTTACCGGCAGTTGTGAAGGAACTTTCTAGGTCTCTTATGTTGCGATTACTTGGATGGTCCTAGCGCCAAGTACCTCTCAGGAATGTGCCCCTGCGTTATCGTCGTCCTTCTTCAAAAACAGTAGCTTTCCTAAAGGTCACTAGCTTAGAATTAACCTGTCCCAAAATTACACCTTTAAAGAGAGAATAACGTTAAGTAATTTCCCTCACACTTTGGTTGAGGGGACACAGAGAGAGTCGAAAAGCAGTTTTTTTTATTTTAGTTCATAGCTTAATTGCACAATAAAGTAAATGTAGTATAAGACACTGTTCAAACATAAGATTGTTACCACAAAAGGAATCATCCACAGCCTCTACTCAAAACATCTACATAGTTAGTACGACTGTGATGATGGTTACAGGTCTCACATAGTATCAGAGATTACGACTATCGTCTCGGTTGTGGTAGTCTGTGCGAATATCAGGGCTTCCGAAATGGAAGACATTTGCTTACCTTGCGGAATTTTTACGGACATTAGCGGCTGTATAGTGAATTTCAATTTGCATTCGAGAGCTCTAGAGTGCTTCCAGTTTTGTTTTTCGGAGATGGTACAGGACTTCACTATGAAATGCTAGTATGTCGGAGATATCCTCTACATTGATGTGCCAGAAACTCGTCCGGGCAGCATCACTGGCAAGGAATGGCTGCTAACGCACGGCGCATGTAGTATCCCTGAGCGTGCTGTCCGTGTGTAGGGTGGGGAAGGCGCGTGGTCTATCTGAGTTTGACCGAGGGAAGATCGTAATGTCCTGGAAGCTCGGCACCAGCATTTCGGAAACTGCACGACTTCTCGAGTGTTCGAGGAATGCTGTGGTGAGTGCCTTCAACACGTCACGAAACCAAAGTGAAACACGTCCAGATGTCGTAGGTTTGGGTGGCTACCCCTCATTACAGATATCGGACGTTTAGCCGGGGCAGACGGTAAAACAGGACAGGCGGTGAAGTGTGAGGGAACTAAAAACATTTTAATGCTGGGCAGAGTACAACTGTGTCCGAACACACGGTGCACCGAACACTCTTAACGATGGGCCTTCAGAGCAGACGACCCATGCATGTAACAATGTTGACATCACGACATCATCAACTACGACTGAAATGAGCACGTGACCATCGGCACTGAACGTTGGTGCAGTGGGAGACTGCTGTATAGTCTTATGAATCCTGATACCTTCTTCAACCTGTCGATGGGGGGGCTCGAATCCGTCGCCTTCCAAGGGAACAGCTCCTTGACACCTGTTCTGTGGGACGGACACAAGCTGGCGACGGCTCCATTATGCACTGGGAACGTTAACGTGGGCATCCGTGGGTCCAGTGCAGCTCGTGCAAGGCACCAAGGCAGTCAAGGCATATTGCAGACCACATACACCCCTTCATGACGATCTTGTTTCCCGACGGTAGTGACATTTTTCAACAAGATAACGCTCCATGTGACAAGGCCAGGAGTGTGATGGGTGGGGAGTTCCAAGTGATGTCCTGGCCCCTCAACTCACTAGTTCTGAACCGGAAGAAACACATCTGGGATGTGACTAAACGTGGCGTCAGGGCTCATCGCCACCCTTCCAGGAATTTACGGGAATTAGGTGATTTGAGTGTGCAGATGTGGTGCTAACTTCCTCCAGCGGCCTACCAAGGCCTCATTGCTTCTATACCATGCGCGTCGAAAAAAAAATGACTTGCTCCACCCCTTCTGCGTGACCTGACACCTGGAATTAGTTGATCTTTGCAGTGAGGCACAGTTGATACTTAGCTGTGTATGAATAACTTCAGCTCGTCATTTGTGGAATACATACGTCCCTAAATTTGACTGCATTGTCATACAAATCGAATAATTATTTATAAAGTTGCAAGTAGGTAATAGTCAACTATTTAAATAATACTGACACAAAACACGTAGTTGCATGGGGGTTTAATTAAATTTTTATTATGCAAATAATTTCGTTGTCTGTCCGGTTACGCAGTCTCGTAACCGGTCGGCCCTGACTGGTATTTGTACGCATTCTGACTGCATAGAACAACAACAAAGAATGAAAGAAAACTTCCGTTAACACAATTAATTAATTAAGTCCCCAACAACTATAAAACCTACGAAACAACAAAACACAAGTGTAGCTGTTCTGTGTGTGGAAGTGTGATTCAACGTACACATCTGGCACAGTTCTTCCTCAATAAGACCAGATATTTCAAACACCATTTATACTGAAGTAATTAAAAAAAACCAGAAATACTATAATTGCACATAGAAACCAGAAATACAGTCTAATACAAGAACACGAGCCAGATGCTTTGTTGACTGAACCTGTGACGAAGAGGCATTATTGTTTAAGACATTGAAATAATAAAAAAGGATTTTTTTTTTACCTTCATATACATTGACGAAAAGCACATTACAGCATCCCTAATCCAACAACATTTGGTGTCTAGCCCATCAAAACAATACTACAAGTTCTAAACAAGACTCTCCATGGGAACTTCTCAACAACGACACGCTACTGCAACATCTCCACAAGCACTCTCTACCACCGCTTATCGACAAGAACTGCCCGTGGAGGCGGCTGAATAATACTCTTTGGCGCAATCTCTGGCGCTGTGACTCAGTGTAGCCACCTTTCATATGCCCCTCCTCCACGGGCTAGAATTTGATGGTATTTTTGCCAGCATTGGTGGTGAAAATACCACCAAATTCGTCCAAAAAATACAGAAAAAAATTAAAAAGTAATATTAATAAGTAAATATCACATAACTAAATAAATTTTGGCTTTGCACTGACCCTTCAATAACCTAATATATAAAATACAGTAAGGAATACAAATGCTTTCATACATGTGATTTTACATAACAGTTAACATAAGTATTATTCAGTCAATGGCACCAGAAATGACGAACAGGTGCAGGTAAGAATCTCATAACATTTCATAAACAGTAAACACACAAATAATCAGTTTTTACAAATATTCACAAAAAATCTTTTCAATAGTTCAGTAAACAAGTGGGACTCCTCAGAGTAGTTGACAGTTCCAGCAGTAGCCCCCAGCAATGTTGAACAGCTGCAGACACCAACAAGTGACATTATGTCAGTAGAAGCAGTTCCATCAGTGGCACCCAGCAATGGTGAACAGGTGCAGACACCAACAAGTGACATCATTTCAGTAGCAGCAGTTCCATCAGTGGCACCCAGTAATGTCGAACAGGTGCAGACACCAACAAGTGACATTATTTCGGTAGAAGCAGTTACATCAGTAGCACCCAGTAATGTTGAGCAGGTGCAGACACCAACAAGTGACATCATTTCAGCAAAAGCAGTCCATCACTGGCACCCAGTAATGTTGAACAGGTGCAGACAGCAACAAGTGACATCATTTCAATAGAAGCAGTCCATCAGTGGCACCCAGCAATGTTGAGCAGGTGCAGACACCAACAAGTGACATTGTTTCAGTAAAAGCAGTCCATCAGTGGCACCCAGTAATGTTGAACAGGTGCAGACAGCAACAAGTAACATTATTTCAGTAAAAGCAGTCCATCAGTGGCACCCAGTAATGTTGAGCAGGTGCAGACAGCAACAAGTAACATTATTTCAGTAGGAGCAGTTCCATCATTGCACCCAGTAATGTTGAGCAGGTGCAGGCACGAACAAGTGACATCATTTCAGTAAAAGCAGTCCATCAGTGGCACCCAGTAATGTTGAGCAGGTGCAGACAGCAACAAGTAACATTATTTCAGTAGAAGCAGTTCCACCAGTGGCACCCAGTAATGTTGAACAGGTGCAGACACCAACAAGTGACATTATTTCAGTAGAAGCAGTCCATCAGTGGCACCCAGTAATGTTGAACAGGTGCAGACACCAACAAGTGACATTATGTCAGTAGAAGCAGTTCCATCAGTGGCACCCAGCAATGGTGAACAGGTGCAGACACCAACAAGTGACATCATTTCAGTAGAAGCAGTTCCATCAGTGGCACCCAGCAATGGTGAACAGGTGCAGACACCAACAAGTGACATTATTTCGGTAGAAGCAGTTCCATCAGTAGCACCCAGTAATGTTGAGCAGGTGCAGACACCAACAAGTGACATCATTTCAGCAAAAGCAGTCCATCACTGGCACCCAGTAATGTTGAACAGGTGCAGACAGCAACAAGTGACATCATTTCAATAGAAGCAGTCCATCAGTGGCACCCAGCAATGTTGAGCAGGTGCAGACACCAACAAGTGACATTGTATCAGTAAAAGCAGTCCATCAGTGGCACCCAGTAATGTTGAACAGGTGCAGACAGCAACAAGTAACATTATTTCAGTAAAAGCAGTCCATCAGTGGCACCCAGTAATGTTGCGCAGGTGCAGACAGCAACAAATAACATTATTTCAGTAGAAGCAGTTCCATCATTGCACCCAGTAATGTTGAGCACGTGCAGGCACGAACAAGTGACATCATTTCAGTAAAAGCAGTCCATCAGTGGCACCCAGTAATGTTGAGCAGGTGCAGACAGCAACAAGTAACATTATTTCAGTAGAAGCAGTTCCACCAGTGGCACCCAGTAATGTTGAACAGGTGCAGACACCAACAAGCGACATTATTTCAGTAGAAGCAGTCCATCAGTGGCACCCAGTAATGTTGAACAGGTGCAGACACCAACAAGCGACATTATTTCAGTAGAAGCAGTCCATCAGTGGCACCCAGTAATGTTGAACAGGTGCAGACACCAACAAGCGACATTATTTCAGTAGAAGCAGTCCATCAGTGGCACCCAGTAATGTTGAACAGGTGCAGACACCAACAAGCGACATTATTTCAGTAGAAGCAGTCCATCAGTGGCACCCAGTAATGTTGAACAGGTGCAGACACCAACAAGCGACATTATTTCAGTAGAAGCAGTTCCATCAGTGGCACCCAGTAATGTTGAACAGGTGCAGACACCAACAAGCGACATTATTTCAGTAGAAGCAGTCCATCAGTGGCACCCAGTAATGTTGAACAGGTGCAGACACCAACAAGCGACATTATTTCAGTAGAAGCAGTTCCATCAGTGGCACCCAGTAATGTTGAACATGTGCAGACACCAACAAGCGACATTATTTCAGTAGAAGCAGTCCATCAGTGGCACCCAGCAATGTTAAACAGGTGCAGACACCAACAAGTGACATTATTTCAGTAGAAGCAGTCCATCAGTGGCACCCAGTAATGTTGAACAGGTGCAGACACCAACAAGCGACATTATTTCAGTAGAAGCAGTTCCATCAGTGGCACCCAGTAATGTTGAGCAGGTGCCAGTAACAGTCCATAGTATTCACTATCACTAATTAGACAGTTCATCAAAGTTCATTAGCACAAATTAAACATCTTCTAGTGGCACCCTTCATGTTGAACAATTGTACGTAACAGTCCATAATATTCACTATCACTAATTAGACAGTTCATCAGAGCTCATCAGCAGAAATTAAACATTTCCAAGTGGCACCCAGCAATGTTGAATAGGTGCAAGCACGAACAACAGTTTGAAGGCACACACAATTGCTTTTACAAAATTATTATCAATGCTCTTGCACTAAACATACAAATTATAATAAACACACAAATGATATCAGATAATTGTCATATTAAATATTACAAATACACGAATATCAGTAAACCTATAATATTTATGGGTGTCAGTGCAAGCCACAACAAACAAGTAAAATAATATTTAGGAGATAGGTCGGTACCAATTATTTGGGATTAGGAAAGGAAAACACACAAAACACACTCACTCATCTCACATCCACATATTAAGTACTATTGTGTAATTGAATAGTGTTAACTGTGTAAATGCAATTCTGGCCCAAATTTTATGTTCAACTTGTGTATCAAGTAGTAGTGGCAGCAATGTATAACAGTCAATAATAGTTAGTCAACGTCGTAGTCATCATGTCAAGACCAATGTTTGCCAAGCCAAATCAAAATGTACTATTGCTGAACAACTGTCAGTGTGCCAAGATACGCAATTACTTCCTGTCTCCAAAAAAAAAAAAAAAAAGTATACTGCTTAGTGATTTAACAAAGTATGTGTGTAGACAAGCTTCCTTCCGCTTGAGTGTTCTAGTCTGCTATCTTCATCCTCCTCGTTCCATATAGACCAACAAACAAAAAAAATGCTCCTCACTTACTTCACCTCTTATCCACCAAAACTCTAATAATCATCATCATCACATAATCTTAATACTTCAATAATACCTCTTACGTCGATACATATAAACCTTATCATCATCATTTACGTTACCTCTAGTCCACCAGAACTACAATAATCATCAACTTCACACAATCTCAATACCTCAATATTTACCTTACCTCTTGTCCACCAAAACTCCAATAATCATCAACTTCACACAATCTCAATACTTCAATAATACCTCTTCAATACGTCGATACATATAAACCTTATCACCAATATCATTTCACTTCCATAACAACTCTTTCCTCTAGTCAGTCTCCTCGAACAAGTCCAGACAAAATCCTAGTGCAAACTTCAATTCATCATCCCATACAATCCGAAGACACAATGTCCACACACAACCTCTGTGTAGTCCACCTGAGCCAAATCTTCTACTCATTATGAATTATAAAATACATGTTGGTTACCTTGTCCATCATAAAATAAAAGAAATACATACATGACCTCTAACAGCGTTTAGTTCGAATAACTTTCAGTAAGCAAGTACGAGTACGGATTGTGTATGATCATAATATTTGACAGTGTGTACACCACGTCAAGAATCATGGCAAAACAGAAGCAAACATGTGGAGTATTTCTTGTGTCAAGTGTCACTTACTATTTCAATTGCTCACGAAGAATGCAGTGTAATAACTGTCAATGGTCTAAATCTAGTGTTGGTATTTCATGTCGTTAGCTTCCTTCCTATTAGCATAAATTTATACAGCTTCCATAAAAACCTCCAGCTCATGTGACTTCAATGAAGTTTCTTGTACCAATGTCGTTCGTAGAATTATAGCAGTTCATTTTCTTATCTTAAAATATAAGGCACTGAGCGTAAGCAAAACATGCAATAGCGAGTAAACATACCAGTAGAGAACAGAATGTTAACAAGTGGATGTATCACAATCCCTATAACGAGGATCTGCCAAGCGAACAATCTATAGTTAATACCATAGTGTGACCTAAACTCAATGTTCGTACACTGTACATCAGCATTGCTATATACCAAATTAAAGAATAGTTATGACAACAAGCAGAAATGTGTAAATATGCACTCTATACGCAATGCAACAAATATATATCTTACACAATAAACAGGTAATTAGCATCATATCAGCATAAGCAAATAAATGTTCATATGTAATCTTAATAAGTAAACATGAAGGCGCAAGCAGATAAATCACAAAGTATAACTTACATAAATAACCATATCAGCACAACTAATCATGTGACAATTATAATTTAAATAAATAAGCACAGCAGGCACATAATAAAAAAAATGTGACATCAGTGAAAAAGCAGTGCAGCCAAGCGATGCATAATATACATAATTAACAACCCTGTTCATTAATCAATCATTGTCAAAATCAGTTAACACAAAGTATAGATCACGTAATCGCGAGCAGCAAATTACGTCTAAAGTACGTACCTAAGGGGAAATATGTTACCTGGAAAATAAACCCAACTTATAGTTATCTTTTTAGTTTATTAGTTTCTTCTTCGAAATTACATTCTTCCTGAAAATTTCTCGATAGCAAGTCCTCTTAACGTCGGACGCACACAGAATTTACCTGAAGTTCTTAAATATTTTATACAACTGTATCCTGAAAAATTCTGAACGTTAATAACATAATTTATCAAGTCACTATAGCTTTATACTGAATTTAATCAGAGAAATTAGACTGTGTATTTGTTTACGGCTGTCAGTGCATTCGCACTGATCGCTCGATCAGCTGTAGGTACGCATGACGTAGGAAGTAATTGTTTGCGGTCAACGACTGCCTTGTGCGGCTCGCAGACTTGACTGTTGCTTTGAGTATGTGCCGCCGCCGGAACACGACGCGGTATCCTTGCATTCTCCGTGTGTTTACGTATAACTGTTAGTCATAAATGGGTAGTGGCCGCAAAAGACAACACAGCTGATGAACAGAAGCATTAGTTCGCGCAGCTGACCAAAGTATGTGAAATTCCTGTTCCTCAAATTAAAGGACTGTAGTAGCAGTATTGAAATATAAAGGGCAAAAACATTTATTTGTGTTTTGTGAGTGTCATAAATTGGTAGTGGCAGCAGAAGATAACACAGCTGATGGACAGAAGCATTAGTTCGCGCAGACTTGACTGTTGCTTTGAGTATGTGCGGCCGCCGGAACACGACGCGGTATCCTTGTACTCTCCGTATGTTTACGTATAACTGTTGGTTTCTCGAAAGTATGTCATTCCACAAAAATTTTAACGTTCGATATGTGATGTATTCCCTTAGAGCGCCGAGATTTAAGAGTTTCTACTTCGACAGTGTTATTATGAATAATTTTGCGAACTCTATATGGACCGTTATAAAGCAGAAAAAATTTGCGACACAAGCCTTTTCCTTTGTGAGACAAACGGTGAGACTTAATTAACACCTTTTGACCAACTGACAAGGTTTTTAAACGACCAGGACGTTTAGCTGATTTCTCTCTTCTAGCAGTCGCAGATGCAATATTTTGCAGAGCCAGATTAACAACTTCAGAATGCCGCAGTTTCCGTGAAGGCGGAGAAGGAACGATTTCAGAAATGCGATTTGTCGGTGCTTTATTTTTTAATATCAATATTGGCGGTAAAGAAGTTGAATCATTAGGGAGTTCATTCAGAATGTTTTGAAAAATATGAAGATACTGATCCCATGTTCTGTGATTCTGATGACAATAAAGTCGACACAATTTGTTGATTTCCTTCATCCATCTCTCTGAAGCGTTAGATTGAGGGTGAAAAAGTGAAATGAAAATTGGTTTAATCTTACGACGCCGTAGAGTACGAAGCCAAATTTTAGAACGAAACAGTGATCCATTATCTGATATAACTTTATCAACATGATCCACTTCTTTAAGAAAATGATTGATGAAAGCATTAGATACTGAACGAGCTGTTGCTTTGCGTAAAGGAGTAAAACACACATGTTTTGATGTGAATTCCACTGTTACCAAAATGTACGCAAAACCATTGGAAGAACGAACCACGGGACCGAACGAATCGACTGCAGCCATGTGCTTTACTTTCGATGGAATAATAGGAAACAACGGTACTCTGTGAGAAATAGTTGGCGGCTTAGCCTTTTGACATAATTTGCATTTGGCAAGAACAGATCGAATACGTTTTTCCATATTACTGAAGTAGCAATTTTCTCGTAATCTATGAAAGCATTTTCTGGGACCAAAGTGTGCATAACTGAAATGTGTGTACCAAATCAATTTATTAACCCACTCATCAGGAATACAAACTAACCAAACAGAGTTGTCGACGATTTTCGTTTAAAAATAATATCATTGCGAATTAAATAATACTGTCTGATCGCTACGCTTTCCTTTCTCTTCCACTTCTCCTTAATGTCCTTCCAGATTGGATCCTTATTTTGCTCCTTAGCGATGTCCTGGAGCGAAGACGAAATAAAATTCTCAAACGCAACACCTTTAACAAACATCAAACAATAATTGTTTCCTTTGCAGTCCTCTTCAGCACTTTGTTTCAAACCCATAGGTGCACGTGATAAAGCATCAGCAATAATATTTGAAGAACCCTGTATGTAAACAATACTAAAATCAAATTCCTGTAGATACAGAGCCCATCGTGAAAATCTTCCATGTGTTAATTTTGTTGACATAAGAAATTCCAAAGCTCGATGATCGGTGTACACCTTAGTATGCCTGCCATACAAAAAGATGCGAAATTTTGTGAAAGCCCAAACAACAGCCAAAGCTTCAAGTTCCGTAATCGAATAATTCTTTTATGATTTAGAGAGAACACGACTTCCAAGTGCAATAGTTTTCTGTACTACAACGCCGTTTTCTTCTGTCTCTTGAAATAAATGTGCACCTAGGCCTTTGTATGATGAGTCCGTCGCCAAACAAAAATCTTTAGAAAAATCCGGGTGTGAAAGAAGTGGAGCAGCAACTAAAGCATCACGAAGTTGTTCAAATTCTGATTGAGATTCCTCATCCCAACACCAATTAGAATTCTTTCCAGACAGTTCACATAAACGAGGTGTGGCCAAATTGTCCAATCCAACAAAGCGTCTAAGAAAATTACAGACACCAAGGAAACTACAAACATTACGTTTTGTAGTAGCAACAGCATAATTACGAATAGCATCTAGTTTCTCTGGATCAGGAAGAATAACTTCTGTAGAAATAATATGACCGAGAAATTTCACCTGAGAACGACCAAATTCAGATTTTTTCAAGTTCACTGTAATGCCAACTTTTGCAAAAATACGTAATAATGAATCCAAAATTTTGTTATGCTCACTCCAAGAACGTTTAGCAATAAGAATATCGTCAACATATGAAGTAATATTGTCACGAAGATAAACAGGTAAAATTTCGTTTAGACTACGAATGAATGCTGCAGAAGATATAGTAAGTCCAAACGGTAATTTCCAAAGTTGCTTTTGGGTAAAATAGTCATATCCGGTTATTTTTTACACGCTCTCTAGATAGATTGATAGTTGAAGAGTTGTTTTGATAGATGCAAAGAATAGTAAAAGAGTAGGCAGCAGTGCAGAAAACTAAAAGGGAAATAGCACTACTACAGCTCTGGGCCCTGTGCACGCTACGGCACATATTCACTTAGTGTAGCGAATCCCCTGAGGACTCTAATTATTCGCGTCATTTTGCGGATCAATTTCTACGATTTGCACTTGTCTCTCTGAAGTTCTGTCACGTGGAGGATGCCAATTAGGTCCTTCCTGTCTGTTAGATGCAAATTCTTGGTTATGTCTGTTATTAAAATTTCTATTTTACTGTCTGTCTGCATAACTACTTCTTGTGTAATTTCGACTGTCACTTCTGAAATTACTGTTAGATCTAATACCCTGGTTATTTCTGTAGTAAGAATTCCTATTATTGTATGAATAATTTCTGTCTTGATGATACCGATTACTGTTTCCATATGACTGATCATTCCGGTAGGAATTTCATTTATTATAATTGTCTGTGTAATATCTGTTAGACCGTCTGTTATTGTCATAAGGCTGGTATCTATTGTCCTGTCTGTTACGTCTGTCATTTTCAAAATTACCACTATAACGTCCGTTCCGATCACTATCCCTTTTCTCTGAAAATCTGTTGTGATTACCGTTACTGAAAAAATTACAAGAGGTCCCGTCGTCGTTGTCATACTCAAGTTCTTTTAGCAAGGTCTTAAAAGTCTCAATGTCGTCTTTACATCTTCCAGCTAAAGCAATTTGTCTTATCGATTGTGGCAGCTTAGTTAAGCAGATGCGGATTAATTCAGTCGGGCTATAAGGGCTGGACAGGAATTGATTCTTTCGAATCATGTCTTCAAAGTATTCTGCTGGCGTGCGGAACTCAGACTGTTTAAAATTACGCTGCATAATAAGACTATGTTTGACTCTGTCTTGCGTGTTTTCTGACCAATATGCCGATAGAAATGCATGATAAAAATCATTTAGATTATTACAATCTGTAATAAGTGCGCGCATCCGCGTCACCGGTTCGTTTTCTAAATATCCACACATAAATTCCAGTTTGTGACTTAGTGGCCAATTTGGTGGAAGTACGTACATAAATTGATCTAACCATGAACATGGATGTATGTCATTCTTAGAATTGCGAAAGATCTTAAATTTCCGAACAGTTAAGAAGTGTTTATAGTCAAAGTTTTCTCCTCGTGGCGACAAAGACCTACCGCGTCTGTCCCAGTCCCAATGTCGATTATTGTCAAGTTCGCGCGCCTGGCGCTCTCTTGTTGCATCTCGTAAACGAAACAAATTATTTTCTTCAAACCCCTCTGCTATCTGTGATTCTAAATTTCTTCTGCTGTCTTTTCCTACGATTTCGCCTTCAATTTGTTTGACTTGCTTTCGTAACGCCTCAAATTCCCTTTCAACGCGTTCATTAAATTTTCCCTGATTTTCAACATGTTTGTTTATGTTCTGGTACTCTTCAGTTTCAGCAAATGGCAATGGAGCTGTATCATCTGAATCTCTCTTCCCATTTAAACTAAGACTTGTCAATTTATCTGCAATCTCCTCAACTCTTTCCGATAAGTCACCTATTATTTCTTTCTGTTTATTTACGTCTTCCGTAAGTGTCGCGACGTGGGTTTCAGTATTGACACATTTAGTAGTTATCTGTTCATACTGTTGTGTTAGGTTATTTATTCTGTCATTTGGTACGGATTCCTCGATTCTTTCAAATATTTCTTCCTTATCGTGTGCACGTTGTAAATTTAACTCTGAAAATTTCTGTACTATCGGGCGATCTCTTCCTTCCTGTTCTCTATCCTGTTCCTTTTGTCTAATCTATACTGCAAATAATCTACTATTGTGAGAATTCAAAATCGGTTGTACTTCTTCTCTAATTTCTTTCTTTAATTCATCTTTCATGTTTTAAAGTATGTCCCTATTCGTGATTCTATACGTGTTTCCATTGTTCCCATATCAGTTTCTAGCCGTGTTGCCACTGTTTTCAATTCAGATCCTAACTGTGATCCCAGTGAGTCTAACCGTGTTTCCATTGCTCCCATCTGTGTTTTAATTGTTCCTATTTGTGATCCCACTGAGTCTAACCGTGTTTCCATTGTTCCCAGCCGTGATCCGAAATTTAATATAGCACCCATCAACTGCTCCATATTAACTGGTTCAAAATTCTTTTCGCCCCTAACATTTCCCGCAAAATCAACTTCTTTCGTCATAACTGTAAAGCTATCTGTGTTCGATACTATTCCAGAATCTTCTGTCGTTAATCTCGTATTCTGAAAATTTTTTGCTTGTGAAAAATTTTGAACTGGTTCCGGACTATTTTCCCGACTTATTAAATTGTTTTCAACTTCATTATTCATCATACTGTTCTCCTGTGTTGGCGAGTTCACCATGTCAACAATTTCGTCATTCTGACTATTCATCATTTTTGCCTTTTTCATCGACCGCGTAATCATTTACAAAACATACAAAACTCGTCACTATACGAAAAATAAACACAATATGACACTTTATCACCAACAATACCATTCACACGAAATGTTTCCCGACAAACACGCCTAACGAACAATTGAAATCTTCATAATTGCACAAAATTGTCAAACGCGTATACAAGACATCAAAAATTAAATTCTGCAAAAAATACCATTAGAAGAATGACAAGACAACTGCAAATGTTCAATTACAAAAGCTACACATGCAATATAGACTACAATTACTAAACTACAAATTACTTCAACAATACTACTGTCTGCTATTTTTTACTATCAGAAGAATTCCAAGCGACGATCCGAAGCAGCGGTCGCCACGTGCATGGGGGCCTAATTAAATTTTTATTATGCAAATAATTTCGCTGTCCGGTTACGCAGTCTCGTAACCGGTCGGCCCGGACTGGTATTTGTACGCAATCTGACTGCATAGAACAACAACAAAGAATGAAAGAAAACTTCCGTTAACACAATTAATTAATTAAGTCCCCAGCAACTATAAAACCTACGAAACAACAAAACACAAGTGTAGCTGTTCTGTGTGTGGAAGTGTGATTCAACGTACACATCTGGCACAGTTCTTCCTCAATAAGACCAGATATTTCAAACACCATTTATACTGAAGTAATTAAAAAAAACCAGAAATACTATAATTGCACATAGAAACCAGAAATACAGTCTAATACAAGAACACGAGCCAGATGCTTTGTTGACTGAACCTGTGACGAAGAGGCATTATTGTTTAAGACATTGAAATAATAAAAAAGGATTTTTTTTTTACCTTCATATACATTGACGAAAAGCACATTACAGCATCCCTAATCCAACAACATTTGGTGTCTAGCCCATCAAAACAATACTACAAGTTCTAAACAAGCACTCTCCATGGGAACTTCTCAACAACGACACGCTACTGCAACATCTCCACAAGCACTCTCTACCACCGCTTCTCGACAAGAACTGCCCGTGGAGGCGGCTGAATAATACTCTTTGGCGCAATCTCTGGCGCTGTGACTCAGTGTAGCCACACTGAATAATGAAATCCAAATAAGTTTGTCTCAGCTGCAGAAGGCTTCGTAATACCGCTGGTTGTTGATAATAATGCTTATGTGGCACTACACATTGAGTATGACTCCATGGTTAACAAAGCGCCATTCTTAAATTTCGTGACATCGAAAAAGATATCAATCATATTTTTGCAAACATAACAAGAAATTAACACGAGTGCTAATTCCGCACCTAGAATCGTCTGGTCCCATAACTCGCAAAATAATGACTCTCGTAGCAGACTGCCAAAATAACGTAACGTACAACCCTTACTCCAAAAAATTTTTAGCTTCGGATGTTCCACGCAAGTTTTCTATGCCCTTAATCTACCATTCATAAACATTGTCCAGGTGTTCCGAATATTATTTTTTTTATCTAATTTTTTTTGGTACACATACTGACAGCAAAACAATTGCAACACCAAGAAGGAGTTGTGTGACATAAACGAAAAATTGGTAGGGATGTTGATGGTGTTAGGACAGCAACCAGTCACAAATTTACTTTCAGTTCCTTTATTCAAAGGGTACCGTTACCGGTTTCGAATCGTTGTGATTCATCTTCAGACGGTTTACACGCTTTCCTTATGACATGTGATATGATTTTTACAGATTAATTGTCCTAAAATATAAGTACTACATAATTATAAGCAGGCCATACACAGATGGTTGCGTTACAGATTTTCGTTGTATGTGACTTACGTGAAATGTCGGTTTGGAGTGTTTGTTTTCATAACATTCGTCCAACAAATGTGAATATATTCCCACTGCATTCTTATTATTGCACACGTAAATTTTTCTCACTGAACACTTTAGATATGTCACCGAGAATATTTCTACCATGCACCACATGTTTTGATACATACGAAGAGCTTACAAACATATGAGTATCAAAGATGCTATGATATATCGTAACATTTGAAGATGTCCTATGTTTGGAAAGAATCATATATTCACTTACGCAACTGAAATGCCTTTTACACTAGTACAGAGACATTGATTTTGAGTTGATACTATTAAATTAATTATAATTTTTTCCCTTTTTTAGCACTGTATAGGTAAAATAGTACATTATTTAACTAAATTTAGCATCATAAGGATTATAGTAACATGTAAATTTGGTACACGGCCTTGCCGCAGTGGATACACTGGTTCCTGTGAGATGACCTAAGCTAAGTGCTGTCGGCACTTGGATGGGTGACCATCCAGGCCGCCTTGCGCTTTTGCCATTTTTCTGGGTGCACTCAGCCTCGCGATACCAATTGAGGAGTTACTCGACCGAATAGTGGCGGCTTCGGTCAGCAATACCACCATAACGACTGGGAGAGCGGTGTGCTGACCCCACGCCCCTCCTATCCTCAGTGGAGGATGACACGGCGGTCGGATGGACCCGGCAGGCCACTCGTGGCCTGAAGACGGAGTGCTTTTTTTATAAATTTGCTACCTGATCTGCAGATAGGCGTACTAATATTATTTGCTTTGGAGGTTGGAAAATAATTTTTGGAAATTTTTCAGGAAAGGGGTGTTAGCTAACTTTGTTTGTTCATGAAGGATATAGGCTGGGGTGCTGTTTTTGTGTGTGCGTATTTCTATTTCTTCTAATATATTCATAGTGACTCCCTTTTCTGCTAGATGTAAAATTTTTAAGTTGTTCTCAATGTTTCCCACTGAATAGTTTTCTTCAGCTATATGGGCTGCAAATGCAGATTTGTTCAAGTTACCAAGTTTTAAAGCATCAATGTGTTCTTTGTATCTAATTTCAAAACTTCTGCCTGTCTGTGCAATGTAGAATTTCGGGCATGTGTCGCATTTGAGTTTGTATATTCCTGATTTACGATAGGGACTCTTGGAGGTATTTACATTGGTAGGGATGTTTCAACATCTGAGAGATGACGTCTGTTCAAAGTGGTACAAGAGTGACGCTAGTAGTGCCACTATGAGGGTGCAAATTAGGTTTTCCTTCAATACACGCAGTAACGGTCGTGGCCATTAGTTATCTTTGAGACTGGACGTAGTGAGTTGTTGATGGTGAAAACGCCTTTAAGGCGAGAAAGACGCCATTGCAGCAGCTCACTGCGTTTGAACGATGCCGTGTATCAGGGCTACGAGAAGTGGATTTTATTTCTACGAAAGACTTGTCAGGAACCTAGCCACTGTATATGATTGTTGACAGCGGTGGTAACGAGAACGTACGGTCGCAAGAAGACCGCTCTCCAGATGGCTACGTGGCACTACCGAGAGGGAAGGCCATCGTGTTCGGCGTATGACTCTGGCACATCGTAATGCATCTGCAGCAGCAATTTCAGCAGCAATTGGCACCGCAGTGACACAAGGGACTGTTACAAACCGGTCACTTCAAGGACAGCTCCGAGTAGCCGTGTAGCGTAGAGACGGAACTTGTTGCCCCGTTCCATATTTTCTTGAATAAATCCTGGCACATGAGAACTATCGCGAGTGCTTTTTTTTATTCAGCAGAAGAAATTACTAGGGTAACACACAGAAGAGAATGGACCAAGTGTTTATTTATTTATTTATTCAGTCATTCATTATATGTGTGCCACATTTCGTAGTTGCCATTCCTTTGTGCGACCTGGTTTGTGTGATTGAGATAGTTAATGATGTAGCAGAAAGCTTGGTCAAAGGTCGTAGCTGTGTCTGTGTAGAATGGTTCTGTGGTAGGATAGTACCAACCCCATAAACGTGAGCAAGTTTAGCAAAGATTGTGGGCAAGTCAGGTCAAAGAGTTCGCGAAGCCTCGCGGTTCGGCTCTGTTAGGTTGGCGAATTTTCCCCTCACCACCGTTTGAACGAAGTTTGGTTAGGTGCCCGGTCGTCTCTTGCTCCTGGGACCCGGCACTGAACAGACGTGGAGACGCATCTCTCGATTTCGTAAAGTAACAAAGGTATTACACTGTGTGAAATCTGTTCAGTTGTTCAAATCAGATTCAAGATAACCACTAAACCCCCATAAGGGAGTTTATTTCCACAGTTTATTCACATTTCAGTTGAACTTTACGTTTTGACTTTGGTCACACCAGCACCATGGGCCTTAAGCTCACTGTCGTTATCATTGCTCTCCGCTTAATGGAAATTCACTCATTAAATGTATTTTAATCTGCTCTTTCAATTTCAATATTATTTTGGGGGATTTTTATTTATTTTCTATATGTTTCCTTTGTGGAGTTGTTTTTTCGCGCCACGTGGTGGGGCAGAGCACCCGCCACATTGATTCAGTGTAGTTTCAGACTGAAACTGTAATGTAAACAAAGGATAACCATACTATACTGCGCGAGTGTAAATAGCGAAAGAATAACCTTGTATTTCTGTATTTTTCAGGATTTTTGTTGCCCACTGAAAGTTGGCCATATGTGAAATGATAATGTTGTGTGTGCTCCCCCATAACTATTTGATTTGTTGGCACGGTCGTGCATTATGGAATATACACGGTTTAAGCTCGCTCGTACATTTAGCAAAGGATCTGACTTTAATGCCCTTTGGCTTGACAAAGACTTTTGAAATTCTCTTCCACCCTGACCCAGTTCACTTGTAACGTCTTTGCCCAACTTGTTTTGCCTGCCCAATAGCAATTTAATACAATAAGCATGGGTTTCGGTGTAATTGTGTGATTGTAGAGAATTACGTTGAAGCCAGGTCTGCGCTCCAGTCTCCCATTCCATAATTACGTTGCGGAACTGAACGATGTTAACTAGCGAGACCAATTGTGATCATGTTCATTGCAACACAAATAAGTCCAGTAGTTTAAAAGCCATTGATGCTGAATAAATATCTTTTAAGGCATATCTTTTGCTAATTATTCGCTCCCTCATCCCAGAGACTTGCTCAAAATCAGTACCTCAGTCGAATCCTGGCTCACAAAATTAAGAAAATGAAAGCTATATATATATTGTTTAGTAAGCCCCGTATAGGTACCTTCTGTAGTCGTTCAAAAACGAAATATTGTGGTATCGGTTGCGTGCTAATTTTTACTGGTTGAACAAAACCTTCCACTAGAAATTATTAATACCAGGCAATAAATTTAAGGGGCCAGTAATTTTGTGGATCACACGAACTTGAGAATCCATTTACTACAGACGGTAGGTTACAGGAGCCGTAGGACAGAAAAGCAACGACAACTATCCTCCTAACAGGTCCAGTCGTACCACCCACACCTAAAAGAGAAGTCCACAATTTGTCTCCACAATTAGTTGCCACGTTGCAGCGTATATTTCACTGACCCCAAAACAACATCATTTGCGGCTTACGTGACGTCAAGCGAGAGCTGATTGGAGGGGAGGGTGGAGATCTGTTGCGTTTTCTGATGAAAGCTGGTTCTGCTTCGGTGCCAGTGATGCCCGTGTGTTGGTTATGAGGCCAAGTGAGGACCTGCACCCAACCTGTCTGTGTGCTACATACACTGAACAAACATCAGGGGTTATGATCTGGGATGCGATATCGCATGACGGAAGGAATACTATAGTGATTATATCAAGCATTTTGTATTAATGAACAGCATTCCTGGGACAAGATAACGCTCTCCCACATACCGCTGTCGTAACCCAATATGGCCAACAGAATGTCGACGTGTTGCCTTGGTCTGCTCGATCACCAGATCTGTCTCCAATCCAATATGGGACTTCATCGGACGAAAACTGCAGCGTCATCCACGAACTGCATTAATCGCCCCTATATTGACCGACTACGTGCAACAAGTAGCGAACTACATTCCACAATCTGACATCCGGCACCGGTACAATACAATGCATGCATGTTTGCATGCTTCCATTGAGCATTCTTGCGGCTACACCGGTTATTAATGTACCAACATTCCACATTTGCAATGGATTATCTTGCGCTTACCTTAATCTAAGCTCTTACACTGTTAATCATTTAAATTGGTTACCTAGACAAATGTATTCCCGAGATTTTATTGCACGACATCAATTATTTTCTCGTGATGTAATTTTTTTCCCGTCAGAGTATTTTTATTTGAAGCGATTTGACAGTCGGACAATAAAGCAAATCTAATTAAATGGTGGAACCAACATTTCAGTTCAATCAAAATGTTATCTCACGGACTGACGAGGCCTCGATAGTTCTCACAATGACGACTGATTGATATTTTATCAGTTATTACTGTACAAAACATTTAATGTATGTGTGTTCTTACCAGCCCAATAGTAAGCAAGTTGGTAATGCAGCAAAGTAAGTGACATTTCGAAGTAATTTGGGGGGGGGGGTATTTTCCGTTCTGACATATAGTTTATAACCAAGGCATTAATCCTGAAAATGTTCATTAAGCCCGGAAATGAGGACGTCTCTAATTTGTTTGAGAAGGTTTTGTGTTTGCTGTCGTTCTCTCTTTTCTCTGTGACTATTAATTAACAGGGATATAGACGGTAGGTTAAGTGAAGCGTGAGTTCTAGCACCTAAATCACTTTCGATAACAACTCAATGCTCTCTCTCTGCTGATAAATAAGTAACTATTAAGAGTCTTCTTAGTGAGGACTTTTGTCTTATGGCATTTTCGTTGCGTAAACAATTTTTACGTTTTGTCGTAACCTTTCTGTTGAATCTGAAATTGTGTAGTTTATTTGGTCTAGCGGCACCTGGAAACAATTTCTAGTGCTGGGCGCACCGTGTCCAGCCCACAGTTTGGAGCCCAAACAGTGAAGCACGAATTCTGTGCCTGACTCCTGACAATGACAACTTCGGAAGTCTTAGAAATATATGGAGTTTTAGAAATACCGGGTGATCAAAAAGTCAGTATAAATTTGAAAACTGAATAAAACACAGAGTAATGTAGATAGAGAGGTATAAATTGACACACATTCTTGGAATGACATGGGGTTTTATTAGAACAAAAAAAAAAAAAAAAAAATACATTAGTTCACAAAATGTCCGACAGATGGCGCTTCATCTGATCGGAATAGCAATAATTAGCATAACAAAGAAACACAAAGCAAAGATGATATTTTTTACCGGAAATGCTCAATATGTCCACCATCATTCCTCAACAATAGCTGTAGTCGAGGAATAATGTTGTGAACAGAACTGTAAAGCATGTCCGGAGTAATGGTGAGCCATTGGCGTCGAATGTTGTCTTTCAGCATCCCTAGAGATGTCGGTCGATCACGATACACTTGCGACTTCAGGTAACCCCAAAGCCAATAATCATACGGACTGAGGTCTTGGGACCTGGGAGGCCAAGCATGACGAAAGTGACGACTGAGCACACGATCATCACCAAACGACGCGCGCAAGAGATCTTTCACGGGTCTAGCAATGTGGAGTGGAGCGCCATCCTGCATAAACATCGTACGTTCCAGCAGGTGTTTATCAGCCAGGTTGCGGATGATGAGATTCTGTAACATATCGGCGTACCTCTCATCCTTCACGGTAGCAGTTACAAAACCAGAATCATGCATTTCCTCGAAGAAAAAGGGGCCGATAACGGTAGATGTGGTAAGTCCAACACATACCGTGACTTTCTCGTCGTGCAATGGAGTTTCCACGACAGTTCTAGGATTTTCGGTAGCCCAAATTCTGCAGTTGTGGGCGTTGATAGACCCTCAGAGCGTGAAATGAGCTTCGTCTGTCCACGACACGTTACTCAACCAATCGTCATCTTCCGCCATCTTTTGAAACGCCGACACCGCAAATGCCCTCCGCTTCATAAATCGTCAGGTAACAGTTCATGATGCCGATGGATTTTGTGCGGATAGCATAGGAGGGTACGCCTCAGTGCCAACCAAACAGTAGTGAATGGAATGCCGGTGCGACGTGCTACTGCACGAGCGCTGAGTTCCCCGTTCATAGACCAACCCGCTACAGTCTCCATTTCTTCCTGAACTGTCTCAGCAACATTACGCCTTGTGCTCGGTCGGCCACTACTGGGTCTATCGTCTAAACAACCCGTGGCTTCGAACTTCGAAATCATTCTCGCCACAGCTGCATTTGTCAACGGACCTTTACCCGTTCGAATTCCCTTCCTACGGCGATAGGATCGTAACGCTGAACTAGCACATTCCCCATTCTGATAATACAGCTTCACTAAAAGCGCCTTTTCAGGTAACGTCAACATGCTGTGACTGCTGGCGCATCTGATTCTCTCTCTCATTACAGCTACTTTTATACACGATTGTCATGCGCAGTCACTGATGTTTTGCTGTTGAGCACCATCTGTCGGACATTTTGTGAACTTTGTCTTGTTTTTGGTTCTAATAAAACCCCATGTCATTCCAATTTTTACCTCTCTATCTACATTATTTCGTGGTTTATTAAGTTTTCAAATTTATATTGACTTTTTGATCACCCGGTATATTGAAAGGCAAGGCCTAAACGAAACGTGAACGCTTATTACAGGTTGTTTGAAACCCAAACCAGCTATAGCAGATCCCATTATCAGCACCACCAGAAATTCGTCGTGAAGTAGCTGTTAACCCGGAGAAAACAAATCGGGCTCTTCAGGAAAATCATCCTTTACGTGGACAAGTTACAGCAGTCTCAAGGTTAAAGTCTAGAAGAAGTCCCCTCAAGCCCATTTCAATCTTGCAAATAGCTATAGCAAAGAATGAATTATGAATTTCTCTACTTGACAATAACTCTACCCGGTGTGTTCCTTCGGGTGCTGGATCTTGTGTAAATCACTCGACTACTTACGTTCTAGAGTCGGAAGATCCAAGCGTAATCCCGAGAAATGACACTTCCCTGTGGGTTCTACCAACCGTGACAGCGGAGGAGAGACAATTAAACACCTACTGGAGTGTAAACTGCGCACTGCATCTCACACAGAAGATGATCAGTTAGCAATTCCGAGAGCTACTGAAGTTGAAAAAACTTGATCAACAGTAGTGAAGCTTGACAATTCTTTCTTTCATTTGCTTTTAGTGATAATTACCATTTATTACGTTCGTTTCTGACTCGAGTAAATAATAACAACTTTGATGCAAACCCAAAGACTTGCTAATTGTGAATTGTGCTTATGAAGTCTGTAGGTTATTATTTTTAATAAAATACAATATAAACCACGCTAGAATATAAAGACCTAGCGTACCTCTAAGGGTGCTTGTCTGCGTGCACACAGAGCAGATGACTGGCTCAACATGTGAAGTGTAGCCTACCTATGTGACTACCGATCAGAGGCAATGCGATCGACTGCGACTGCTGCGGCACGATCATTTTGTTTGTTAATTATTTACTAGCATAATACCCAGCGTTTCCAAAATATGTATTTATTCCAATCGTCAATTAGTCCATCTAATGCATCACGTTCTCTCATTCCTTCTGCTGCTCTCCCTCTCTCTTCATCTCCTCCACCCCCTCTCTCTGATCACTTCCTCAGCCCCCCCCCCCCACTCCATATCCATCTGCTCCTGTCCCTTTCTCTGCCCATCTCGTCCTGCCCCTCTCTGTGTCCAACTGGTGCTCCTCTCTCCTCTGTCCATCTGCTCGCCACCTCTAAGCCCATCTCCTGCCCACTCATTCCTTGTCCATCTCCCCTTCCCACTCTGTATCCATCTCCCCCCCTCTCTCCACCTCCTCCTCCTCCCTCTCCGTTCCTCTCTTCTCTCCTCCCCTCCCACTGTCCAACAGCTCCTCCCTCCTCCCTCTGTCCATCACCTCCTCTCTCTTTCTCTGGCCATCTCCTCCTCCTTTTCCCTGTCTGTTTCCTCCTCACCCTCCCTCTATCCAACTTCTCTCCACACCCTCTTTGTGCCCACCACCTCCACGCTGAATCCCACTCCCCATCCATCTTCTCCTGTCCCTCTCTCTGCCCATCTTTTACTGCCACTATTACAGTCCATCTGCTCCTCTCCTTCTCTCTGCCCATCTCCTCCTTCCCCTCCCCTTGTTCATCTCCTCCTCTTTCTGTTCTCTGCCCATCTCCTCATTCACCTCTCTCTGCCCATCTATTCCTCACCGTGTCACTACCCATCTCATGCTTTCTCTGTCCATCTCCTCTTCTCTCCCCTCTCTGTCCATCTCTTCTACTTCATGTTCTCTGTCCATTTCCCCCGAACCTTCTCTCTCCCCTTCCATCTCTTCCTCACATCTCTATCTGTGTCCATCTACCTCTTCCCCATCTCTGTCTGTCCATGTCCTCTTCATACATTCTGTCCCTGTGTTATCAAACTCACCCTCATAGTAGGCTGTCGTTCTTTCCAGATAGTAAACAATGTGTGTACGAAATTTGGATTACATCCATCTGGGGGCTTAGGAGGAGCTTTTTACTCATGGACTTGCCGGCGTACATATGTATCACATATATTTCACATATATTTAACATATTTTTCACATTTGCACACATATTTCACCTGTATCTATATCGAAATTTGTCCCACAGTTTCGTTTTCATTAAACTCCATATTTATGTCGTCGTATATCCTGAGCTATGTGTCTTACAGTTATATAATTTTGAAGGTAAGCAGTAATATATCTGAATACTGTCTGCGAATTGTATTGAGAATATAGTTGGTAGAAAAGAATTTGTAAATCAAAATGGCGAACATGATGTGGGTGTTTCAATGCATGAACAGTGAAAACGTAACAGTGTCGAAATTTCTTCCGTTAATCATTCCGTGGGGATTTTCAGTGAGAAGAAGTTTCGTACAAGTTTGAAATTATACGTATAGTTGTTGAAAGGCACTAAGTGCTCTCATCCTCAAATACTGAAGGAATACAATTTGGCTGTTTGTACGTTGTGAGCCACGCTTCGTTTTCACACCCACCCCCATCCGTTTGATAGGTAGGTGGTTCTTACCCACACAGCGAATGTTCCCAGACAGAATGTGATAAGCGTACCAAGTACAGTTGAAATCGGTTCAGTGGTTTAAGAGATGTGGAGCATACTTACATTTATATGTACATACATTCCTATAGTAGCCATGGATTTATCTGTTAACGTGCTGTTGTTTGCTAAAAAGAAGAAAAAGGAAGCACTGCAGTTGCTATTTCACTCTGTAAATGAGAAGGAGAAGAAAAATTACATTAATTACATAACAAAAAATACCCCAGCCGAAAAAAAAAACGATTTAGAAAAGATATTTCAATGGTACGAAAAGTGGCAGCTGACCCTGAATAACGAAAAGTGTGAGGTCATTCGCATGAATGCTAAAGGAACTCGTTAAACTTCGGTTGCATGATAAATCAGTTTAATCTAAAAGCCGTAGATTCAACAGAATACCTAGGTATTACAATTACGAACAACTTAAATTGGAAGGAAGACATAGAAAATGTTGTGGGGAAGGCTAACCAAAGACTGCGTTTTATTGGCAGGATGCTTAGAAAATGTAACAGATCTACTAAGAAGACTGCCTACACTACGCTTGTCCGTCCTCTTTTACAATACTGCTGCGCGGTGTGGGATCCTTACCAGATAGGACAGACGGAGTACTTCGAAAAAGTTCAAAGAAAGGCAGCACGTTTCGTATTATCGCGAAATATGGGAGAGTGTCACAGAAATGGTACAGGATTTGGGCTGGACATCATGAAATGAAAGGCGGTTTTCGTTGCGAAGAAATCTTCTCACGAAATTCCAATCACCAGCTTTCTCCTCCGAATGCGAATATATTTTGTTGACACCGACCTACATAGGGAGGAACGATCACCACGATAAAATAAGGGAAATCAGGGCTCGTACGGAAAGATATAGGTGTTCATTCTTTCCGCACGCTATACGAGATTGGAATAATAGAGAATTGTGCAGGTGGTTCGATGAACCCTCTGCCGGGCACTTAAATGTGATTTGCAGAGTATCCCTGTAGATGTAGATGTATTTTACAAATGTATTAAGTTAAATACAGTTCTAAAAAAAAGGCATTATTTGGTTGCAGATATCAACCTACATTACGTTAATATAGTATAATCTCACACTCTGGTTGTCCGTGACAAGTGCTTCTGGTTCCGAAATGTTTTAGCTGTCATGTCATAGCACATGAGCAGATGAATAAAATCCGCGTACTTACGCCCCGTCAGTTAGGTTGCCTCAAGACAACTATAACAACTGTAACATTGTCTTACTGTATTAATCATTTAACGTAACATTATACCTCTTAATGGGTAGAATGTGATAGCACTTTGAATTTTTAAATTCAGTTAATGATTACGCGAAATATTTAAAATCGAATTTTGTTGCCAATGCGCTGGGGCTGTTATCTGTTTCGGCATTTTAATACATAGAATCGTGATTTATGATAATCAGTTTCTTGTATTTAGTGTAATGATGCGAAATGTATCACAACGATTGTCTTGCACACTACGGGGAACTGTGTGCTCGCGCGAGGTACGATCTGTTTATTCGCGCGACTGGCGGTTTTGTCGCCCGCAGAGAAACATGTGACTTGGCGCCCGCGGCAGAGTTGGCTGCAGCCGGTCACGTGGCCACGGCGGCCCTTCTTTCCGGCTCGGCTGGCGGCTGTCCGCACACAGCGCGGCGCGCTTGTCGTGCGCCGCTGCGCTCGCGCCATTACCGGTGTTTCGGTGGCGGGCTACACGCGCGCCCCTGTCGGCCTGGCCATGAATCAGCGCCAGGACACGGCGCGCGGTCCTGCTCCCCGAATTTAACCGTGTTTACATTAATGGGGGTCGAATTCTGCGCTAACAAAGCGGTAAATGAGTTTGGCACGTCCCAGCAAAGCCAGCAATCACTACTGACGCGTCCGATTTGATGGATTTGGGAGAACGCTGGCGCACAGATTGGAAAGGTCGAGGTGAGGCGACGGGAAGGGGAAAAATTATCAGATAACAGTATCCTCTGAAGTACACAACGAATTACCGTGCTGGATGCTCCTCATTCTTCCAGTACATCTATTGCAAGTAGTTCATTTCGCAATGTTGTTAGTGTTATTTTCGCAGAATCCTACAGTCAAAACGAAAGTTTAAGTCAGTCACGACGAATTTTTTGACGTCATAAGCGGAATTTCACTCTGCGGAGTAGTCCCTTGCGTGGAAAGCGGAATCAGTAATTAGCGATTCTTTTGAAAGTGTAATTGAGCGCAGATCAATTTGATGAAGGTTCGTTTTCTAAACCACACGAAGCGCCGAGATGAACCCATTTTGCGTTGCACTGATCAGAGTCTAAAGTGCCGCATTTGGTGGTTTTTGTGCTATGTCGTTTCACAGTAGGCCTACATATGTCTGTTTCCACCATTATTATTGTCCGCCACTGGTAACTGAGTGGTCAGCGCGATGGAATGTCATACCTAACGGCCCGGGTTCGATTCCGGCTGGGTAGGAGATTTTCTACCCTCAGGGACTGGGTGTTGTGTTGTCCTCATCATCCTTTCATCCTCATCGATAGGCAAGTCGCCGAAGTGGCGTCAACTCGAAAGACTTGCACCAGGCGAACGGTCTACCTGACGGGAGGCCCTAGCCACACGGCATTTCCACATACCACTATTATTGCTCTTAGCATTGTGAAATTAACCACAGAAAACGTTTAGCGCTCCTTTAAGCATAGAAATAAATAAATAAAAAAATTTGAACAGTCATACGGTTTTCCAATCTTTCTTGATTGCGTGTTATTTAACCCTTTATCCCTCATTTTAGCTGATTAGGATTTTGATTCAGTTTTGATAACCAACTTCAAGCACGCACACTTCCAAAATAAAAATCATCAACAGCAGGTTTTTTATTTTCATAATAATTATCTTCTCTGTTAGTTTATTGATAGTTCTTCACAACACACACAGTATGGTATACATTTCCATCCAACGACTGGCTTCGGTGGAATACGCACATGAACGAAACAAAATTTCAATAGTAACAAGTTCTTTTTCGTATTAACAATGTTGTAATTTATTCTGTATCGAATCTGTTGGCTCTGGCCCAACGACCTCGTCCTCTGGCGTGGCATGATGGCAGTTGACTCGGCGCATGCAGCGACCAACTTCCGAACCTGCCATTACCGTACATCTGCCAGTCCGCCGTCGTTATTTCAGGTCCTAGAAAACATGGAGCATAGGAACACTACACAAAGTACATCATTTACATAATTTTAACCTGTTACATTTACGAATATTAACTGCGAAACTCGTTAACTACATGCTACTTCATGTAGAGAGGGGTCCAAAAAAATGTATCCACTGTTTAAAAGTCTATAACTTGCAAACTAATTGACGGAGTTATCGCATTTTTGGCGAACGTGTAGCTTGAAGTCCAACTTAAAGATATCACAGTAGCTGTTCGAAATGGTCACCATTAATATCCACACACAAACGACGCCGCTGAACTGCAGCACGAACTACTGACTGCAAGGTGTTCAGTTGGATATTTGCACATGAATGTACGGTGGATTCTTGAAGTTCATCCAATGTGCGCGGCTTCTGTCGATAAACGACGTCCTTTAGTGTTCCCCATGGGTAAAAGTCCAGAGGAGTTAGGTCTGGGGAACGTGGTGGATACTCCACAGCACCTCTACTGCCTATCCATCTTCCTGGTTGATTTTCGTCGAGATACGCCCTAACACGATTTTGGTAGTCGGCTGGGGCACCATATTGTTGAAAGTAAACTCTTCCGTCTCCATACAAGTCTCAGATGGCAGGAAAAATGGATGTCTGAAGGTTCTGAAGGTACACCTCACCAATAACTGTGCCGTCAAAGAAGAATGGTCCAATCAAGCCCCGGTAAGACAACCCACAACATACATTTACTCCTGGCAAATTCACGGCTTTGTCTACATGGACGTTCCGATTTTCGGCGGCCCAGTAGATGCAATTGTGGCGGTTTACTGTACCATTGAGTTTGAACTGTGCCTCATCAGACCACACAATCACCTCTGAAAACTCTTCATCGTTGCGCACCATGTTAGTAAACCACTCACAGTACTCCATTCTACGATCTGGGTCCTCCTCGTTCATTGCGTGTAGCAGTCGTGGGATGTAGCACTTCCACTTTGCTGTCTTCAAAATTCGCCGAACACTTGAGCGACTCACTCCAGTTTCATGTGCACACTGTCTTACAGACTTCTGTGGTGAGCAAGTGAATTCTTGTAACACACGACGGGAGTTAGTTGGACTTGTTACTGTTACAGGGCATCCAGATCGTTGTTTGTGTACATTTTTAACACAGCCTTCGGCTTCAAATTTGTCTCGAATGCGACGAATCGTTAAATGTGTCGGTGGTTCTGTTTGATACTCATTTCGCCATTGCCGTTGAACTTCATTAATGTGTTCGTACTTAAAATACCATTTCAAAACTGACTTCCTTTCATCGAATGTAAACCTTGCGCCAGCCATGTTTATTCGAGTAGCTAGGTGCAACTAAGTGCAACTAAGAGCAAAACACTGACTATCTGGCGACTGTCATCTGACGAAACAAAGCAACGCAATACAACGCCTTTGTGGCAATTGCCGGAACTACAAACTATTTCACTACCAAAGATGAGGCAACTCCGTCAATTAGTTTGCCAGTTATGGACTTTTAAACAGTGGATACCTTTTTTTGGACCCCTCTGTGTTATACTTACTCTGTATTACACCATCTAAAGATGCCCAAGTGGATGGAGATGTGTGTGTGTGTGAAGTAGAAAGCGCAGAGGAACAACTATAGCCTAAGCAAGACCAGGCGCTTCACATGTACTGGCAGACAAGGAGTGTCGAGAATAGCGGAGATTATAATTTAAAAAATCACATGAAGTCTGAAAAGGTGATCACTCATCAGTTCCAAAGTGCTACCAGGAGTCCAGTGATCACAATGAGTGTGCGTAAGGAATTAAAAGGAATGGGGTATAATGGTCGAGCAGCTGTTCACATACCACACGTTTCAGCAGTCAGTGCTAAGCGACATTTGAAGTGGTATAAAGAGCGACATCGTTGGACAGTGTTTGACTGGAAACGAGTGATTATAAGTCCAGAATCATCCTATACCCTGTGGCAATCCGATAAACGGGTTTGGGCTTGGCGAATACCCCCTGGACAACATTGCCTGCCGTCGTACGTAGTGCCAAAAGAAATCTCTAAATGCTGAAGGGTATCAGCACATCTTACAGCGTTGTGTTCTGTACAGTGTAACGGACCAGACTGGGGCATGACAATACACCCTGTCATAAATCAGAATTTCAGAGGAAATGGTTTGTGGACAATACATTGCTGGAACGGAGTCCGCTGCCTAGTGTTCCGACATGAACCAAACGGAATACCTTCGGATGAACATGGATATGGATGAACATAGATTTCGCTCCAGACCCCAATCTTCTACACAACTATCATTTTCGGTTTAGGCTCTTCAGGATATATTGGCTGCTATTCCACCACAGACGTTTAGACACCCCATTGAATGTGTCCCCACCAGAGTGCAAGCCAACATAAAGGCGAAGGGTGGAGGCACCACATATTTATGTCCACTAATAAGTGTCTGGATGCTTTTGATAAGTCGGAGGATATGTCTGTTGCCGACTGAACGATGTCTTATTGTGGGTGGAATGAGATTATTGTTGCCTACTTATCCATTTTTGCACTAGAAAATGACCATATGCTCGAAACAGACGAACAGTGAACAAGAAAGTACTCAATAGGTTGGTTAGAAAAGTTCTCGGAACGGAATAGAAAAAAAAATACTTACATCACTGAAACATTTTTTATTTTTCAGTGTAGCTCCTTGTAGAACTTTTGGTCCAGCGATGATCCAGTGCCTTGATCCCATCTCGAAAATGAGTTTCCTCCAGGCCTGCAAAATAGTTGTCAACTCCAGCTATCAGTTCTTCGTTTGATGTGAATCTTCGTCCACCAAGAATAATTTTAAGATTTGGGAAAAGGTGGAAGTATGACGGAGCCGTATCAGGTGAATAAGGCGGGTGTGGCAACAATTCATGCCATATTTCGTGTAATTTTACGAAGGCGACGGCACAAGTGTGCAGGCGCGCATTTCTTTGATGGGAGATGAAGTGCTTCCTTACTAAACCTGGCCATTTTCACGTATCTTTCGTTGTAATTTGTCCAGGAGGTTAGCATAGTATTCTTCAGTAATTTTTTGCCCAGTGGGGAGAAAATCTACAAACAGAATTTGCTTCGCATCCCAGAACACTGATGCCATGACCTTTCCTGCCGAAGGAATTGTCTTTGCTTTCTTTGGTGGCGCAGAATCAACATGTTTCCACTGCATTGACTGTTGTTTTGTCTCTATGGTATAGTAATGCACCCAAGTCTCATCTTTGGTCACAAACTGGTGCAAAAAAATCTTGTACATTTCTCATAAAGCGGGCCAAACATTGTTCCGATATGTCCGTTCTCATGCGGTTTTGATCCAGCGTCAAGAGTCGCCGCACCCATCTTGCAAGTAATTTTTTTCATTTCTAATTCTTCAGTTAAAATGTGATAAACCCTTTGAGATGACATCTGGCAAACGTTAGCAACTTCACGCACTTTCAATCGACGATCCTCCATGACCATTTTGTGCACTTTTGCAATGATTTCGGAAGTAGTGGCAAATCTTGGCGCGGATCATCATCTGAGCTCTCCCGACCAAAGTTAAATTCATTTGTCCACTTGGCAACTGTTGAATATGAAGGAGCAGAGACCCCCAGTGAAAGCTGGAAATCGGCACGAACGTCCTTCGCTTTCGTACCTGTCTTTACGAAGTACTTAGTCACTGCCCGAATATCGAATTCTTCGATCTTCGCAAATCACTACGCGGGAACAGCAACAGAGCCACGTCAGCGCCACAGCTCTCTTCCAAGAGCACTGTCGTGGCACGTGTTTGTATCTTTATGTGAATATCACGTGAACAACTCGCTGCGCTAGCGCTCACCTCTCGTGGTGATTCTGAGAACTTTTCAAACCACCCTCGTATTTAAACCAACAGCCTTGTAGAAATGATATTGTGCATTACATTTATTGCGTCTGTAGTGTTCACTCAGTAGACGTCAGCGACCGTTTAATCCGTTACGAAATTTCAAAACAGCTCATAATCCAGAGCGGATTGAAATATTCACACTAGAATCAATACCTGGGCTGTGGCTAAGTAATTTCTCTGCGGTATTCCTTTGTTCAGGAGTTTTAGCCCCGTGAAGGGAGGAAGAGAGCTGCTGTCAACCGTGAACAGAGGTACAGTAATAATTGAAACTCTGAAGGCAGATCCTGAATCACGCTATGCATTGGTCATAATGTCTAGTTTCTGGATTCGATTCCCGATCCCACAATTCGTCAAGAAGTTTAAAAATAGGCACACTCCGCTGCAAAGTGCAAGAGTCAGTGTAGAAGTGAGTGTAGTTCGACCGCCAGGTGTTGTCACTGCCACGAGAGAGCGCTACGGCCGCAGACCACTTTGATGCGCACGTGCCATGTGATCTGATACGTCGCTCCTCAGCGTGAAGTAACGTAGTTGAAAATCACATGACTCTGTTTCACCTGGAAGCTCATATTTCGTGCGATGTCGTATTAACAGCCAACGTACTAAAATCAGGAGGAAGTGGAAGAATACATGTTATTTGAGGAAATAGGATACACAGATTTTCTATATAATGTTTCAGTTTGCTTTTTAATGAAATGCTCACTGAGGGTAAAATTTATCAACAACTGTTCTACAACATGTTTCGATATATGGTGATTTTACGATGTTTATACTCTTCTTACGCTGAATAATAGGTGAATACTTGTTAACTATACACCGAAATTGTATTGACAGTAATTTCCCACCCTTTTGGGCTCCATACTTCCTGTTTCCACTTATTTATCCCGCAATGTTCCGTTCCCAGGTGGAGGCTGAAGCGTTGTGCCATCTTCGAACTCTTCAATTGCGACACTCGGATATTTATGATTATTTACAAATACATTTAGTGTAGGTGACAACAACTGAAAAATGTTTCGTACTAATTGGCCGTTCAGATATGCTCTCAGATCTATGCATTCCTCCGAGTACAGCCAAGTGGCTGAGACATTGATCATGCATTTAAAAGGACGGCCAATCCATTTCGACGTCAGTTGGTTGGATTTGAGGTATCCTTGGTTTCCACAGATCGCTTCTGACAAATGTCCCGAGAGATCCTGCAACATGGCCCATGTCGAAGTCTCCTCCGATGGTGCTGAAATTACGGAACTTTTGTCTCTACTGACCTCGAAGTTAATGGGTACATCAGCTTCGATCACATGCTCTATCTTAACTGTTGTCCAGTTGTTTTTAACCACTAGGGCCAATCAAGCATATTCAATGCTACATCGAAAATAATAATTTTTTTCTCAAGTGGGTACTACCAAGGGATATTTGAAATCCTCCCTTCAGACCCTTTCACTGTGTGGCTGTTCGTTTTCATTTACCAGAGGTTGAAAATACCGCTAGAAATGGTTCAAATGGCTCTGAGCACTATTCAACTTAACATCTTAGGTCATCAGTCCCCTAGAACTTAGAACTACTGAAACGTAACTAACCTAAGGACATCACACACATCCATGCCCGAGGCAGGATTCGAACCTGCGACCGTAGCAGTCCCGCGGTTCCGGACTGAAGCGCCTAGAACCGCACGGCCACCGCGGCCGGCCTAATACCGCTATAGTTGTTAAGTTATGTTATCATCACACGACCTGTTTCGGGCTCTTATACGTGTCTTTAGGTGTCGTAAATTGGTGCTATGACCCCCGAGCGCCGCGGTGGACGTGTAATAGGCGCGGTGTGCTACCTACGAGCACAGAGCATGCTCCGATATTTATTATTTGCTTTGATCCTTTATACTCCTTAAGCAACTATGAAAACACTTTTGAGACATAAAATGGTCAATATCCCATTGTGGAATTACGATAGAAGTACTTTTTTTGAACAAATATAATTATGACAAGCAAGGCGAATTTTCAGCAGTGCATTATTAACTTTTAAACTAACTGGAAATATGTCGTAGATCAGAAAATAGATAACTCGTCAGTAGTCATTACCCTCAAACAATGGAAAACTCATAAATCTGTTTGTTTAGGAACTGACATTCCAGTACATGCATCTGTGGAAGATTATTTTTCGTACAAAATTCGCCACATTACTGTGCGATATGCAAGAAAGATTGGATTTGTTTTATGGATAATGAAACAATTATGTCCTACAGTAGTGGAAACATGCACCATATAAACATTTATTGACTGAATTCCGACATCTCAATAGACAACGAAGATGAATTTATGAACACAAGTTTGATTTAATAATTTCCTGATTTCGACATGTTACAGTGCTTGTTATCTAATATTGAAGTTGAAGTTGTTAATAAATAATTCCAGACGTGAGATAAGGAATTCAAAGACGATAACCTGTGTGGACAAACCCAGAGACATCTGAAAGGAAAGATCCTCATAGTGTGACGCTTGGCTGCCTATTGGTGGAAGGTCGTCCAAGACCGTTCTGAGTGCGTGAAATGAGAACGAGTGAGGGTCATGATAATGGGTATCCTCTCTCTGGGGAATAGGCCAACCCCATTAACAGACAGATTACTACATACTAAAACAGGTAATAAACGTCTGTCTGCCAGTGTGCCATTTGCCTGAAAATAACAGACCCAAGGGAAGTACCCGTAAGCTAATTGTTAACGCAGTGGGTATATTTTTGTTTTCTTGAATTATAATGTGAGAAGAAAAGATACAATTTTTTGAGAATACGTTTTGTGAACAGTAACTGCAATCAGATATGTATGAGCCAGAAGAGATATATGCTGTTGAAATAGTAGGACTGCAATGTATTCGATTTATTTTCCTGCAGATTACGCTCCTTATTTGATAATGATTGAAAATGCCACACTCAGTAGAAATTGTTAATCAATAATAAATTTAATTGACGTATCTAATTAAAATAGAATAAATGCAGCAGCACTAATGAGCTACAAAATTTCCCTATATCTTCAAGCCAAAAATTCTTTTTTTCCCTCTTGGTAACTTAAGTAGCTTAAGGTGTATTCAAATTAGTCACTTAAGAATGAAAACTCATGTAAATACTACAGATTTGTTGTGGAGATATTGCGATGATAAAAATGAACGAAGGTAAGGCGTTATGTACATTAACGTAATGCGTGAGTCGCTCCAAGTAGTCCCAAGATATGTGGTACGGCTTTCTTTTTACATTTTTGTTGGTATGGCTGTCTTCCTTTTTTAACGAAGTGTGGACGATATCCAAAAAATTAAAAAAAAAGATGTTTAGTTTCTTGCCAGTGGAATCTGTAGTGCTTTAGACAATTTTGTCGTTGTTAGCCCGAATTTTAAAAAACCTAAATTTTAATGTAAATATTAATAAGAAAGTTGATATTTTGTCTTTCAGTTTAAATTGCATTTTGCTTATCCAACAAATTTCTGCGTCTGAGGAGTTGACAAAAACGTTTTCATTAAATAAATGAAATGAGTGACAAATGTAGCCTCTAGTTTTCTAACTATAACTTTTTTAAGTGCATCGGTAGTTCAGTATATGTTTTCGTTAACTGCATAACAAATTTTATCACCACAGAATCATTGCAAGTAAAAAGACATTAATTCTTTTTAATATGTGGCTTACATATCTTGACACCACATCCTAAAAACGCTTATTCAGCCCTAGATGACGTAAAACTGCTTTTATCTCAGGGATAATATTTTACACATTAACCAGACCATATGAAAAGACCATGTAAAGTTCCATATAGACTGCTTTCTTCTTCTTCTTCTTCTTCTTCTTGATCAGGCCCAGTGGACCGATAGCTGCTACAAGTTTCCTCCCCCATTGTATTCTGTCCATTGCTGCTATCTGCCATCTGTCCACATCTACTGATGCATGGTTTAAATCTTTGTGGATGCCATCCCTCCAATGCTTCTTGGATCTCCCTGGTGGTCTCTTTCCTGTAGGTGTGAAATCGAGGAGCTTCTGGCCGGCCCATTGCATTCGTTTGGCTTTTAGAGTTCCTGCTATGTTGGGCTGCTGGTATAGTTCCTCAAGTTCTTGGTTGTGTCTGATCCTCCATTCCCTTGTATCTACATCCATAACCGGACCAAAGATCTTCCGAAGCGCTTTTCTCTCAAAAACTAGGAGCTTATGGAAATGCTGTTTCCGGGTACTCTATGTCTCACAGCCACACAGAACAACAGGCTGGATCAGGGTTTTGTATAGTCGAATCTTGAACTGTCTGAAGAGATATCTGGATCGAAGCAGTTGTGCTAGGCCGTGGTAAGATCGCTTCCCTGCTAGTACTTGCATTGATCTCTGCTTCACATCACGAGTTCTCAGTGAAAAGTGCCTCTAGGTATTTAAATTCATGTACTCTCTTGTAGGACTGGGCTCCCACCTGCAGTGATTGTAGACGACCAGCAATCTGACTTTGACCACGTGTCATAACGAAGTACTCTGTATTGGCTTCGTTTATGTTTAGCCCAAATTTGCTTTCAGCCTCTTTTAGCGCTCAGGTCATTTGCTCCAACTCCTCTTCAGACATAGTGAACCGCGCGGGATTAGCCGAGCGGTGTAAGGCGCTGCAGTCATGGACTGTGCGGCTGGTCCCGGCGGAGGTTCGATTCCTCCCTCGGGCATGGGTGTTTGTGTTTGTCCTTAGGATACTTTAGGTTAAGTAATGTGTTAGCTTAGGGACTGATGACCTTAACAGTTAAGTCCCATAAGATTTCACACAGATTTGAACATTTTTTTCAGATCTAGAGAGTAAACAGATGTCGTCTGCGTAGGCTAAGTATACCAGCCTCTTTCCTTCGATTTCAATCCCTTCGCTCTCTTGGAAGGTCTCGCGTACGATCTCCTCGAAGGCAAAGTTGAACAAGACAGGGGACAGACTATCTCCTTGGCTGAGTCCTGCCACAATTCCAAATTCCTCACCTTACAGAACTGGAAAAAACATTTACTCGAAACACAAATTATTTTATATTAAAGCCAGTTGTTGTTGTTGTGGTCTTCAGTCCTGAGACTGGTTTGATGCAGCTCTCCATGCTACTCTATCCTGTGCAAGCTTTTTCATCTCCCAGTACCTACTGCAACCTACATCCTTCTGAATCTGCTTAGTGTATTCATCTCTTGGTCTCCCTCTACTATTTTTACCCTCCACGCTGCCCTCCAATACTAAATTGGTGATCCCTTGATGCCTCAGAACATGTCCTACCAACCGATCCCTTCTTCTGGTCAAGTTGTGCCACAAACTTCTCTTCTCCCCAATCCTATTCAATACTTCCTCATTAGTTATGTGATCTACCCATCTAATCTTCAGCATTCTTCTGTAGCACCACATTTCGAACGCTTCTTGTCCAAACTATTTATCGTCCATGTTTCACTTCCATACATGGCTACACTCCATACGAATACCTTTCAGATAAATATGGCACATAACTGTCACAACCCATTTGTTGATTTAACATGAAATGACCCACTCCCTTTGATTTACGATGATCTGAAATGAGAGCAGGCGAACTGTTGTCGCCTTACTGCGGCTACCACCTCTGAGCTTAGTAAGGTACTGTAGTGTTAAATTAAGCTAACATAAAGTCTTGGTGATCGGTTCTGGTGAAACGAACTCAATAACAAAACCAGAAGTGTGATACCTTCCTTATTCACTGACTTTTGATATTGTACCCTCGTACCGCAGTTCATTTCAAAAGCATGCAATGTCATTTCGCAACAGTGCAACGTAATTTGCATGTCAAAGTAACCATAGCCTGTCATTATTGGTCGGGCGTAACATAAATGTCCGTCAAATGTGACTTAACAGAGACCGGCCACCAGCAGGCGTTACGTACTGGAGGACACTTGACCATCGCGCCTGATGTGAAGCACATTAGCTCGTGCTGCAAGGTCGTGGGCGCAAATGATGACCCCCAATTGGAGCGATTGTGGGCAGACGTCCGGTCTGCGGCGTGCTGTGGAGCGCGCAGCCGCCGGCACAAGCGGTGACGGCCTGCTGTCTCTCCAGAGGGCAGCACGGCGCCGACATCACGCAACGGTAGATCCCGGTTGCAGGCTGGTCACCCACTGGTATACATCTACACCTACATGGATACTCTGCAAATCACATTCAAGTGCCTGGCAGAGAGTTCATCGAACAACCTTCACAATTCTCTATTATTCTAATCTCGTATAGCGCGCGGAAAGAATGAACACTCCGTACGAGCTCTGATTTCCCTTATTTTATCGTGGTGATCGTTCCTCCCTATGTAGGTCGGTGTCAACAAAATATTTGCGCATTCGGAGGAGAAAGTTGGTGATTGGAATTTCGTGAGAAGATTCCGTCGCAACGAAAAACGCCTTTCTTTTAATTACGTCCAGCCCAAATTCTGTATCATTTCTGTGACAGTCTCTCCCATATTTCGCGATAATACAAAACGTGCTGCCTTTCTTTGGACTTTTTCGATGTACTCCGTCAGGCCTATCTGGTAGGGATCCCACACCGTGCAGCAGTATTCTAAAAGAGGACGGACAAGCGTAGTGTAAGCAGTCTCCGTAGTAGGTCTGTTACATTTTCTAAGTGTCCTGCAGAAAAAACGCGGTCTTTGGTTAGCCTTCCCCACACCATTTTCTATGTGTTCCTTCCAGTTTAAATTGTTCGTTATTGTAATACCTAGGTATTTAGTTGAATTTACGGCTTTTAGATTAGACTGATTTATATTGTAACAGAAGTTAAACGAATTCCTTTTAGCACTCATGTGGATGACCTCGCACTTCTCGTTATTTAGAGTCAACTGCCACTTTTCGCACCATTCAGATACCTTTTCTAAATCGTTTTGCAGTTTGTTTTGGTCTTCTGATGACTTTATTAGTCTATAAATCACAGCGTCATCTGCAAACAACCGAAGACGACTGCTCAGATTGTATCCAGAATCGTTTATGTAGATAAGGAACAGCAGAGGGCCAATAACAGTACATTGGGGAACGCTCGAAATCACTTTTGTTTTACTCGATGACTTTCCGTCGGTTACTACTAACTGTGACCATCTCTGACAGGATATCACAAATCCAGTCACATAACTGAGACGATATTCCATAAGCACGCAATTTCACTACGAGCCGCTTTTGTGGTACAGTGTCAAAAGCCTTCCGGAGATCCAGAAATACGGAATCGATCTGAAATCCCTTCTCAATAGTGCTCATCACTTCATGTGAATAAAGAGATAGTTGTGTTTCACAGGAATGATGTTTTCTAAATCCATGTTGACTGTGTGTCAACAGACCGTTCTCTTCGAGGTAATTCATAATGTTCGCAAACAATATATGTTCTAAAATCCTGCTGCATATCGACGTTAACGATATGGGCCTATAATTTAGTGGATTATTCCCACTACCTTTCTTGAATATAGGTGTGACCTGTGCAACTTTCCAGTCTTTGGATACGGATCTTTCGTCGAGCGAACGGTTGTATATCATTGTTAAGTATGGAGCTAATGGATCAGCATACTCCGAGAGGAACCTAATTGGTATACGGTCTGGACCACAAGACTTGCTTTTTTTAAGTGCTTAAGTTGCTTCACTACTCCGAGGATATTTACTTCTACGTTACTCATGTTGGCAGCTGTTCTCGATTCGAGTGGTAATGAAGTGCAGCTTGCATCGCCGAAAAACAAATTATTTTACATTAAAGCCAGTGCTAGAAAAAACGATTAAACGTGCACAAGTTTATTGCGAGGAAGTTCAACAAAAAATACAACGAATTTATCATGTGCCACATAGGCACTTAATGAATTTATAACAACGTGCGTTAATGGAATCAATTTACAATCATGAGTTGGGTTCCGTCACCCGGTCTGGATGCAGACATCGCCTGGTCGAATGATGTAACTGAAAATGTATGTAGGTAACTGGCTGCAGCAGTGAGATATTTATACAAAGCAGTTTTATTTGTCAATCAGCTGTATAAATTATAGGCTATTTATTCGACTGGTTTCGTTTGTTTCAACCATCATCAACTACAGGAAGAAGTTATAACATTTGTTGGTTCAGAAATGCGTATTGCTCATAGAAGAGACTTTAAAATACCAAATGTAGCATTGGCAAGACGTAAAATGCATCATAATCGGACTCTGACAAACTCTTAAAAATCTTACGTAAATTACGCAAACAGGCGACAATACTCTGTCGAAATAAGCTTATCTTGCAAGTTACGTCTTGCCAGTGCAACAGTTGATATGTGAAAATGTTTCTTTTTTTTTTTTTTTTTTTTTTTTTTTTTTTTTTTTTTTTTTTGAGAAATATGCATTTCTGAACGAATAGATGTAACTTCTTCCTTGTTGATGATGGTTGAAACGAACGAAACCAGTCGAATAAATAGCCTATAATTTATACAGATGATTGACAAATAAAAATTCTTTTCACAACCGAAACTAATCGAATAAATATAATGTATAACCTGATTGGCAAATATAATGTTTATCTATAAAATAGGCAATTTCAGGCGTTAAATTGGCTGTACATGATAACAACATCGAAAGAACACTAATAAAACTCGTAAATCGATAAGGCAAACACAGCAATAAAAACACAAAAACGGACCACTACAGGTTAACTCAGGAAACTTTTCATAGCTCTGAATTAATATTTACTAAACTATGATAATACTGAGTAGAGGAAGGTATTAAATTTAAAAACGACACGACAGACAGTAACTAATGCTGGTACCAAAACATGATTAGAATGATATGTAACCTAGGCAGAATAGCATATATCAGACACTTCTTACACACAGTGGCAGTGATTTACAAGTCTTTTTATCGTACGGCAGGGGAGCTGTAATTATTATATTAGGAAATACAACTAGTACCTGATCGCGCTACCACAACACTCAGGATGCCAGTGGGGGTTGCCAAGTTAAATAAAGGCTGATAAGGGTCGTCTTATTGTAAACATACAAGTCACACAGCTGCGGAACACAGGACTGCTGAAATCGAGTGTCTTAAACGCTTCTCACCCTATTAACTGTCATCAGCGCTGCCCTAGCGGTGCAGCGAACCAAGTCAACAACAACAATTAGTCCCTCAGATGCAGCTGGCCTCGGTCTGTCACCAGCCAGACCCTACGGGATGAGACCGCCTCGAACGCAGTTCAGCGAATGCATCTCATCTATTGGTCTAGTCTCAACTTCGTGGCGCACCACAGCTGCCCAGTAGCAGTGCGAAGAGTGTAAACCACTAAGCGAGGAACACACAATTATTCCAGAACTGCCGACACAGCTCTCCAAAATCAGGCAGGCGGGGACGCCGCGCTCTCCAGCGGAAAGCTACTGCACTCGTTGCAGGGTTACAGCGTCAGAGATATAACAGAGGGAAATTGTCTACCGATATTAATTTTCGACGCAGTACACGCCTCATTATTGTTACATTGATAATCGTAGTATATATTAGTAAGATGTCCATTGTTTCAGCCGTTAGTTTAGTTGTGGTAAATAAATTTAGTGATAATAAAAACAAGTAAGAATCAGTTAAATTACATTTCTACAGCTGAGGCACCTAATTATTTCATCTGATATTTACGGCATGTTTCAAAATGCATATACCGGTTTTAAGGCTTTGTAGCATGTATTATATTCGGCTTGCAAAGGGAAGGGTATGGGACTATTAAACGTGACTGATGGAGATGTTGAACGAGTGAGGGTCTTTCACATGTAGTCCCAAGAAGGCTAGCCGTGAATTAGCAATTACCGTGACGTCTGTGAGAAGACTTATTGAGGAAGCGCTTACAACTCCGTCCTTATCATGTGCAGTTCTTACAAGCTCTAAGGCATACAGACTACGATTTACGGGCCAACTTTGAAAACAAAATGTTTCTGCAAATCGATAAAGATTTTCTGAATCGTGTCGTTTTCAGTGATGAATCATTATACCTCACTGGAAATGTGAATACATGTAAGGTACGCGTCGTCCGGGGGTCAGCAAATCCTCACAATAGGATACAACTGCACCGAGACTCACCTAATTCGAATGTTTTGTGCCATCATAACACTCTTCCCCCAACAGCACAATTCGTCCTGTCACTGGAAAAGCCATTCGTAACACTACCGGCTACTACTAAATAAGAAATATACCGATATTGTTACTCCTGTGAAAGGATTTTTGCAGCCGTGACTATGTGTAATCGAAAGGTATTGGATTATTTTTCATTTCTGGAAAAATTCTTAGTGAGAGGAAACAATGGCAAAACAAATAGGAATTGAATCAAGGTTCTAATAACAATAAATTCACTGTAATTACGTAAAAAGAAACGGCCGTGACCCTAATTGTGCAAAGTCATACCCAGTACTAACATGGTTCACAGAAAGCTAACTATTGGGATTGACTTTAATCGATACTTATCTTCTGTTTTACTGATAAGATACAAAGTAATAGCACAATTTAGCAAGTGGTGTATCAGAAATTTCACTTTAACTACACAGGGTTAGTATTAATACTCTTAGGCAACAATTGGCTCTGAATAACGCGTACTATCTGTACATTACAGCAGGAAGCTAATGATAATTGTAGGTAAACGATTCTGCTACGGTCGTAGGTTCGAATCCTGTCTCGGGCATGGATGTGTGTGATGTCCTTAGGTTAGTTAGGTTTAAGTAGTTCTAAGTTGTAGGGGACTGATGACCACAGAAGTTAAGTCCCATAGTGCTCAGAGCCATTTGAACCATTTTTTTTTAGGCAAACGATTACTTACGGTGCAACACTACCAACTTGAACAAGAGGTTCTTCTGTCGGTTTAACTGTAGGAGATTACTGCTATTGTAATTTTATCTTTTGTATTGATTATTATTTGCATTCTCAACTAATATTCACGTCCTCATACTATTTAGCTCAAGTGGATTATGTGATACCTGGATCTGATATATTTGTAGCCAGTTGTTTGGTACTTACTCTGTTATTGTAATATGACGATTAAATCTGGCTCAACTGCCAGTATCGGTAGCCAGAAACTAATCTGTTGGTGGACTGAGATCGAGGCTGAACGCTTTAGTTACAACACAGTATGGGAAACTCTGTTATTTACATAACACATGAAAATATAAACACCATTATTTCAATAAGAAGAATCTTTGAACTGATTACCTTAAGACTTTTCTTAGTACTTGTACTTTTTTGAAACTTTAACTCTCCATTTATGATAACTACGTGGAGTGTCTCAAAACCTGTGCTCACTAAATAATTACGTAATTTACACAAAGTTTAATAACTCTTGTTAAGGGAGATAATTGCTCTTCATTTCAGTAAATTAGAATACCCGGATTTATCGTAGGACTTGGGATAGGACCCTGTCTAGATAAACAACTAAGGATAAAATACGGGTACGATGGCTCAACTTAAAGTTTACAGAACACAAAATTATTATTGAAAACGAAATCATGCAACTGATCCATGCAGTTACACAGTGATCGACCGATTATTTGAAATTGGGGTGGTGGCATCGTCGATCTCCTGCGCTAGTCAAAAAAGATGGGTGAAGTATCTATGGCTCTTCCCGTGCAACAAGCTCTGAAAATCCTCGATCCTCGTCTTAGCGTCAGATTTTAATAGAGCAGAACTAACCGAAGTATGCAATGAATAATAAGCCGAATGACATCCGCATCCGTGGCTACATTATATAACCTTGCATTTCTTATCGCCTCTTTCAGTTCACAAAAAGGGCACCCTTTACCTGCTCGCCAACTAAGCCTCGCGTCACAAGGGAGCTTTGCATTTCGACCGTCAGATCCACCTTTTCTGTTCACGCCTAGCCTGTTCCGTTGCCGAGGGACTCCCTTCCAAGTTTTGCATGATTACAAACCTACTTTCTATACGTATGAACCAATCCTACAATTAAGGTCCTACCTCTTACACTCTTTTACAGCACATTACTTTTCTTGATTACATACATATATTACTTAAAATTACATAAATTATCTTAAATAATAAATAAAACATTAACATGGATGTTACATCAAAAGCATGGTTACACAGAAGCAGTATTAAGTTAAATTAGACAAAAAGTTAGATAAGATCGTAATAGGTAATATCGTGATAGTGTTACACCATATCCCGGCGGAAAGCTTATGGGACTTTCTTTTTCAGTGAAGTAACTGTGACTGGTGTTCCTTATCTTCATACGCTAGAACTATGGCTCTTTCGTCAATTGGAAAAGCTGAACCACACACGATCTCATGGCATGCAATTTTTACCTTTGGGGTTTCATTAGAGGATCGTATGTACGTACCTCCGCTACCCGCTGATCTACCCGACTTTGCAAGTAGCATTGTTGCAACAATTTATACAGACACATTGACAGACGTTTCGGAAGAACTGGCCTATCCACTCTATATGTGATTAATGGTGCTTCCATTGAACACTAATAAGAAAAACAGTTTGAGATAACACGTATATCTATTTTGAAACACCAGGTATTTAAAATGACCCTCTCAATGACACTTTTAATAGTTAACTTAGAACATATTTACAGTAAAAAGTGCTTATAACAAGTACAAAAATGTAATATTACAACTAAATACTGAAACCAGAATACCTCTACTCGAAGGAAGCGTAGAGCTGTATTACAAATTAGACAAACCAGAAACATTAGAAAGAAGTGTCATGAGGAAAATTTTATGTGCAATAAGAATCAAAGGAAGTCGGGATATTAAGAAATCGTTATCGAATTAGTTAAACTAAAGGAAAAATAACAGAAACAATATAAAAGGCTGATATTCTTATGTTATTTATACAGGATGAATGAGAATAGATCACAAACCATCTACAAGGATTTCTGGAAAAAGAAATCAACAGCGATCTGGATCCGAGAAGTTATAAGAGATTCAGATGTATACAACATAAAATTTGTATGTTAAATGTAGTAGAAGTCCGAGGTAGAGGCAGTTACAGTACAGGTGTGAAGTGTTCTCAATAAAGAAAGGAAGAAAAGGAAAATGGTGGATAGATGAAACAGTATTGACAGAAGACAAACTGGAATGTTCACGTGCTCCCTAGTTGACAACAGCGAAAGGAAAGAAATAGTAAACATGATTATTGTACTTCACAAGTTGAACAGTGTGAAAACTCATGACTACATAACACGTTTCCCCAAAAAAAGCTCACTCCCTAAAATATTTATCCAGTGCGCAGCCACAAACAAATACTAATATAAAACGTAGTTTTCGCAGGTATTACATTGACATTTCTACATCTACATCTACATCTATACTCCGCAAGCCACCTGACGGTGTGTTGCGGAGGGCACCTTGAGTAACTCTATCGGTTCTCCCTTCTATTCCAGTCCCGTATTGTTCGTCGAAAGAAAGATTGTCGGTATGCCTCTGTGTGGGCTCTAATATCTCTGATTTTATCCTCATGGTCTCTTCGCGAGATATACGTAGGAGGGGAGCAATATACTGTTTGGCTCCTCCGTGAAACTATGTTCTCGAAACTTCAACAAAAGCCCGTACCGAGCTACTGAGCGTCTCTCTTGCAGAAACTTCCACTGGAGTCTTATCTTTCATCTCCGTAACGCTTTCGCAATTACTAAATGATCCTGTAACGAAGCGCGCTGCTCTCCGTTGGATCTTCTCTATATCTTCTATCAACCCTATCTGGTACGGATCCCACACAGGTGAGCAGTATTCAAGCAGTGGGCGACCAAGTGTACTGTAACCTACTCCATTTGTTTCCGGACTGCATTTCCTTAGGATTCTTACAACGAATCTCAGTTTGACATCTGCTTTACCGACGATTAATTTCGTATGGTCATTCCATTTTAGATCAGTCCTAATGCCTACTCCCAGATAATTTATGGAATTAACTGCTTCCAGTTGCTGACCTGCTATATTGTAGCTAAATGATAAAGGATATTTCTTTCTGTGTATCCGCAGCACATTACACTTGTCTACATTGAGATACAATTGCGATTCCCTGCACCATGCGTCAACTCGTTGCAGATCCTCCCGCATTTCAGTACAATTTTCCACTGCTACAACCTCCCGATATACTACATCATCCGCAAAATGCCTCAGTGAACTACCGATGTTATCCACAAGGTCATTTGTATATATTGTGATTAGCAACGGTCCCACGACACTCCCCTGCGGCACACCCGAGATCACTTTTACTTCAGAATACTTCTCTCCATTGAGAATGACATGCTGCGTTCTGTTATCTAGGAACTCTTCAATCCAATCACACAATTTGTCTGAAAGTCCATATGCTCTTACTTTGTTCATTAAATGACTGTGGCGAACTGTATCAAACGCCTTGCGAAAGTCAATGAACACGGCATATACCTGGGAACCCGTGTCTATGGCCCTCTGAGTCTCGTGGGCGAATAGCTCAAGCTGGGTTTCACACGATCGTCTTTTTCGAAACCCTTGCTGATTCCTACAGAGTAGATTTCCAGTCTCCAGAAAAGTCATTATACTGGAACATAATACGTGTTCCAAAATTCTACAACTGATCGACGTTAGAGATATAGGGCTATAGTCTGCACATCTGTTCGACGTCCCTTCTTAAAAATGAGGATGATCTGTGCCTTTTTCCAATCTTTTGGAACGCTACGCTCTTCTAGAGACCTTCAGTATACCGCTGCAAGAAGGGGGCGGTGGGGCAAGTTCTTTCGCGTACTCTGTGTAAAATCGAACTGGTATCTTATCAGGTCCAGCGACCTTACTTTTGAACCACATGCATCTTTACATTCCAGTGCATTAAACGGCATTTGCGATAAGTCAGTCTCCATGTACAGCTTTCACACTAGTGGGAACCCGTCTGATCGTACTCGAGATAGAGACGAAGAGAACTGTTGATGTTCGTCATGTATCTGGTGTACTTACAAAATGTTGCGACAGGCCTGTTGCGTAAGCAGGATTAGTAAAAACGGAGACAGTAATGTTTTAGTGTCTGACGAGCTGTTTTCAACATTTAACGCCAGTGGAGACACTTGGTGCTGCATTTGCGTCAGCAGCTGTTGTAATATTACTTTTACTGTTGCAGCTTTTGCGCCACCTGCTGCAAGAATGGTCACTGATGCTGTTACTGCATAAATGGCTGCTATTGCATTGACAGAGGTGTCACAAGTTCCGAGATGGTTGCTTGTCCCACCTTGTCTCCACACAGTCCATGTAATTTCCAAAGATACTTTCAAACGCTTTTTCTTCCCAGATTGCAAAATCTTACGCGAGACGTACGAACCCTGTCAGCTTCAGCTTGTGTTAACGTGCCACAGCAATGCCTCTGCGACGTGGTTACCGTCGTCGCTGGCGGCGCTGTGCACCAGTGTATCGCAGTTCCAAGGCGACTGATATTGACTTGGCTGGGCAGTTTAATAAACAGCAGTTGATTGGAGGTCCAAATGTTTTTCGTGGACTCCATCTGAACTTCACCTGTGAAAGCCACAACCTCCGCATTCCCTGTGTAACTTTAATCCTACCTACATTATGTCTCTGGACCCTTTTCAATACTCATTCACATTATTTCCCGAATTCCCTCTAGTCAAAATCCCCTGATTCCACATGCCTCATCTAGAAAACGTTACCAGGAACCCACAGCACCTCCGTACTCACAGAAGACCAGCAACATTTGATCAAGCTTCAGAACATAGATTTTATTCAGGTCAGGGCCATGAGACCCGCTGGGCGAAGTCCAACTGCGAATGGACAGACAGTTGACCACGGTCAGAAGAATACTGTCGCAATTGTCCGTGTCGGCCTCGGTTGGTGCAGAGCTAGAGTGGTCGAAGGTTGGACTCCTGTGTAGCCCACAGGCTGTAGTAGTTTGACGGCAGCACAGTGACTATGATCTGTGTTGAATATCTTACAATGAACTGCTTTATATTTTCATTGCTTCGCCCGAAATTGGTGTCGAATGTTATACGCAACACACTCTGTATACCCTTCGCTCGCGGGCCTCTATGTGGGACACATCTGCCATAAACTTCAGTTTATCGATATACACTGAAGCGCCAAAGAAACTGGTATAAGCAATGTGTTCAAATACAGAGATGTGTAAACAGGCAGAATACGGCACTACGGTTGGCAACGCCTATATAAGACAGTAAGTGCCTGGTGCAGTTGTTAGATCGGTTACTGTTGCTACAATGGTAGGTTATCGGAATTTAAGAGATTTTGAACGTGGTTTTATAGTTGACGCAAGATGGATGAGTCACAGAATCTTCCAGGTATCGATGAAGTGGGGATTTTCCCGTACGATCATTTTACGATCATACCGTGAATATCAGGAATCCGGTAAAATATCAAATCACCGACATTGCTGCTGGCGGGAAAAGATCCTGCAAGATGAGCGAAGAGAATCGTGCAAAGTGAAAGAAGTGCAACCGTTCGGCAAATTGCTGCAGATTTCAGTGCTTGGCTATCAACAAGTGTCAGTGTGCGAACGATTCAACGAAACATCATCGATATGGGCTTTCAGAGCTGAAGGCTCACTCGTGTACCCTTGATGACTGTACGAAAAATATCTTTACCCCTTGCCTGGTCCGTCAACACCGACATTAGACTGTTGATGACTGGAAACGTGTTGCCTGGTCGGATGAGCCTCGTTTCAAAATAAATCGAGCTGATAAAAGTGTGCGGGTATGGAGAGAAGTTCGCGAATCCATGGACCCAGCATGTCAGCAGGGGACTGTTCAAGCTGGTAGAGGCTCTGTAACGGTGTAGGGCGTGTGAAGTTGGAGTGATATGGAACCCCTGATACGTCTAGATACGACTCTGACAGGTGACACGTACGTAAGCATCCTGTCTGATCAGCTGCATCCGTTCATGTCCATTGTGCATTCCGACGGACTTGGGCAATTAAAGCAGGACGATGCGACACCCCACACGTCCTGAATTACTACAGAGTGGCTCCAGCAATACTCTCACTCTTCTAACACTTCCGCTGGCCACCAAAACTCCCCAGACTTGAACATTATAGAGCATATCTGGGTTGCCGTGCAACGTGCTCTTCAGAAGAGATCTCCACCTCCGCCTACTCTTACGGATTTATGAACAGCCCTGCATGATTCATGGTGTCAGCTCCCTCCAGCAATAATTCAGAGATTAGTCGAGTCCATGCCACGTCGTGTTGCGGCACTTGTGCGTGCTCGAGGGCACCGCACACGATTTTAGGCAGATGTACCAGTTTCTTTGGCTCTTCAGTGTTTAAAGATCGTCGCTGCGCACCAGAATTCTTTCTGTACTTCCTTATGCGCAACTAACGATTATACCCTCTCTAATGTTTCTGCTGGCGATGGGCTGCGAGACTGTCGAAAGCATGAGGTTCGCTACCTCAACGCAGGAGGCAGTAACAGCGGAAGAATGCCATAAGTCATGACACTTGGTCGCCTGGCCAAATACCAACGGCCTACTTAATCGACCGAATTGAAACGGATGTCTTTTAGTTAACATTTCACATTGATCTGTACGTGCTGTGCCGGCCGAGGTGGCCGAGCGGTTCTGGGCGCTACAGTCTGGAACCGCGCGACCGCTACGGTCGCAGGTTCGAATCCTGCCTCGGGCATGGATGTGTGTGATGTCCTTAGGTTAGTTAGGTTTTTGTAGTTCTAAGTTCTAGGGGACTGATGACCTCAGAACTTAAGTCCCATAGTGCTCAGAGCCATTTGAACCATTTTTCTGTACGTGCTGTCATTTATTCACTATCCATTTCTATTGTGCAATGTTTCCGGTATATTGTTAATGACGTGATAAGTTGTAGAACTGCAGTCTGTTTTTCACATGTGTAAATATTGCCTAGGCTATAATAGATATATATTATAAAAATGGATGTTAGTGTGTATGTGTGTGTGCGTATGTTCCACATCTCCTCTGAAGCCACTGAATCGGTTTCAGTCAAACTTAATCCAAATATCCCTTTCTATCGGGCAACTATTTCTGTTTGGGTCAGAACACCTATCTATCACAGTTTAGGAGATATGACGACATAAACAATAATATGCGTGAAAAACTGCAGATCTTGCATAACATTTAAATTTATTAATTCTCTGCTACTAACTCTGTTAGCAATAAATTTAGCGGACAGTGTCCACATATGCTGCTAAATGCAGCTAAAAAAATATATCACGTACCACACGTAGTTCAGGAGATATGATGCCATGAACACAGAGATTCGTGAAAAACTGTCGCATTTTGCATGATGTTTAAATGTATTACTTGTTTGCCACTAATTCTATTTCTAACACGTTTTGCCGATAGTATCCAGATAGGGCAGTGAATGTACCTACAAAATTGTATCATTGTGTGATACATAGATCAGGAGATATGAGCTCATAAACACTGAGTTGCGTGAGCAACTGCCATGTCATGCATGACGTCTGAATTTTTTACGTCTTTGCTTGTAATTCTACTCACAATGTAATTCGCAGACATTATCCACGTACACCACTAAATTTGTACAGACACAAATACATTATTGTACAACACATAGTTCAAGATACGTTGTCATGAACACTGAGGCGCGTGAAAAATACCGTACCATGTGTGAAGTTTTAATACATTTATTCCTTACTACCAAACATGCCTACAGTCGACCCGACTTAAGGATATCCCTGGCTCCTGGCAGCGCTTTGACAGATTTCAATTACGAAACGCAATTGGCTGTTGCCGAAAACAATAGTCTTCAAAAGAGCTATGAACAGGCAGTGCCTTAGAGACGTTTAAAAAATCGCGTTGTAGACACACGAAGCATCTGTACCTACACATTTGTACCTTATGCGTATTTTTTTGTAAACTTGTTTCATAATTTGAAAGGTATTTTTACGAATACTTGGAAAAGATGTATTTTCGATGTTACACTACAAACACCGTCCATTTTTTGTTTCTGTTTCCGTCAATAATATAAAACTGGCAAAATGAGTAGCCGGGCAAGGCCGGGTTTGTCACCTGGTTACAATATGATTTGAAATTATTGTTGTCTGGTAAGGTAATGCAAAAGCCATTAGGGATGTATGATATACGTAAAACGTTGTCAAGATTGAGGAATTTTTGTTGTCGAAACAAGGAAGCTTGAGCTACCGTACTAGTAGTCGGACGCGCGAGTGCATGCAGAACAGTTATGTGGAAATTTTAATTTGATTGTGTGACGTTTAGATAACAGGTTTGAGTTTAGACTGTGAGTAGTTTCGAAAGTGGTCCCGCAGAGACCTTTTGGTTGTACTTTGCTAAGTGAAGGTGACCTGGAGGTTATGGAATAGTAATTTTGTACTTTGCATTATTATGAAAATGGATGTTTCTGCTGTGTCGGGCCCGAATATAATTACGCTTGAGTATGTGCACTGTGCAGGAGGTGGAAGTACAAGTATCTTACGATATCTATGAGATATGATGTGTATCGAACTGCGATTTTGTTCTTCAGAGTAGTATTAAGGATAGACGAAGACTTTAAGCAATCGACTTATGGGCGCACAATAACTAGAAGTTCAAACAGATTTAAGCCGACCGTTTATATGGACCCTTAGTGCATTTCACGCATTGTGTGTATCGCCTAAACTAAAAGCACAAGTTCTGACAAGATAAACCTGGACAAGGGGTGACCATTTACTGTACTAAACAAGTCTTATCTTAAATGGACATCAAATTCCTGTCATAGTTTCCTTCCCTCTTTGGTGAGACTTTCAGTACGTCGTAAATTGTCGAATCTCTGCGCAGAACTTCAACACTGAATAGTAGTTTCATGTTTACTGCTGCTAAATGTCATTACCAAGATAATCCATTTTATCGTGGTGTAATGGCTGTTGCAGATTTCACTGCAGCCAGCGACGCTACGTCATCCTAAGGTATGTCTTCTCTGACATCAGTGTCCACTCTGAAGGAACTCATCTGTAACATGAAAATATGATGCTGCTACTGACAGCCATGGATGTATATCTTTGAAATAGCAGATGTTGCTGCTACCATTTCTTGCTCAGCCTCTTGCTCCATTTCTTGCTCGCAGTTTATTGGCTGAAGGCCAGAGGAGCTTACCATTTCACTAACGTTTCCTTACAGGAGAGGATCGCATTTCAATTATTATTCATTTGCGTGGCATGGTTTCGTATACAACTACGAAGTTTGCTCTTTGATCAACAATAATCACTAAAGTCTCACGCACATGCATGTTAAATTATTCCTTGTGCAGTTTATGCAACATGCTACAGCATTTACATTACAGTTTTTCCTACATATAATTACGTGTTCAGAGCTGGACCTCTTTTACCTCTGGATTATTGAATCTCCGTGCTGGCGTCTTTATACGTTAATGTTTACGTATGAATATGGCTTCATGACTACTAAAGTAGAATGCGAATTAAAGCTAGGAAAAGGCTAAAAGTGTGTCACTTTCGAGAAAGGACTCATTTATAACTGGATAGAACGAAAAAGAAGAAAAATGTCATAGCTCACCAACCGTAAAAGGTTACGTAAAGGAACTAGTCAATTTTTGCTAGCGATCGAAATATTTGGTTGGCAATTTGGTAGCAGCATTCGACAAAACCAGTCAAACTGAATAACATTTTAATATCATTTATGACGAGGTGTTCATTTCTCTAGATCAAAATATGGGCCAAAACCTATGAAAAAGTCCGCAGCTCGTGGTATCGCGCTCGCGTTCTCGCTTCCCGAGCACGGGGTCCTGGTTTCGATTCCCGGAGGAGTCAGGGATTTTCACCCGCCTCGAGATGATTGGGAGTTTGTGTTGACATCATCATTTCATCATCATTCATGAAAGTGCCGAGATTGGGCTGAGCAAAATTTGGGAATTTGTACGGGCGCTGAAAACCGCGAGGTTGAGCGCCCCACAAACCAAACATCTTCATCATCAACTACGAAAACGATATTAATTAAACGCAATAGATGTATATCAGTTTATGTTTTTACAAAATGCACATTAACTTACATTTTAGTAGTAGCTTCTATGATGAAAGAGTGCGAAGAGGTTAATTGAATTTTTCATTGCGATGATGTTCTTCAAGGTTCCTATATACTTTAAGAACATATCAAATCCACTCAAGTTTCAGTTCACTGAGGTTTCACCAGAATTCACCCTAGTCATTAAAATTGGTTTCGTAGATTGTACAGAATGTCGTGTTTAGTTACTGCTTCGTTTGGAAAAATACCCTTCAGTTACAGCATTAGTGCCAGGAAAGCAGAAGAGTAACTTGAGTAAATTTGAGAATGAAACAAGATTCTGACCTGAATGGCAAGTGGTTTCAACCCATCGTTGACTTGACTATGTATTCTTAGCAGTCCATCACCGATTTTCTCAGTATGGTTCAAATGGCTCTGAGCACTATGGGACTCAACTGCTGAGGTCATTAGTCCCCTAGAACTTAGAACTAGTTAAACCTAACTAACCCAAGGACATCACAAACATCCATGCCCGAGGCAGGATTCGAACCTGCGACCGTAGCGGTCTTGCGGTTCCAGACTGCAGCGCCTTTAACCGCACGGCCACTTCGGCCGGCTTTTCTCAGTAGTCACCAACTGTTTGACCCATGTTCACCATACATTCCATTTCCTGCAAACTGATTACAGGGCTCAGTTTTGAAACCTAGGGAAGAAGTTCTTTCAGTGTCACCCCATAAAAGTATTTGATATAAGGTAACCCATCTGTGTAAGACTGCAAGTTCCAAAAATTTTCTTCGGTCCACGATTTTAAGTAGGATAGACAAATTTCGTAGAATAATATTATATCGCTGTGAAACCTTTTACCTCTGGTGGAAGCAGTGTTTCTACAGGCAATAACTTTAATAGAAATAATATTTACTTTACACCAGTTTTGTAGTCATAATATCATACTTTTCAAGTACTGTTTTAACACTCGAGGGACGAAACTGATCTTCAGCTTTGTACTGCAAGGTAGTTTTCAACTTACTAATAGTGCAAAAGTCCTTCAGCGTTTCAGCTCCCATAGTATATGGTTTGAAATACATAAATATTTTGGAAATTATCATTTCTACATCCACAGGCAAAATATCATAACTCTTCGAACAGTGAAACTTCCTGGCAGATTAAAACTGTGTGCCCGTCCGAGACTCGAACTCGGGACCTTTGCCTTTCGCGGGCAAGTGCTCTACAGTCTGAGCTACCGAAGCACGACTCACGCCCGGTACTCACAGCTTTACTTCTGCCAGTATCTCGTCTCCTACCTTCCAAACTTTACAGAAGCTCTCTTGGTTCGCAGGAGAGCTTCTGTAAAGTTTGGAAGGTAGGAGACTAGATACTGGCAGAAGTAAAGCCGTGGGTACCGGGCGTGAATCGTGCTTCGGTAGCTCTGATGGTAGAGCACTTGCCCGCCAAAGGCAAAGGTCCCGAGTTCGAGTCTCGGTCGGGCACACAGTTTTAATCTGCCAGGAAGTTTCATATCGGAACACACTCCGCTGCAGAGTGAAAATCTCATTCTGGAAACATCTTCGAACAGTATTATGAAATATACGGCCATCAAGCCCAACTCGTATCAGTCCAAGGCCAAGCTGCACATTAGCTTGGTACAAACATTGTTCTGACCTTTTCTTTACTGTATTATCGGTACACAGTCCAACAACTTTTTATTCTAGTCCATTTTCTCTGAGGTATTCTTTTCAATAGTCAGTCGCTATAGCAGTGTTTCTACAGGCAATAACTTTAATAGAAATAATATTTATTTTACACCAGTTTTGTAGTCACGGTATCTAACATAGGCAGGAAAAACTTCAATCTCTTCGTGATTAGATGCGTCAGTCGGAATTGTGAAACGTCACCTTTTCTAAAATACAAACGTTTCTAAAGCATGATGAGCCAAGACATTCACGATTATGGACTTTGTTTTTGTACACGCACATGTGAATTTTAAACTCTAATGCTTCTTGAAGAAGCTGTGACGTCAGTCCTTAGACATGAAGCTAAGATAGTGCTGGACTGTATAGTATACGAAGACCTCTCTTCCTGAACACGGGATTTCTCTTATTTGAAGATGAATTTGATGTTCCAGTAGACGCTGCTGTCGAGCATGATCTTTCATGTCTGTCACATTTTAAGTGGAGCTGCACTCGTATGTATCCATGTCCACTGCTACTTACTCAGAAACTAGAAATACGCGTCTTATATCTCACTTTTCCTTTAGAATCCTAAGAACTAATGTCAGTCATGAATATGATGAAGCAAAACACGTAAACTTAAGTAACGCGATGTATAGTAACACTACGTAACACACTTTAAAATCTGATATACACTACTGGCCATTAAAATTGCTACCCCAAGAAGAAATGCAGATGATAAACGGGCATTCATTGGACAAATATATTATACTAGAACTGACATGTGATTACATTTTCTCGCAATTTGGGTGCATAGATCCTGAGAAATCAGTACCCAGAACAACCACATCTGGCCATAATAACGGCCTTGACACGCCTGGGCATTGAGTCAAACATAGCTTGGATGGCGTGTACAGCTACAGCTGCCCATGCAGCTTCAACACGATACCACAGTTCATCAAGAGTAGTGACTGGCGTATTGTGACGAGACAGTTGCTCGGCCACCATTGACCAGACGTTTTCAGTTGGTAAGAGATATGTAGAATGTGCTGGCCAGGGCAGCAGTCGAACATTTTCTGTATCCAGAAAGGCCCGTACAGGACCTGCAACATGCGGTCGTGCATTATCCTGCTGAAATATAGGGTTTTGCAGGGATCGAATGAAGGGTATAGTCATGAGTCGTAACACATCTGAAATGTAACGTCCACTGTTCAAAGTGCCGTAAATGCGAACAAGAGGTGACCAAGACGTGTAACCAATCGCACCCCATACCATCACGCCGGGTGATACGCCAGTATGGCGATGACGAATACACGCTTCCAATGTGCGTTCACCGCGATGTCGCCAAACACGGATGCGACCATCATGATGCTGTAAACAGAACCTGGGTTCATCCGAAAACATGACGTTCTGCCATTCGTGCACCCAGGTTCGTCGTTGAGTACACCATCGCAGGCGCTCCTGTCTGTGATGCAGCGTCAGGGGTAACCGCAGCATGGTCTCCGAGCTGATAGTCCACGCTGCTGCAAACGTCGTCGAACTGTTCGTGCAGATGGTTGTTGTCTTTCAAACGTCCACATCTGTTGATTCAGGGATCGAGACGTGGCTGCACGATCCGTCACAGCCTTTCGGATAAGATGCCTGTCATTTCGACTGCTAGTGATACGAGGCCGTTGGGATCCAGCACGGGGTTCCGTATTACCCTCCTGAACCCACTGATTCCATATTCTGCCAACAGTCATTGGATCTCGAGCAATAATGTTGCGATACGATAAACCGCAATTGCGATAGGCTACAATCCGACCTTTATCTAAGTTGGAAACGTGATGGTACTCATTTCTCCTCCTTACACGAGGCATCACAACAACATTTCACCATGCAACGCCGGTCAACTGCTGCTTGTGTATGAGATATCGGTTGGAAACTGTGCTCATGTTAGCACGTTGTAGGTGTCGCCACCGGCGCCAACCTTGTGTGAATGCTCTGAAAAGCTAATCATCTGCCTATCACAGCATCTTCTTCCTGTCGGTTAAATTTCGCGTCTGTAGCATGTCATTTTCGTGGTGTAGCAATTTTAATGGCCAGTAGTGTAATTTCACGCCTACAGATGACGTATGGTGATAGAAACCAGCTTTATGCCTTGTGCCCAACAATGTAAATACTTAGTTAGGGATAAAGCTTTCAATAATATTGTTAAATCCGAGGCAAACAGGTGTCAGGAAATACCTTTGAAAATATTTGGGACGAAGCTACATAATTCCTCACTGTCCCTTAAAAAAATGGGACTCATCGTCACCTTATTTATTATTTCATACAGACAGCTGAAGGAGAGGGAAAAACAGGTAATGTTTATTAGGAAGTTTTGAAGTGGCAAATAAAGAACGTCTGAAAGAAATTTTAGTTGCTAATCTACCACAATTTTGTTAAATATTGGTGCAGTTTGCTCGATGGTTGCTTTGTTAGAAACATATTACAAGAGTTTATTCATCTGACCACAGGTTCTGCTTCCTGTCCTCCATTTGACGAACAGCTTTCATTACTAACTTTGATGGATCGGTTACGTGTAAACTACAGCATGTTGTTATTTGAATTTATTGTTGTGTGATATGATTTAAACAGCGTCTGTCGTGATAATATGTGTGTGTGTGTGTGTGTGTGTGTTTGTGTGTATGAGTGCAGGCTATTAGAATGTAAATCGAACATTTTGGTAGAAAAACCTATTTAGTGGTGACAGCGACGCTTCTAAGTAGTCGATAATATATGCTGCTCTGCGATTCGTTTTACCCTAGAACAGGCTGTCACAGCAAACTAGATACTATAGCAAGAACATTCGGAGGGGGGGGGGGGGGGATAAAATGTGAGTATTGTACCATTCAAGACCACAGGCATACACAGATGTATGGCACTTGTTAAGAAAATTACTCATCTTACACTGTATTTGTATAAAAAACTACATTTGCACATGCACTAGGTTTATCCTTTATCTGAGACTCAGACTTTGTCTGAGACTCAAACTTTGTCTGAGGTGCTAAAAGCATGAGGTATTTTATTAGGTCGTAGAAACAGCATATTGGGAGTTCAAAGCAATTGGCGTTGAGCCCATCCCTAGGTAAATTTTGGCCCACAGCCATACAGGGCAGACAGAGCAGCCCCTCATAGAGACAGGTCTCCAGCAGAACAATGCCGTGATACCTGCATTTGTACCAGCCAAAGCTGGGGCTGGAGGTGACAGACGGAAAAAATGCGTCTACACAGTGGAGTCGTAAACCGAGCATTGTGTGCGCACATAATAAAAATTCACAAGTTTTCATATTTGCTGTTACTGCAGATAGGCCTGTGACCCACTTCCATTGGGCACCTCAGTTGTATAAGAAACTCTGGCATCTCAGAAACGTTTAGAGATAGAATGTTTAGTACACTTCATAGCTAGGACTAACACGTTCCAAGGCACAGGCGATTTAGATAAAGATCTTTAAGACTGAATCTGTTCACTCGTTGCTGTGGGAAGCGACAGGACTTCGGAGAAAATCAACTTCCCCCTCACCAAAAACTTAAAAAGGCCAGTAATTGGCAGCTTCTTTTCCTCCAGGGATGCAGGTTTCTTAACTCTTGCCCAGGTTTGACAATTTCTGCTGCGATGTGGGAGGGGATATTTAGTGCATCTACGGCCCTGTGATTGGCTCAAGATGGCGTGAAGGTTGTCTCATTCGTGCACTTTGAGGGGAAACAATTTTTATTTTGTGGGAAATGCGAAGCACTCACGTACTGGACTTTGGTCTGGGAGGGAGCTCTGGTCGAAGCTCTGGCATGTGTCATGGGTGCTTGGGACTTGTCCTGAGACTGACTTCACTTGCGAGTAGTTAGACTGGAGAGCCTGTGGTGAAATTCTTACTGTACCGATAGTGTGACCTCAAATGTCTCAGACTACTCGTTTGTCGAGGATACATATAATCGTTTTTGGTTTACCAGTGTTGATGTTTGGTATCCTTGTGCACTCTGACATAGAAGTGAGCCGAATTATTCCTTGGTATGACCAGAAATCTAACATTAATTCAGGGCTCTGGTAGAGAATAAATTGCGATCCGTCTGCCTGATCGCTGGACCATGAGATTCTTGCATTTCTTTCGTGGCCACGATCCACTTACAGATGCTGCCTCACATCTCACCTCCGCCGCACCCATCTCGCCAGCTGCAAGTTACATCGCCGCATGAAGCAAACAGGGTAACATACTGCTGCTCCAGCATTGTCAGGGCGTACAGATCTCAACCGCCACTTGCTCTCAGCTGCACCTATGTAGTGAAACCACAGTAGATTTAATCAAAGTCTGTTCATCGTCAGATCAATTCAGATTGCATTATCCACATTTTTAGGGCGAGAGTACTTGACACACTTCTGTCCCCAGGATCGTTGTCTGTTGTACTCTTAAACTAACTGTTAGTTGTTTATGGTGTTCAATCAATAACTTGTTTAGCATAAAATATGTCTGTCTTTGTTTTGGGAAAATAAATGTTGTTAGTAAACTAAATTTTGCGCACATTCTCAATCATTTTATATAACAGGCCCACAAGGTTAACTTTCAGTCCCCAACCGTCTCATTCTATATAGATAATAAAAAGTACACAAAAGAGTACACAGAGAATAGTCTTTGGAGTGCATTACGTAAGGAATCAGCTCATGTACCGCTGATTTCTCTGCTGCACCGCTGTCAACAGCCAGACGTTTGGCCCCGGAAGCGACCGTCTGCACAAGATGACACCACAAGTGGCTGCAGCAGTTTTCGCTGGCTGCCTCACTCCGCTCACCAACTTACCAGGCCACAGACCTCTCCAGTCCAGTCCGGAGTTCGTCACCAGGAAACCTGCGTCGTCTAATGTAACATATTAATAACAATATAATGAAGAGATAGACCGCTACTTACCATAAACATAACACCCTGAACTGTATACCGACCCAATGAAAAGACGTTACACATTACTTTTGGCTAAAGTCTTCTTCAGAATAGTAAACACACACACGCTATCATTCACACCAGCAAGCGCATCTCATGCATACACGACCTCTATCTCTGGCAACTCGGACCAGAAAACACCTGTCACATAAAGCGGAAGCACCAATCTGGGGCCGCGTGGGGTAGCCGCGCAGTCTTAGGAATCTTGTCACGGTCTGTGTGGCTCCTCCCGTCGGAGGTTCGAGTGCTCCCTTGGGCATGGGCGTATGTGTCGCCTTAGCATAATTTGGTTTAAGTCAGGTTAAGTAGTGTGTAAGCTTAGGGACCCTGACCTCAGCAGTTTGGTCCCGTAAGACCTTACCACAAATTTCCAGCAATCTGGAGGGGGAGGGAAAAGGGAAGGGATAGCACTGTGCAGATGGGAGGAGAGAAGAATGCTGCCTATCAAAGTGTGCAGAGACTAAACTACCAACAGGCGCAGCATTAGGATGCTGTGGGGCAGGGGAGGTGAAGAAGTGGCTGGGCAAGGGGAATGAAAGAGGTGGGGAGGGGCAGAAGAGGAAAGATACGCGGATGCGTTGCCACAGAGTGGCACATATAGAGGTTAGGATACGAGAGTAGGGAGGAGGTGATGGAACAGAGGAGATGGAAGCTATTGGGTGTAGAGTGCGTGGACAGCAGGTTAACCGGGGTAATTGCAGAAGTGGAGAGTCTGTTGTAAGGCTAACTTCCATATGCGCAGTTCAGAAAAGGTGGCGGATGGATCCAGATGGCTCAGTGAAGCAGCGATTGAAATCAAGCGGGTTATGTTCTGCTGCATGTCATGCCGCAGGGTGGTCTGCTTTGCTCTTGGACACAGTTTGGCAGTGGCTGTTCATCCTCGTGGACAACTGGTTGGTAGCCATCCCAAAAAGAAAAAGCTTTCTAATGGCTGCAGCAGAGCTAGTTTATGTTATGGCTGCTTTCACAAGTGGCCCAGCCTCTGATGGGGTAGAACAAGTGTGTGATAGGACTTGAATACGAAGTGCTAATTGGGTGAAATGAGCAGGTCTTGCACTGGGTCTTCCACAGGAATATGATCTCTTTGGCAAGGTGTTGGGATTGGGAGTGGCTTATGGATGGACTAGGATGTTGGGGATGTTGCGTGGGTGACGGAAGACCACTTTAGGAGAAGCGGGAAGAATCTCCGATAGGATATCTCATATTTCAGGGCATGATGATAGGTAATCAAAACCCTAAAGAAGAATGTGCTTCACTCACTTCCCACGCCCGGGTTCCAGGGTTCGATTCCTGGCGGGGTCAGGGATTTTCTCTGCCTCGTGATGACTGGGTGTTGTGTGCTGTCCTTAGGTTAGTTAGGTTTAAGTAGTTCTAAGTTCTAGGGGACTGATGACCATAGATGTTAAGTCCCATAGTGCTCAGAGCCATTTGAACCATTTTGAACCAAGAATGTGCTTCAGTTCACTCGATGCACTACATCCTTTGTCACGTCCTTCGTCACGGCTTTCTTTCTGGTTTAAATTGTCATCTATACGTCCATCTAAAAACTCGGACTCTTATGCTACTTTCTCACCGTATACATTCTATGTTGAAAATTGTAGCATGGCAGTTTTTCACTCTTTCGACTATTGCCTCGAGTGTGATACGCTGGTATTCCAATTTCAAGTTATGCATTCCTCTTACGATTTCCGTCTCTTCACGGAGATGTTCCTCTGCACATCATTCTTCGTCATGCAGACTTGTTTAACGACGACAGATGCGGCCGTGCTCTCTAACTACCTGAAGCATTGTGGCCGTCCACTTACATCAAATCAGCCTGGATTGTTCCAGCGTTATTCCCTTTCAAATCCGGAAAACGAATTACGGCACGATAGTCCACTGTATCAATGTGCTGCACCATTTATGTTTGGCATTTTAGTGGCATTGTGGAGTAACGTGTCGCGGGGCTTTCTAGGTGCAGACAAATGCCTACAAACAAAAAAAACGTCTTTACGTAAATTTATTGTTCGAGGTGATGTTTAAGACTTAACGACGACGTCTGTCATATTCAATTATTCTCTAGTAATATTTAGCAAAAGAAGTAGAGCCACTACCAATTTTTGTTGGTTTTCAGAGTCAATGAATCGTAAATTCAAACGATATGTTGTGGTTTTTAGGCATTATATTAATTTTTGTTAAATAAATTATGTTGTTCCTAACGTGTGCTAGTTCAGTGCCGTCTAGTAGAGCACTTCACCATAAACAAAGTGGGAAACTCCATGCGGATGTTCGCTGATGGTACTGTTGTTCAATGAACGTTCCAAAGGAAGAGAACTACAGCGAAAAGCAGGGAGGACAGCAGAAGATCGACTGTTGACGCAAGGATTGGCGCTTGACCCTAAACGTAAATACACGAAAAGTATTGTGAACAACTGTGAGCAAAGGTTAATCATTGTTCAGCTCAACTGTGGGTGATAAATCAATGGGAACAAGACAAATGGTCAAACATCTCATAATAAGTGTTCGGAGTGACCTAAAGTGATTTGACCACATAAATATTTGTAGAAGGAGCTGATTTATGACAAGGTGAGATTCATGGAAGAATCCCAACGGAATGAAGCGTATCTCCGAAAGGAGTAGCTTGCTAAACGCTCGTTCGACCGATTTTTGATTACTGCTTGGAAAAGTACCAAGTATGTTTAATAGATGAATCAAAAAGACCCAAAGAGAGGAAGCGTTTTGTCATCGTTGCGTTTAGTAAATGTGATCTTCATAACGATCCCTCTCAAACTGCATTGGCGCTCTCTACAGCAGTAGTTCGCAGTCTTTCTTAGACCATTGCCTGGAAGTGAAATTGTACTTAGCTAAAAACACTCGCTCTCACCCCCGCTCCCTGCCGTCTGTTGTCCACCCCTCCCCCATGTTATGGCCAATATTTACAGCATACAAACGGAAAAAAATGAAGTAGCACATTTGTACTGCAGTGTTACACATTTTTTCTTAGAACAGTTTTTATGACGTGCTTATACCAAAATCACAATTCTCCCGTTTCAGTTCGATTTGAAGTAAATGTGCTCAATTTGTCTTTAACGTCGAAAGTTTGTGGCTATACATTAGTTCCACCAAACACAAATACTCTCCCATATTTCTTGGCGACCTTTCTGCCTTTGGTGACTACCGTCTCAGAAATTGCACAATGGTTAGCAATTTCTATTATTAGTGACAGTTTCAAATCATTAAGCCCGTATTTGCCCAGGATGTTTGAAAAACTTCTCTAAATTGTTCGAGGAGACTGCATTCCGCGTTACTTGTATTATTCTTACCTCTGGTAGCGTTTGTGTAGTTTTTCCATTTGTTAACAGTAGGCCTAACATTAAAATCACTCCTACTACTGCCCTATGGCAGTGTAGTTTCCTTGTAGCGGAATTTAGGCTATATTTGAGCGGCTCCTAGAGTGGCTGGCAGTGGTACCACGACCGGTCTCAATAAGACATTGAAGTCTCATTTATTTTGAACTTTGCTCGACGTAATTTTTCTCGTTGTTGTTAACAGCATTCCACCTCACGTGCTGCTGTTGTCTTTTGTGATCGTGATCCATAGGACGTGCGCTATAATACTGAATTAATTACTGTACCATTTCCCCCAAATTCTTTCACACATTTCAGCGGTTCACAAATCCGTAACAGGGAAAAGCTGTCAGATTTCTGAGTTAATGGTAACGCTTGAAATCCAGACAAAGTCGTGCGCTCGTCCTACCTTTGACGGCCAGTGCATGTCGCAGAGCACTTTTTATTCTTTTCAGAGACGTCAGTTATTGTTAGCGTTACTCGAGTACAGCTACGATATTCACAGCGAGAACTGTTCGCAAAATGCCTGTTTGGGAGCTAAATGTGTGTGTGTGTGTGTGTGTGTGTGTGTGTGTGTGTGAGAGAGAGAGAGAGAGAGAGAGAGAGAGAGAGAAAGTGAGACAGAAGAGACTGAAAGTCTTCGCATGACAATAATACTGAACCTTGGAAATACAGTTGTAACAAAACACTGATACCCATGACCTTATACTGCCGCCATGGTGTTCGTTGTTTGCCTAAGAATGTCTAAGTGGAGGCATGTACTAAAAAACGCTATTATTGAGGCGTTGGTGAAAAGAGTGTACTGCAAATTCTGATATATGTGAAGTGCTCCAATGTTTCCAGCATTAGATCACTATTCGGCCGAGAATGTTTTACAGTAACACAGATTTAGTGTTAATGCTGCCTTCAGTTGGAAGACTGGTTTGATGCAGCTCTCCAGGCTACGTATCCTGTGCAAGCCACTTCATCCAAGTTATCCATTAGTTATATGTGGAGACTTTAATATAGCATTGACTGGGAAAATTACACACAGGGGTCAGAAACAAAGATTCGTGTTAGGTTATTCTAGGAGCACTCTCAACATACAACCTTGAGCAATTCGTTAGAAAACCAACTCGAGATGGGAACATATTAGATATCTTGGCGACAAACAGACCTGATCATTTTGAGGAAGTTAATCTAGAAGAAGGTATTAGCGACCATAATTTCGTTGTGGCTTCTATGTTAGTGGAAGCTGCAAAAAAACCAGAGAAACAGCGCAGAATTTCCTTGTTTCGGAAAGCAAATAAAAGTGTCATTAATGAATATCTTCATAGCCAGCTCCAAGCATTCACCGCGGGGCACAAAGATATTGAGCATCTTAGGTCAGAATTTAAAGGTATTGTCCACCACATGCTAGAGAAGTATGTGCCTAGCAAAAATATAGGGGAGGGAAAGGATCCACCTTGGTACAACAAACATATTAGGAAGTTACTGAGAGAGCAGAGAATTTTGCACAGTCGATTTAAACGTAGTCACTGCCCCGCCGATAAACAGAAATTATGCGAAATGAAAGCAGCTATCAAAAGCTCAGTGAGAGATTCTTTTAACGAATTTGAAAGAAATATTTTATCTGCACATTCTAAAAATAACCCCAAAAAATTTTGGTCGTAGGTAAAATCTATGAACGCTACAAATAATTCAGTACCTTCTCTTGCTGACAATACGACTAATGTAACTGATGATGATAAACAGATGACCGAAATTATAAACCTAGCTTTCGAAAACTCGTTTACGATAAAGGAGTGCAGCACCATCCACCCTTTCAATTATCGAACAAACGAGAGGATGGCTGACATAGTGTTTAGTGTATCTGGGATTGTAAAACAGTTAAGATCCTTAGACGCCAGAAAGGCATTTGGCACAGACGGTAACCCCGTGAGATTTTATGTTGACTATGCTACAAATATAGCACCATTCTTATCCATCATCTATCAGAGATCATTGGAACGGCGAAAAGTTCCACGGGACTGGAAGAAGGCCCAGGTCATAGCAATCTACAAAAAGGGTAGAAAATCGGATGCACATAATTGCTGACCAATTTCACTGACATCGATTTGTTGTAGAATCATGGAACATATTTTGTGTTCAGACATAATGACCTTTCTAGATTCTGAAAAGGTCATCTGCAGAAACCAGCACGGTTTTAGGAAACAGCGGTCATGCGAGGCACAGCTGGCCCTATTTGTGCATGATATACAACAGGCTATAGGCACCGTATCCCAGATTGATGCCATATTTCTCGACTTTCTAAAGGTGTGCTACTCAGATCCGCACTGTCGCTTGCTACAAAAAGTGCACGTTTACGGTCTATCCAATGACATATGCGGTTGGATATAAAGTTTTCTAACAGACAGGGAGCAGTATGTCGTCCTGAACGGGGTAACTTCAACAAAAACAAGAGTAACTTCATGTGTGCCCCAGGGCAGCGCAATAGGTCCGCTGCTTTTTACGATTTACATAAACGTTCTGGTTGATGGTATTGACAGCGACCTTAGACTGTTTGCCGATGATCCTGTAGTCTACAGGAAAGTAGTATCACACGGAAGTTGTGAACAAATCAATGTGGATTTGCAGAAAATATATGCGTGGTGTAATGACTGGCAGTTATCTCTCAATATTAGTAAGTGTAACCTACTGCGTATAACAAGGCGAAAATCCCCATTAATATAGGAGTACAAAATAAATGATCAGTTTTTGGAAGCGGTAACATGAGTCAAGTAACTGAGTGTGACTATTCGAAATGATCTCAAATGGAATGATCAGATTACACAAGTAACGGGTAAGGCCAACTCTAGATTGCGGTTTATTGGTAGAATTCTGAAGCGATGCAGTCTTCAACAAAGGGAATTGCTTACAATACGTTAGTTCGTCCCGTCTTAGAGTACTGTTCGTCTGTATGGGACCGTTACCAGCTGGGTCTGATTCAAGAGATTGAGAAGATCCAAAGAAGAGCGGCAAGATTCGTGACTGGTACATTTAGCCATAGCGAGAGTGTTACAAATCTCATAGAAAGTTTGAAGTGGGACATACTTGCAGATATACGACGGGCTAAACAGAAGGGGCTGCTCACTAAATTCCGAAATCCAGTCTTCACCGAGGATGTAGAGCATATATTTTTACCACCAACTTTCAAATCGCGTAATGATCATCATTCAAAGATAAGGGAAATAAGAGCTCGTACTGAGGCGCTCAGACGGTCGTTTTTCCCTCTTTTTCTTGACTTCCGGAAGGCGTTCGATACAGTTCCGCACTGTCGCCTGATAAACAAAGTAAGAGCCTACGGAATATTAGACCAGCTGTGTGGCTGGATTGAAGAGTTTTTAGCAAACAGAACACAGCATGTTGTTATCAATGGAGAGACGTCTACAGACGTTAAAGTAACCTCTGGCGTGCCACAGTGGAGTGTTATGGGACCATTGCTTTTCACAATATATATAAATGACCTAGTAGATAGTGCCGGAAGTTCCATGCGGCTTTTCGCGGATGATGCTGTAGTATACAGAGAAGTTGCAGCATTAGAAAATTGTAGCGAAATGCAGGAAGATCTGCAGCGGATAGGCACTTGGTGCAGGGAGTGGCAACTGTCCCTTAACATAGACAGATGTAATGTATTGCGAATACATAGAAAGAAGGATCCTTTATTGTATGATTATATGATAGCGGAACAAACACTGGTAGCAGTTACTTTTGTAGAATATCTGGGAGTATGCGAGCGGAACGATTTGAAGTGGAATGATCATATAAAATTAATTGTTGGTAAGGCTGGTACCAGGCTGGGATTCATTGGGAGAGTGCTTAGAAAATGTAGTCCATCAACAAAGGAGGTGGCTTACAAAACACTCGTTCGACCTATACTTGAGTATTGCTCATCAGTGTGGGATCTGTACCAGATCGGCTTGACGGAGGAGATAGAGAAGATCCAAAGAAGAGCGGCGCGTTTCGTCACAGGGTTATTTGGTTACCGTGATAGCGTTACGGAGATGTTTAATAAACTCAAGTGGCAGACTCTGCAAGAGAGGCGCTCTGCATCGCGGTGTAGCTTGCTCGCCAGGTTTCGAGAGGGTGCGTTTCTGGATGTGGTATCGAATATATTGCTTCCCCCTACTTATACCTCCCGAGGAGATCACGAATGTAAAATCAGTGAGATTATAGCGCGCACGGAGGCTTTCAGACAGTCGTTCTTCCCGCGAACCATACGCGACTGGAACAGGAAAGGGAGGTAATGACAGTGGTACGTAAAGTGCCCTCCGCCACACACCGTTGGGTGGCTTGCGGAGTATAAATGTAGATGTAGATGTAGATGAGCGATCCGCGAATGGAACAGAGAGGGGGAAATATGACTTTGGCTCGAACTGTGTCCTCCGCCACACACCGCTTGGTGGCTAGCGGAACATATGTGTAGATGTAGATGTAGACCTCCCCGTAACTACTGCAGTCTGTGCCAATTTGAACCTCTTGCTCTGTGTGAGCTTTCGTCTCCCTGTTCAATCCTTACCGCTCACTTTTGTCCAATACCAAATTGACGATTCTTTGATGCCTCAGGAAGTTTGCAATCAACCGATCAATTCTTTTTGTCACTTTGTGCCATACATTTCCTTATCCCCAACTTTATTTAACTTGTGTGATTAGGCAATTTCTTCAATTTCTCATTTTCAAGCACCTGTAAAACCGAGGTGGAAGAGTATCTCATTGTCTGCATACATTTACATATATCGCCATATATGAGTAACAATTACCCAACTCACATTAAAATACCACATTACCGTGCAATGTTCCCACTTACGTAGGTGATTTTACCTATTATATAACATTATTGACCAATTATTTTTACTACATTTAAAAAATAGACGTTATATTCCATCCTTACATTGGGAATGGATCCAGATCAACGTGACATCCTTAAACGTCATATTGATAACTTTGCTCTCAGTACTACTACATCATAGCTCAAAGCAACTGATAAGATGTTGTCTAAGACAGGCATGGAGGAGGAAGAGGAGATTAGTGTTAACGTCCCGTCGACAACGAGGTCATTAGAGACGGAGCACAAACTCGGATTAGGGAAGGATGGGGAAGGAAATCGGCCGTGGCCTTTGAAAGGAACCTTCCCGGCGTTTGCCTGAAGTGATCTAGAGAAATCACGGAAAACCTAAATCAAGATGGCCGGACGCGGGATAGAACCGTCGTCCTCCCGAATGCGAGTCCAGTGTGCTAACCACTGCGCCACCTCGCTCGGTCAAAGACACAAATGCATCCAAACACTGTAGAACCATGATCCCAAATGTCAGAGTCACATTACATATATTGCTGGTGTGCCAGACTTAGTTGACGTGCTGTATATCAGACAATGAGCTAACGACGACTAGTAAGTGCATACAGACAGGCGAAATAAAGTATTTTCTACAGTACGTTAAAATTAATAAATCAAATACGTACAAATTTCCCAAGATGTTGAAAGATGAACAAGCCATTACTTGCTAGCATGCCGGACTTGAATGGATAATATCATAGGTCATCAGTGTCTGAAGGTTATGCGTAGACCTACAGAGGTCGATCTACTCACTATTTTTTTTCTCGGAAGAATAATCCACAGAAATTAGTTTTCATAATATTTTTAAAAAATTGTGCTATTACTGACGAATCAGTAGAATCCCCTTATAGACGGCAATTTATACACATAAACGTATGTCTGTATATGTGCCTGGTGTTTCACTAAAATGGTGACCTTGTGATAGTAGGTAACAAAAGTGCAAAAGACTGCGAGTATAACTTGCATTCATTACTAGGTACATCTTACGAGGGTGCTAGTGTGTTGTGAAAAATAGACAATTACAATTTTGTATTATTTAATCTCACACATGTAAGTGGGATACTTCATGGTAATGTGGCATGTTAAAGTGAGGTGTGTAATTTGCTATACGTGGTGATGTATGGAGATGTATGCATACAATGTGATACCCTTCCGTGTTGGTTTTTAGAGGTTCTTGTAAGTGACAAGTTGTCGAAATAATCCATAGAAATACAATTTTAGTAATATTTTAAAAAAAATTATGTTATTAGTGATGAATCCGTGGAATCCCCTTGTAGAAGACAATTGATACAGATAAACATATGTCTATACAGGGTGTTACAAAAAGGTACGGCCAAACTTTCAGGAAACATTTCTCACACACAAATAAAGAAAAGATGTCATGTGGACATGAGTCCGGAAACGCTTAATTTCCATGTTAGAGCTCATTTTAGTTTCGTCAGTATGTACTGTACTTCCTCGATTCACCGCCATGATTTCATACGGGATACTCTACCTGTGCTGCTAGAACATGTGCCTTTACAAGTGCGACACAACATGTGGTTCATGAACGATGGAGCTCTTGCAGATTTCAGTCGAAGTGTTCGTACGCTTCTCAACAACAGATTCGGTGACCGATGGATTGGTAGAGGCGGACCAATTCCATGGCCTCCACGCTCTCCTGACCTCAACCCTCTTGACTTTCATTTATGGGGGCATTTGAAAGCTCTTGTCTACGCAACCACGGTACCAAATGTAGAGACTCTTCGTGCCCGTATTGTGGACGGCTGTGATACAATATGCCATTCTCCAGGGCTGCATCAGCGCATCAGGGATTCAATGCGACGGATGGTGGATGAATGTATCCTCGCTAACGGAGGACATTTTGAACATTTCCTGTAACAAAGTGTTTGAAGTCACGCTGGTACGTTCTGTTGTTGTGTGTTTCCATTCCATGATTAATGTGATTTGAAGAGAAGTAATAAAATGAGCTCTAACATGGAAAGTAAGGGTTTCCGGACACATGCCCACATAACATATTTTCTTTCTTTGTATGTGAGGAATGTTTCCTGAAAGTTTGGTCGTACCTTTTTATAACACCCTGTATAGTTGCACTGTGTTTCACGAAAACGTGTAAGAGCTAGTGAAAATGACGAGTTGTCGAAATTAGCTAATTACACTGTTTATATAAAGATAGTTGTCATTACAGCGTACTATGGACCATGTTTTCGTTCATTAAGCACTTACAGGCTGTGGATCCCCAAGAATCAAAACATAAATCAATTTTCGAAGGCTGTTTTTCGGAAATACTTTCCATGCTACTGCCAGACTACGTTCTACATCCTCTCTACTTCGTCCATCATAATTTATTTTACTGCACAACCAGCAAAACTCATGTACTACTTTCGAAGTCTCATTTCCTAAAGTAATTGCCTTTTATTTCTTCCATCTACCTTTCTACATCATTCCTGAAAGTCCTTAACATCATCACTGAATCACCGTATATAATTAATTACAATTTAATTCGCCAATAAAATCCGTGATTATTTTTATCTCCATTTTTGCTGCCTTATTAACAGTAAATGAAGTGATTCCGGGCTTGGGACATTAAATCTGAGACAAAACTAAACAAAATGTTGTGATGTTCGTAAAGTTGTGCTATAAATATTGTAATCATTGACATTTCAATACTGCAAAGGAAGTAAAGAAGTGAAGTGAAATCAACAGGTCGTTGTAGGGAGAGTTGTAATTAAATATGTAGGGTGATTCGATGATGATGTGTAAAGTTTTCTGGATGACGGAGAAGGGTAAATGTATCAGTTTGAAGCAAGGAACCCTGGTCCGGGAACGACCGGGTCGGATGTTAACAGCGAAAATCGTTCTGATACCTTTGAGAGTGGACCTCTTGTACTGCAAACTCTTTGCTTTGCATGTTTTGGAAGGAAGTGGTGTGGGCTAAAACAAGAAAGAAAAGTCCGGTAAACATGGGCTCTAAAGTGCATACCTTAAGAACTACGAACACTTTGTCATTTTCGCTACTGCGAGACAAGTCTCTTGCACTGAATAAGTGCTAACAGTTCTTAAGGTATACATTTTAGTCCCCATGTTTACTAGGCAAGTATTTTGTTTTGTTTTGGTCCGTACTAACTCCTCCCAAAATATAAGAAGCAAAGCACTTGAAACAGAAGAGGTCCACTGACAAAGATATCAGAACGATTTGAACTTATAACTTTCGATTCGGTCGTTTCCGGACCAGGGTTCCTTATCTCTAATTAATACGTTTACTCTTCTCCACCGTGCCTGAAAGTTTATTATATCATTACGGAATCACGGTTCACATGCAGAAAGGTGGTGAGACGAGGAGTGAGCCATGTCAGTAGCAGATTTAGGGGTTATGAAGAGAGTTATTGAGGAATGTCGAACTGATTTTGTCTTCATCTGCCAACGGAAAAGCTACATGATAGTTCAATAAAAGCGAAAAATTGCTCAATAACAAGCCCCGTCGGGAGCCACGGAGGAGAATGGAGATCATTCACACGTTCGTAGATCAGCGTCAGAGAATACACTCGTATTTGAGGAAGACGAGTGTATCACAGAACGTAATTATTCAAGTAAGATGTCCATGTTATCTTGAACCACAAAAGGCTCAGTAGAGTGAAGTAATACTGATAGAACACTTCAGTACTACAATCATACACTTTCATAGGACTATTTCCTTATTTATGGACAGAAAATACGTGAGCCGTTATGAATCTGGGTGCTTATTTGCCATTCATTATACACTCTGTTTTACTCTGTCGCAACATGATTGGCCCGTACTGCAAGGTCTAGATATCTTCTTGCCGATGTGTCCCAACTGTTGTTAAGAAGAGGCCAATAAAAACGAACACAACAACAATAATACCACATGTAATTACGAATAAAAATCAATCAAAGTGAAATTATTGTACTGCTATTCAGCACGTTACAAATTAGTTTTCAGTGTATTAGGCTCTCATCAGATAACAAGCAACCATCATCCATAGAGACATAGATTGCAAACAATACCGGATAGGAAACGTAAAATTGGACATAAGAGTACGAGTGAATCGCTATATTTTTTTTGTGTCCAACGTTTAGCCTACGTGCAACGTAATTTAAGGACAAATTAGTCAGCTAATGATCTCCTAGTATATCGATTTCATGGTGACAGAACATTGAGCAATACAAATTCTTTCCACCATAATATACGGTTCTTATTGTGCCATGCTAAATTGTTTTCATTTAATTATGGCACGGCCATGAAGCCACACTTCAGCCTGTGCTTCAAATCAGTTACAAATAAAAATATTGTGACATACGTAAGAAGCAATTTGCTGAGACGGTGCTACATGCGGAGTGACTCTGGAACTCTGGTGTTGCTACGGGCCCTGTGTGTTGCATATGGATGCACATTGGATTGGAAATGAAACTCTGTGAGGTACGTTGTGTGATAAATATGGAAGAGTGTCTAGAGACGAGATGTAGGCACGCAGCAAGTGAAGACTCCAACAGTATTAGTAGAAAGTCTGATTCGTTTTAAAGCTGCTATCAGTAATAGTTCAATTTTCTGCCTCCTAACTCAGTGAGCGGCAACGGTTTCTACATCAATTGTCACAGCTCGCTGTTCCCAACGGAATACAAGGAGTTCCGCGTTCGTCCACTGTGCGGCGCCTGTGTCAGCAACATCTGCCGCTCGGTCCCCATGGATACGGTCTGTCAACTAACAACGCAAGCCCTGGTACAAGGAGCGCTTTGGTGGAGCACGGACACACACAGAGGACAGAGCACAACAGAACGTTGGTCCTCATCGGTGGCGTTGGAGTTGGAATAGGTAAGAAGTGTGGTAGTACATTCGATTTCGATGCCTTGTGTTGCAGAAAGCTAAAGAAAAGGCAGTTTGTACGCATAGTGTTAGACATTCGAATACCAGCCTGTAATGTCAACATGTTTTGTGCGAAAGAGGCTATAAGCATGGAGTGTCTTTGATTGCCTTTTTGTTAGCGTTTTGGCTGCAAATTAAATTGCTGCGTAGATAACGTCCTCTCAGTCTCTCGACGCAGAATACCGCCAATTTATTAGTTTTTATAGAAAGATAAGTAAATTTCGCATAGTTTTATGTATCATACTAATAACAATTGTAGTTACATTGTGAATGAAAATATGCTACTGTAGTGTCGTAGTAGCAGTGAGACAATTTAAGTTAGTGGTAGATGTTGGATTTCTGTTATGCAGCCAGACAACAGTTTAAGTCCTATATTTTTCTTTGTGTTGTACATCTCTAATTCGTTTACTCCGTATATTAGCGGACCAAAATGTTTTTACAAGTCCTCGTTGCGATGAGTGAATCAGGGAAAGCTATTTATATCGGGCAAAAATCGTCTGCGAAATTAGATACGAGGTCCATGCTTCTCAAGAATTCTCAATATAATTAAGATACTACTCTCAGAATATATGTAATTTGAGACAGTTCTGTAACTAGAGATGGTTTCGTGTCATTCGTTGTGGAAAAATCGAAACATCCGGAAGAAATTCTTTTGTAATTCGTCACTGACTTTAGGAATCATGTTCGTAAGAACACCATTGCTCAGTTAATTGTGAAGTTTGAGAAAACGGGCAAGATATTTACGGTTGCAATGTTTTCAGGTGTGAAAGCGACGATAGTGTTTTAACCGCCACCCCTGTAAGTCCTCCATTTGTATTGGCTAGAAAGTGAGAGTTCTTCGGGTCAATTCTAGTGACCGACTCGTGGGCTTTGAGCAATGACGTCACTCCTAAGGCAGAGACGCTACATAGGGGCAATCTTTGAAAGCAACTGATCATATTCGTAAACAAACGAATGTAGCATACGATAAAATTCACCCGATTACTTAGCCACAAATTATACAGACAACAATTAAAGATAACGAAAATAAATAAGAACAGGAAAAGAGAAGTAAACATGACTGAAATAAATTATTATCGTAATTTATGTGAGTAAGAAAAGCAGAGAGGACCTTTAAATCCAGTACAGTATAGCGCATGGTAAAGTCGAAATATTATGAATCAGCGTTAACTTCTAATACTAATTGTTAAATGTAACGGGACGAGTACACAAGTAACGAAAATTGACAAAAAGTAGGGTAACTGGGACTGACCCATATGAGTTAATTCTACTTACAGACTCCCATTTCACGGTTCGTTATTTAGATCGTTTCGACAAGTGCGTGTACTAAAGTGTTACAGGATTTATATGTATGGTTTTGCTAAGAGGAAAGTTTAGAAGCTGTACCGACTGTATTTGTTTTTCGTAATAGTTCTGAGATTAAAATAAAATGTAGAAATTTTACGAAAACATAGTCCACAGATTTACTGGAAAAATGTCCAAAATTATTAACCATCGAAAAGTTGAATTCGGTAACTAAAATTGACCTCCTATATACGTCAATTTTGGTTACCGACTCTAGCATTCATTAATTAGACCGTTTTTCCAGCATGTGTGTGCACTAAAATGCAGGCTAATATGATTTCTTCATTTGTATTTGCTCTCTGAACTACTGAAAACAGTAGTTTTAGAGACCATTTACAAATATGGAAATAGTATTTCATTTCAGTGTTTTACATATGAATCATGGAGCGCTAGGAATCTGTAACTGGAATTTACCTACATAGGTCAATTCTAGTTATCGATTCCTGCGATTTCTCCAAATTTTGTGCTACTGTTTCGTATCTGTTGTTATTCATGTAATTTTCCCTTTTGTCTGATACATTTTAGTTTCTCCCCTCTTAAAACCCCCTCTTTCCTGCGCTTCTTTCATTAGATTCAGTAATTAATGTAAAATTAACGCTATTTTATAATAGTATGACTTCACCATGCGCTTTACTGTAACGAAGTTTGAAGGTACTCTGTGGTTTTCTAGTCACACAAATTACGAGAATACTTCTTACCAGACATGATTTGTTTTTAATTCTAGTTCTTAATTTTCGTTATTTTCAGCTAGTTTCGATATAATTCGTGACTAAGTAAATAACTGCGTGAATGTGATTGTAATTTTATCGTACGCTACATTCGTTTACGAGTATGATCTGTCGCTTTCATAGATTGCCTATACGTAGCGTCTTTGCCTTACATATGACGTCAGTGGATTCGGTCACTAGAATTTATCCATTTCGTCTGGGAGTTGTGAGTTGTTGAAGCCACTAAAAGTGAATTTGGAATCTTGGGTAGCGTAGCCTGAGGTCAGAGTTCACCGATGTCTGTATCCGCTCCATTTTGAAGTTACTACGGTATGACAGTATGAGAATTCAGCTGTAAAGAAAAGAGAAGTCTTAGTGTTCCCAGTATAATTTTTGTGACGTACAATAACACATTACGGGCTGATCACAAAACGGCGAAGAAAACGAGGCGTTAAACAGCTGTATAATGTTTAAATACCGTCTTGTTCTACACATCCTCAGTCTCCAGATTTTAATTAGGGACGATGACAGTGCTAACAGACCAACAGAAGTAATTCAACATATTTTCAAAGTCATTTTATTTCATAGAAAATAGAAGAATCATAAGTTCAAGATTCTGTAGGAAATTAGTAGCAACGAAGCCATGTTAAACCTCTTCGAAAAATATAATTTGAGCAAAAAAATGTGCGCAGTAATCATAATAGTGAGGACTAATCATCATAGTGAAAACTAGTAGTAACAACTCATTGTTTTACTGGCAATAAGATGCAACTATGGTAGGAACAGAAACTGAACCAGAAGCGAAATACGTGTTAAGTGATAGGACAAATGCGAAAACCGACTTGAAAACCGGTTGTATTATGCCCAACGTATATTTTGTTTCTTGAGTTGTGTCCCTCGCAGCCTTAATTTACTTTACTTTCATTATTGGTTGCATCTACTTTGTTTTCCGTTGCTTGACTACTTTTGAATTGCGTAGTCGTCTACAAGTTCTTTTTTCTTTGAGGTAGTTGTATATGGAAGTTCACATTAATATCTACAATATGCTGTGGAAAACGGTATTATGCAAATAAATATACTTAATAAATACCTAAAGTTTCAAAAAAGTTAATAATATATCGATCCTGGGTGTAACGTTCTCTTTAGAAAATATCTTCAGTGATATACGTGAATGCCCTTGCTATTTCTCTCTATAACTCGTGGATATTGGTTGTATTATGGGAATACCTGTATAGATTCTTCTACAGGAGGGAGTAATTAAGCACCAAGGCCAATGGCAATAAGTTCTAAGCTAAGACTCAGCATACAAATACGTTATAAGATATAAACACCTAGAGGTGCAGGGAAATTCAGGTGAGCATTGTGTAACCACTATTATTGTGAAGAATTATCAAACAGAGTTAAAAATAAGTAACTCTATTTATCTGCTACGGTTTCTGTCGTCTGTTCCACTGAAATTTATATTCTGTTTTAAGTTAGTATGTTATTAATGATGTACAAAAGAGTACTTTTAACTATTTCGATTCATTTCTTGTACACGATATGATTTACAAAAGACTTTTTTTTTAATTTTGTTAGGTGAAAGCCAAAAATAAATGGAACCACACAATGCAAAAATTGAGTTTCGCTTCATGTGGACATGAGAGTTAGTGACCGTTCTGTTGAAGATATATTATAGTAACGATATACAATGCTTGCTTTCATCGCAATCATGTTTTCTTATGCTAGATTTACGGAAGCTGAACATGTTTCTAAAATATGAAACATTAAATCTAAATTTTCCTTACAAGTAAAAAGTGGTAAATGATAGTTAGTTTTCTTTCAGTCTTGTGAACTATAATGTCTTATATTTCTTAGTTACAAAACGTTACTAACCTGTACTGTAACGAACCTAGAAGTTTTCTATAATTCTATCGTAAGCTCAAACGTCGATAGACCTACACAGTCATAGACAGAATGAAACAATCTCCCAAAAACTCTCTGTACTGAGATTTTCTCCTTAAACCCTTTCCTGTATTATAGAAAGGGAGGAAATTGTTTGACTAATAACACAATTATTCTGCAGAGAGCATCGCACCTACGCCATGATACCCGCGAAAATAGCTGTTGCATCCAGGCCCGTACCTGCGGATCGTCCGCCAGGTGGCAGGGACGTCGGTGGATCACAACCGTTTGAATACGGCTGGGTGAGTATTCTAACACAGGGTAGCCTCTCACAGGTTTATGGTAAATGATTGCATTTCAATTGTTTATAGTCGTAAAGTAATAGTGTAGTTGCTGTCTGTATGCTCAGCTGCCTAAAGAGCCATCATCAAGACGTTCTCGGTTCATTGCACACATTTCATTAGACTACTTTTGCAGTTGATACGATAATTTAGCTGTCAGCGTCGGTATTATCTCCCGATTACTTTTATAACTTGTCGATGTCTGGAAGTTAAGAATAAAAAGAAGTTAACACCTTTACACTCTCGTGACCAGTAACTGCTGTTAGTTTATTAAAGGCGGAAAGTCTTGGAAAAAGTCTTATTCAATGAAAAGCTTGCCTTATTAACAGACATTTTGCCGAGGTTGTCTCTGAGTGTAGCTTACTGGTCAGCGATAGTTTTACTAGTGACACACCATTTGCAGTCTCAGTATTTTATTTTCTTGTTTAATTGCAACGCGTTTCGGAGCAACAAGTCAGTTTACAAGCACTACGTTGACATATATCGAAGTTACATATGGTTCGGTTTACCGCCTAGCAGTAAATGAGCGAAACCTTTGTTAGACTCACGAGCAAAGGATCCCTGACGAATTTAATAAAAGCTTGGCCTTGACGCTGCTCTCAACCACAGCTTCCACTCTTCATCACCGTGTATGAAGAACGTCCAATCTCACTATCATATTTTGAAATAGAATCTTCTCGGCTGTCCTCTTGTTTTCTTCTCTACAATCTTGCATTCGTATAGGTTATATAAAAGAATATTATGTCTAAATAAAGTGTCGAATGAGTTCTGCCTTGCACTGGCTTATTAGCTTTCTGTGGTTCTTTCTTCCCTCCTATTTCTTGTAGAACCATCTCATTCGTTTATCTGTCAATGCAGCTAATCCTTGTAACTCTCCTCCAGAACCACTTTTCGCAGCTTCTGCTTTACGAACGTCCTGCACTCAAATCTGCAAGTCAGGACTTTCTGTACAGAAGTCTTCACAAATGTTTCTTAGTGTGGACGCTTATGTGCTTGTCCAGAAGTTTGTTCTTGTTTTGGAAGGCGATCTTGGCATCATGGAATTTATTGTTAGTTTTAGTTCTGTTGTGCCTTCATTGAAGACTTGAAGCTGTTTATTTAGTTCGTATCTCAGCCTATCACTATCGCATTGTCATTGGCAAACCTGAGGTTGTAAATATGCATATCGTTAATTTTGAACCCGGTCATCCTTTCTCCCATGTTGTTATTGTCTCCCCGATGAACACATAATAGAAGTAAAGTGGTAGAGGCCGCTCCTGTCTCACTGTCACTCCGATTTTTACTTCTTTCTTGCTAACATTAAACTCCACTACAGTGCTTTGACTTGTGTGTACACTCAAAATTAGTCGCATACCCTTCCAGTCAAGCCCTCCTTGCACCGCATCAGTGCCTTTTCTATACATGTTTTTCTGTTTACTTCCAATTTTCTTTCCAAAATTTGACAGAGTGCGATTTTGAATCCCTCGTTCGTTTTCCTTATCTGAAGCTATATTGAGTACTGGAGCTGCAATCTATTTTCTGTCTAATCCCATCTTTCACTATCGGTAGTAATATTTGTGACTGTAGGGTTAGTGTTGCATAATTTGTACAGTTCCTTGCATTTGCCCTAGTGGGTAACGCAATACTTCTCCTGATTTTGATTGGAAAATCTGTTGCCCCCGTACTTCTAACGCATCTAGCATTTAACTTTTTCAGATCCACACTAACTTGTAAAAAATATTAACATTATAGAGGAACTGAAACTGTCTCTTAAAAGTTCATCTCGAAAAAGAACTGAATTAGCTCGGAGCTCCCTGCACTATTGTGCAGATTATTAGAGTGTCAACGTTCCAGTTAATAGCACTCTGTCAAGGGTCACAGTGAATGGCTGGATTATATTTGGATGCGTTTAAATCTAGCGGCCAACTAATCACTTACCGCACTCGCTACAAAATCATCAACTAAGATAAAGGTATTTCCAATTAAATGCAGACAAGAATCTGCGAAAAGGCAGTTCACTACACTCACTGATTAAAGCATATCAAAAACTGGGATTATATTCTGTTCTACGCAAAGTCATGTCTATGATTTGTCAATATTGAATATTATTATGTCAATGTGAGAACTTAAATAAAACCAGGCAGTATATCTCTCACTCCAAAATCTCGCCACAGTCCTATGTCCCGATCACTTAAAACTTAATATCGTTGTACATATGAATTATACATAAAATTGTATGATAATTTTCTCAGCTTTTCATTGCTGCCTACAGTTTTTCATTACATTCGATAGTTTGCATGGGGGCTTAATTAAATATTTATAAAATGCAAATATTTTTTAATTTTATTAGCTGAATGTCCGGCTACGAAGTCTCTTAAACGGTTGGCCCTGACCAGTATTAGTACGCAATTTGACTGCATAGAATAACAACAAAGAATGAAAGAAAACTTCCGTTAACACAATAAATTAATTAAGTCCGCAGCAACTATAAAACCTACGAAACAACAAAGCACAAGTGTCGCTGTTCTGTGTGTGGAAGTGTGATTCAACGTACACATCTGGCACGGTTCTTCCTCAATAAGACCAGATATTTTAAACACCATTTATACTGAAGTAATTTAAAAAAATAAACAGAAATACTATAATTGCACATAGAAACCAGAAATACAGTCTAATACAAGAACACGAGCCAGATGCTTTGTTTACTGAACCTGTGACCAAGAGGCATTATTGTTTAAGACATTGAAATAATGAAAAAAAAGGAATTTTTTCACCTTCATATATATTGACGAAAAGCACACTCTGATCATTACAGCATCCCCAATCCAACAACATCTGGAGTCTAGCCCATCAAAACAATACTACAAGTTCTGAACAAGCACTCTCCATGGGAACTTCTCAACAATGACTCACCACTGCTACATCACAATAAGCACTCTCTACGACGACTTCTCGACAAGAACTGCCAGTGGAGGCGGCTGAATAATACTCTTTGGCGCAATCTCTAGCGCTGTGGCTCAGTGTAGCCACCTTTCATATGCCCCTCCTCCACGGGCCAGAATTTGATGGTATTTTTGCCAGCATTGGTGGTAAAAATACCACCAAATTCGTCCAAAAAACACAAACAAAAATAAAAGATAATATTAATAATTAAATATCACATAACTAGCTAAAATTTTGGCTTTGCAATGAACCTTCAATAACCTAATATATAAAATACAGTAAGGAATACAAATACTTGCATACATGTGATTTTACATAATAATTTACACAAGTACCATTCAATCAATGGCACCAGCAATGTCAAATAGGTGTAGGTAAGAGTCTCATAACATTTCACAAACAGTAAATACACAAAAAAATCAGTTTATACAAATATTCACATAAAATGCTTTCCATAGTTCAATAAACAAGTAGTTAAGAGTTCCAGCAGTAGCACCCAGCAATGGTCAACAGGTGCAGACACCAACGAGTGACATTATTGCAGTAGAAACAGTTCCATCAGTGGCACCCAGCAATGTTGAACAGGTGCAGACACCAACAAGTGACATTATTTCAGTATAAGCAGTTCCATCAGTGGAACCAAGCAATGTTGAACAGATGCAGACACCAACAAGTGACATTATGTCAGTAGAAACAGTTCCATCAGTGGCGCCCAGCAATGTTGAACAGGTGCAGACAGCAACAAGTGACATCTTCTGAGTAGAAGCAATTCCATCAGTGGCACCCAGCGATGTTGAACAGGTGCAAGCACGAACAACAGTTTGAATGCACACACAATTGCTTTTACAAAATTATTCTCAATGCTCTTACGCTAAACATACAAATTATAATAAACACACAAATGATATCAGCTAATTGTCATATTAACTATTACAATACACAAAAGACAGTAAACCTATATTTATGGGTGTCAGTGCAAGCCACAACAAACAAGTAAATAATATTTAGGAGATATGTCGGTACCAATTATTTGGAATTAGGAAAGGAAAACACACAAAACACACTCACTCATCTTTCATCCACATTAAGTACTACTGTGTAATTGAATAGCGTTAACTGTGTAAATGTAATTCTGTCCAAAATTTTATGTTCAACTTATGTATCAAGTAGTAGTGGCAGCAATGTATAACAGTCAATAATAGTTAGTCAACGTCGTAGTCATCATGTCAAGACCAATGTTTGCCAAGCGAAATCAAAATGTACGGTTGCTGAACAACTGTCAGTGTGCCAAGATATGCAAATACTTCCTCTCTCCAAAAAAAAAAAAAAAAAAAAAAGCATATACTGCTTAGTGATTTAACAAAGTGTGTGTGTAGACTATCTTCCTTCTACTTGAGTGTTCTAGTCTGCCAACTTCATCCTCCTTGTTCCATATAAACCAACAAAAAAAATATGCTCCTCACTTACTTTGCCTCTTATCCACCAAAACTCCAATAATCATCAGCATCACATAATCTTAATACTTCAATAATACCTCTTACGTCGATACATATAAACCTTATCATCAATATCATTTACCTTACCTCTTGTCCACCAAAACTCCAATAATCATCAACTTCACACAATCTCAATACCTCAATAATACCTCTTCAATACGTCGACACATATAAACCTTATCGCCAATATCATTTCACTTCCATAACAACTCTTTCCTCTAGTCAGTCTCCTCGAACAAGTACAGATAAAATCCTAGTGCAAAGTTCAATTCATCATCCCCTGCAATCCGAAGACACAACGTCCACACACAACCTCTGTGTAGTTCACCTGAGCCAAATCTTCTACTCATTATGAATTATAAAATACATTTTGGTTACCTTGTCCCTCATTAAATAAAAGAAATGCATACATGACCTCTAACAGCCTTTAGTTCGAATAACTTTCAGTAAGTAGGTGCGAGTACGAAGTATGAAAGATCACATAAGACTTTGAGTGAATAAATCGTAATATTTCACAGTGTGTACGCCACTTCAAGAATCATAACAAAACAGAAGCAAAAATGTGGAGTATTTCTTGTGTCAAGTGTCACTTACTATTTCAATTACTCACGAAGAATGCAGTGTAATAACTGTCAATGGTCTATACCTAGTGTCCGTATTTCATGACGTTAGCTTCCTTTCTATTAGCATAAATTTATACAGCTTCCATAAAACCTCCAGCTCATGTGACTTCTATGAAGTTTCTTGTACTAATGTCGTTCGTCGAATTATAGCAGTTCATTTTTTATCTTAAAAATATAAAGCACTGAGCGTAAGCAAAACATGCAATAGCGAGTAAATATACCAGTAGAGAACAGAATGTCAACAAGTGGATGCAGCACAATTCTTACAACGAGGCTCTGCCAGGCGAACAATCTATAATTGATACCATAGTGTGACCTAAACTCCATGTTCGTACACCGCATATCAGCATTTCTATACACCAAATTAGAGTGTATTTACAACAAAACAGAAATGTGTAAATATGCAATCCATAAGCAAAGCAGCAAATATATATCTTACACAATAAACAGGTCATTAGCATCATATCAGCATAAGCAAATAAATGTTCATATGTAATCTTAATAAGTAAACATGAAGGTGCAAGCAGATAAATCACAAAGTATAACTTACATACATAACCACAGTAAGCACAATTAATCAGGTGACAATTGTAATTTAAACAAATAAGCACAGCAGGCACATAAAAAAATGATGTGACATCAGTGAAAAGCATAGCAGCCAAGCGATGCATAATATACATAAGTAACAACCCTGTTCATTAATCAATCATTGTCAAAATCAGTTAATGTACGCAAGCACGTCGCTTCACAAGTAAATTCATAGAACATGAAATTTAGCACAAAGTATGAATCACGTAATCGCGAGCAGCAAATTACGTCTAAAGTATGTACCAAGTGGAAATATGTTACCTGAAAAATAAACTCAGTTAATAGTTACCTTTTTAGTTATTAGTTTCTTCTTCGAAATTACCTTCTTCCTGAAATTTTCTCGATAGCAAGTCCTCTTAACGTCGGACAAACACAGAATTTACCTGAAGTTTTAAATATTTTATACAACCGTATCCTGAAAAATACGGAACGTTAATAACAATTTATCAAGTCACTACAGCTTTATACTGAATTTAATCAGAGAAATTAGTCTGTGTATTTGTTTACGGCTGTCAGTGCATTCGCACTGAGCGCTCGATCAGCTGTATGTACGCGTGACGTAAGAAGTAATTGTTTGCGGTCAACGACTGCCTTGTGCGGCGCGCAGGCTTGACTGTTGCTTTGAGTATGTGCCGCCGCCGGAACACGGCGCGGTATCCTTGTACTCTCCGTGTGTTTACGTATAACTGTTAGATTCTCAGAAGTATGTCATTCCAGTAAAAATTTAACGTTCGATATGTGATGTATTCCCTTAGAGCGCCGAGATTTAAGAGTTTCTACTTGGACAGTGTTATCATGAATAACTTTGCGAACTCTATATGGACCGTTATAAAGCAGAAAAAATTTGCGACACAAGCCTTTTCCTTTGTGAGGCAAACGGTGAGACTTAATTAACACCTTTTGACCAACTGACAAGGTTTTTAAACGACCAGGACGTTTAGCTGATTTCTCTCTTCTGGCAGCCGCAGATGCAATATTTTGCAGAGCCAGGTTCACAACTTCAGAATGCCGCAGTTTTCGTGTAGGTGGAAAAGGAACTATTTCAGATATGCGATTTGTCGGTGCTTTATTTTTTAATACCAATATAGGCGGTAAAGAAGTTGAATCATTAGGGAGTTCATTCAGAATGTTTTGAAAAATATGAAGATACTGATCCCACGTTCTGTGATTCTGATGACAGTAAAGACGACACAGTTTATTGATTTCCTTCATCCATCTCTCTGAAGCGTTAGATTGAGGGTGAAACAGTGAAATGAAAATTGGTTTAATTTTACGACGCCGTAGAGTACGAAGCCAAATTTTAGAGCGAAACTGTGATCCATTATCTGATATAACCTTATCAACATGACCCACTTCTGTAAGAAAATGTTTGATGAAAGCGTTAGATACTGAACGAGCTTTTGCTTTGTGTAAAGGTGTAAAACACACATATTTTGATGTCAATTCCACTGCTACTAAAATGTACGCAAAACCATTAGCAGAACGAACCATTGGACCGAACAAATCGACTGCAGCCATGTCCTTTAATTTCGCTGGAATGATAGGAAACAACAGCGCTCTGTGAGAAATAGTTGCCGGCTTAGCCTTTTGACATAATTTGCATTTGGCAAGAATAGATCGAATACGTTTTTCCATATTACCGATGTAGCAATTTTCTCGTAATTTATCGAAGCATTTTTTGGGACCAAAGTGTGCATAACTGAAATGTGTGTACCAAATCAATTTATTGACCCAGTCGTGAGGAATACAAACTAACCAAACAGAGTTGTCGACCGATTTTCGTTTAAAAAGAATATCATTGCGAACTAAATAATACTGTCTAATCGCTACGCTTTCCTTTCTCCTCCACTTCTCCTTAATGTCCTTCCAGATTGGATCCTTGTTTTGCTCCTTAGCGATGTCCTGGAGCGAAGACGAAATAAAATTCTCAAACGCAACACCTTGAATATACATCAAACAATAATTGTTTTCTTTGCAGTCCTCTTCAGCACTTTGTTTCAAACCCATAGGTGCACGTGATAAAGCATCAGCAATAATATTTGAAGAACCCTGTATGTAAACAATACTGAAATCAAATTCCTGCAGATACAGCGCCCATCGTGGCAATCTTCCATGTGTTAATTTTGTTGACATAAGGAATTCCAGAGCTCGGTGATCGGTGTAAACCTTAGTATGTCTGCCATACAAAAATATGCGAAATTTTGTGAAAGCCCATACAACAGCCAAAACTTCAAGTTCCGTAATCGAATAATTCTTTTCTGATTTAGAGAGAACACGACTTCCAAATGCAATAGTTTTCTGTACTATAACGCCGTTTTCTTCTATCTCTTGAAATAAGTGTGCACCCAGGCCTTTGTATGATGAGTCCGTCGCCAAACAAAAGTCTTTAGATAAATCCGGATGTGAAAGAAGTGGAGCAGCAACTAAAGCATTACGAAGTTATTCAAATTCTGACTGAGCTTCCTCATCCCAACACCAATTAAAATTCTTTCCTGATAGTTCACATAAACGAGGTGTGCCCAAATTGTCCAATCTAACAAAGCGTCTAATAAAATTACAGACACCAAGGAAACTACGAACATCACGTTTTGTAGTAGGAACAGCATAATTACGAATAGCGTCTAGTTTCTCTGGATCAGGAAGAATACCTTCTGTAGAAATAATATGACCAAGAAATTTCACCTGAGAACGACCAAATTCAGATTTTTTCAAGTTCACTGTAATGCCAACTCTTGCAAAAATACGTAATAACGAATCCAAAATTTTGTTATGCTCATTCCAAGAACGTTTAGCAATAAGAATATCGTCAACATATGAAGTAATATTGTCACGAAGATAAACAAGTAAAATTTCATTCCATGTAGGCTTTCACGGCCGGCGTCTTTATCAGTAAACTCTTCCGGGCTAAGTTGCCGTGGTCGATCTGTAGAACTTCTTCTCCCTGACGTTTCGTTCTCAACTACGGAGAACATCTTCCGAGGTGAGTCGACGGAAGATGTTCTCCGTAGTTGAGAACGAAACGTCAGGGAGAAGAAGTTCTACAGATCGACCACGGCAACTTAGCCCGGAAGAGTTTACTGATAGGTAAAATTTCGTTTAAACTACAAATGAATGCTGCTGAAGATACAGTAAGTCCAGACGGTAATTTACGAGATCACTTTTGGGTAAAATACTCATATCCGCTTATTGTTTACCGATTCTCTAGATAGATTGATAGTCGAAGAGTTGTTTTGATAGATGCAAAGAATAGTAAAAGAGGAGGCAGCAGTGCAGAAAACTAAAAGGGAAATAGCACTACTACAGCTCGCGGCCCTGTGCACGCTACGGCACATATTCACTTAGCGTAGTGAATCCCCTGAGGACATTAATAGCCGCACATAAATTCCAGTTTGTGACTTAGTGGCCAATTTGGTGGAAGAGCGTACATAAACTGATCTAACCATGAACATGGATGTATGTCATTCTTAGAATTGCGAAAGATCTTACATTTCCGAACACTTAAGAAGTGTTTATAGTCAAAGTTTTCTCCTCGTGGCGACAAAGACCTACCGCGTCTGTCCCAGTCTGAATGTCGATTATTGTCAAGTTCGCGCGCCTGGCGCTCTCTTGTTGCATCCCGTAAATGAATCAAATTATTTTCTTCAAACCCCTCTGCTATCTGTGATTCTAAATTTCTTCTGCTGTCTTTTACTACGATTTCGCTTTCAATGTGTTTGACTTGCTTTCGTAATGCCTCAAATTCCCTTTTAACGCGATCATTAAATTTTCCCTGATTTTCAACATGTTTATTTATGTTCTGGTACTCTTCCGTTTCTGAAAATGGCAATGGAGCTGTATCATCTGAATCTCTGTCCCCCTTTAAACTAAGACTTGTCAATTTATCTGCAATCTCCTCAACTCTTTCCGATAAAGTCACCTATTTGTTCTTTCTGTTTATTTACGTCTTCCGTAAGTGTCGCGACTCGGGTTTCGGTACTGACACATTTAGTAGTTAACTGTCCGTACTGTTGTATTAGGTTATTTATTCTGTCATTTGGTACGGATTCCTCGATTCTTTCAAGTATTTCTTCCTTATCATGTGCACGTTGTAAATTTAACTCTGAAAACTTTTGTGCTATCACGCGATCTCTTTCTTCCTTTTCTCTATCCTGTTCCTTTTGCCTGATTTCTATTGAAATTAAACTATTATTGTGAGAATTCAATATCGGTTGTACTTCTTCTCCAATTTCTTTTTTTAATTCATCTTTCATGTTTTTGAAACATGTCCCTATTCGTGAGTCCAACCGTGTTTCCATTGTTCCCATATCAGTTTTAATTGTTTCTATCTCTGTTTTAATTGTTCCTATTTGTGAGTCTAACCGTGTTGCCAAAGTTCCCATCTCTGTTTTAATTGTTCCTATTTGTGATCCCAAATTTAATATTGCACCCATCAGCTGCTCCATATTAACTGGTTCAAAATTCTTTTCGCTCCTAACATTTCCCGTAAAACTAACTTCCTTCGGCATAGCCGTAAAGCTATCTGTGTGCGATACTATTCCAGAATCTCCTGTCGTTAATCTCATATTCTGAAAATTTTTTGATTGTGAAAAATTTTGAACTGGTTCCGGACTATTTTCCCGACCCACTAAATTGCTTTCTACTTCATTATTCATCATACTATTCTCCTGTGTTGGCGAGTTCGCCATGTTAACAATTTCGTCATTTTCACTATTCATCATTTTTGCCTTTTTCATCGATCGCGTAATCATTTACAAAGCATACAAAACTCGTCACTATATGAAAATTACACACAATGACACTTTATCACCAACAATATCATTCACACGAAATGCTTCCCTCAAACACGATTAACGAACAATTGAAATCTTCATAATTGCACAAAATTGTCAAACCCATATACAAACCACCAAAATTAAATTCTACAAAAAATACCATTAGAAGAATGACAATTACCAAATCTACACATGCAATATAGACTACAATTACTAAACTACAAATTACTACAACAATACTACTGTCTGCTATTTTTACAATCAGAAGAATTCCAAGGGACGATCCGAAGCAGTGGTCGCCACGTGCATGGGGGCTTAATTAAATATTTATAAAATGCAAATATTTTTTAATTTTAGTAGCTGAATGTCCGGCTACAAAGTCTCGTAAACGGTTGGCCCTGACCAGTATTAGTACGCAATCTGACAGCATAGAATAACAACAAAGCATGAAAGAAAACTTCCGTTAACACAATTAATTAATTAAGTCCCCAGCAACTATAAAACCGCCGGCCGCGGTGGTCTAGCGGTTCTGGCGCTGCAGTCCGGAACCGCGGGACTGCTACGGTCGCAGGTTCGAATCCTGCCTCGGGCATGGGTGTGTGTGATGTCCTTAGGTTAGTTAGGTTTAAGTAGTTCTAAGTTCTAGGGGACTTATGACCTAAGATGTTGAGTCCCGTAGTGCTGAGAGCCATTTGAACCAACTATAAAACCTACGAAACGACAAAGCACAAGTGTCGCTGTTCTGTGTGTGGAAGTGTGATTCAACGTACACATCTGGCACGGTTCTTCCTCAATAAGACCAGATATTTTAAACACCATTTATACTGAAGTAATTAAAAAAAATAAACAGAAATACTATAATTGCACATAGAAACCAGAAATACAGTCTAATACAAGAACACGAGCCAGATGGTTTGTTGACTGACCCTGTGACCAGGAGGCATTACTGTTTAAGACATTGAAATAATGAAAAAAAAGGAATTTTTTTACCTTCATATATATTGACGAAAAGCACACTCTGATCATTACAGCATCCCCAATCCAACAACATCTGGAGTTTAGCCCATCAAAACAATACTAGGTACTGGCAGAAGTAAAGCTGTGAGTACCGGTCGTGAGTCGTGCTTCGGTAGCTCAGTTGGTAGAGCACTTGCCCGCGAAAGGCAAAGGTCCCGAGTTCGAGTCTCGGTGGGGCACACAGTTTTAATCTGCCAGGAAGTTTCAATACTACAAGTTCTGAACAAGCACTCTCCATGGGAACTTCTCAACAGCGACTCACCACTGCTACATCTCAGTAAGCACTCTCCACGACGACTTCTCGACAAGAACTGACAGTGGAGGCGGCTGAATAATACTCTTTGACGCAATCTCTGGCGCTGTGGCTCAGTGTAACCACCTTTCAAGTTTTCTCGTAAATTCTAATATTATCATGGAAAACGTTATTTGTTGTTATATTGTCGTTATAGACAAAACGTTTAGCATTAAGCATAGACATACTTCCGTAACTATGTTTACTTTACAATCGTGCCACTACTTTCAACGTATTAACTAAACATTTGGCTAAAATTCACTATTTTCCCACGCGGTATTCACATCCTAGCCTTTACTTCGAAACTGGTACCGTTTATAACAATTATGTTTTGATTCTTTGATAGATCTATCTGTTTGAGAGAACTATTTAAAAACACTTCGTTGATAAAAATCAGGAAAGATGTCATCAAGTTATTGTTGTTGTTGTGGTCTTCAGTTCAGAGACTGGTTTGATGCAGCTCTCCATGCTACTCTATCCTGTGCAAACTTCTTCATCTCCCAGTACCTACTGCAACCTACATCCTTCTGACATAAATCCAGTATACACATGCACTTCGTTTACTTCCTGTTTCTTGATAAGTTTCGACGTAGAACTGTCACTGGATACATTCTGTTGACAAAGATGTAGGAACAGTATCTAACAGTAATTTGCCATACCTTTACGGCCAATAAGGCTCATGAGAAGTTCTCAGTTATCTTCCAGCTTCGTGTGACATGTTAGCAGACCTGTCATCTTTTGATTAAATCTAATTAAGCAAAACTCTCAGTACTAACCTAGGTAAAACGGGAATAAATACGTTATCACACATTGATTTTAAACCAATCTTACTGAATGTTTCACAGGAAATCAAAACTGTATTCGTCTAGTAATAACACATGACGAATAAACAACGAATGGTTTCAGCTGTATAGTAAAAAGAAGTATATTTAAAATGGCGCAGAATAAATTGCAGAAAACGAGTGAAGTGTTTAATTGTTGATAAACATAAATAAATAATACAAAAACGCTGCTTAACACATGGCTTGAGGTAAAAAAAGGCACAGATTCGAGGCCTTGGTTGAGCTTTTAAAGCTTTTAACGTAACTCTCATTTCTAGTAGTACTTAGAGTATGAAAGAAATGAGCTACACCATAGCTCGTATTGTACATTAAAATGAATGTACGCACACAGTGATAGAGAATGTTTCCAGGCTAGCGGAGGGCAAGAGTATGCAGTTTCCAATGGCAGCACACACAATACCGTACGATGGTGTTGAAACCAATCTTGGTTTCATAAAAGTTTATTTCACTTTATGTTGACGTACTGAAAAACCTCTACATGTTCACTTAGGAACGCTATCATAACTTTACTGCAAAAAGGTTTTCCATTCCTCCAAAGATATTCGAGACGTGGTAGATAAACGTTTTTGTTCACATAATTCATTACAAAATGGCGTATCGGACTTCAGTGTCGGATTCTTGGCGCAACCTATCATTGGCCTCTGAAACGTACCGTCAGTTAGTTGCTTCCCTGTTCCATGGATAATTTACACGGCGTCTGTAAAAGTTGTGAAACTAGTCATTTTGCAGTCTATATATACATTATTTTTTGTATGTGTGATATGCCAACCGATTAAGATTACTAGATAACTCAGATGCTTAAATGTAATGAAAACGGAAAATGATTTTACTCACGTTCTTATAAAACACAATTATAATAAAGAGCAAAGTAACCACATTTATCTTAATTATTTCGTATCCTGCTAGCTTTAATTACAAATTCGCGTATAAAATATGAGTTGGTCCGAAAAAAATATTTGAAATTAGCTTTAATATCCTCGAGCCATTTTTTGTTATTGGCCAAATAACAATATGTTTTAGTGGCTGCATGCTGTCTCCGTTTTTGTCACCAAAAGCATTGAAAACGACGAAGAATATTTTTACTCCTAGTGCTACACCTGTGGGCATTAATGTTCTTCTAAAATTGTCTTAGAATATTTAAGACGTATTTTATTACCTACGAAAGTTATTAGAAATTTCTATTACAGTGCATAGGAAGCACATGCACTTAAAAGAGAACTGAAAGTTAAGGCCACATAACCTTCTTACTTTGTTTCAAACTATACTTTCTTTTAAAGTGATGAGCTATCCCACAAAATTATGACCTAGCGGGTTAAAGAGTGAAAAGTGTGTTAAAATGTTATTTGTTTCTGAAAGTAACGATGCAGAGAGGAACAGCTGCTGTTTGGAAAGCTAAGTAATATGAATTTTCTAAAACGCATTAATCTATACCCAAAAATTTGGTATTCTAACCTGATCACTACTCCTGCTGCCGGACATCGTGGTCTAGTGGTATGGCACATGCATGGAAAAGCGAAATTTTTTTCAGTCTACCATAGGCTGCTGCTCTCAGAGATGTGAATATTCGCCAGGATTTCTTCGTCAAACTGTAGGTTCCCTTTCCCTGACAGGATTACTGGGGTAGTTTATGGATACGCGAGTCGCTCTAGTGGCGTCCAGTTGGAAGGCTTGCAGCATGCTGCTGGGAGACACTAAATTATTGTTATACTACTCCGCTTCTTATGCTACATTAATTGTCGTATAGAACTGAATGTATTGTGCTTGTTCGCAGTTGTGTGACATCATTTGCGGAAAATCAATTAATATATCTTTGCAACGTATTTTCTCCAGCTGACTCTGAACACTTTTAATAAAAGCGCTTGTGATAAATGTTAAATTTTTGATCATATATATATATATATATGTTGGTTGTAAAATCATTAATATATAATATTGAAAAAGTAGTGTGTCCAAAACTGAAGCCTCTATGATTCCACTCGTATTCACTAACATTGTCTATCTTCAGTCTTTGATTGAATTATAAACCAATAATTTTTGCTCTGTCTTAGTCAAATATGATACAAATCAATTGTTCGATTAACCCCCAAAACCTCTGTTTTTTGAGACAGTGATTTATGATCTATACACTCGAAAAGCTTTTGACTTATGACAAAGAACTCCATTTTCGGCTTTAATACTTGTATTATTTGGTGACTCAAGTATAAATGGTGTTGTTAACTGTTCAGTGCCATTTGACTCTCCACATACCTTGATGTGCTAAATGAATTGTTACTCCTTAAGTGTGGCACTAGACATTAGGTACCTGTGACCAAATCAAAAAACAATATGAAAATATTTCCATTTTAAATGGAGTAGTAAGTGAAGTATTCCTAAATGCAAGAAATATTTGTAAATAACAGAAAGAATCGAACAGTACTATATCATAGGATTCATGGTATAACTGCATGTCAGTTACACTTAAGTAATATTGTTTCTGAAGATTATACTTGTGTGTGGTCTGTTGTTAGTAAGGTAGTAAAAAGCCCTCATATATCTTTCTACAAAGTAGCCATAGAACAATTGTCCATCAATGTTCTTTTATGGAAACAATGCTGGGTTCCTCGACTTTTTGGACTGAATGGCAGTCGTGAAAATCTGTTGGATTCATCATCCTCTCACGACTGCTTTCATTAGGAACAATTATATGGACACCTTTTGTAACAGGCATTCAGCAAGTAGCATCACTCTTTAAGTAGAAACTATTTATTTAACACATGGCAGTATTTGTAGAGTTCAGTACTGATCGGCCAAAAATGCCATTTATATATTTAATAACCAATTATTACAAGCACTAAAAAGGAAAATGGTAATTTTTGTGATGTGTTCAATGGTTTCTGGTTGACTTTCCAAACAGCCAACACTGACCACTCATGTAGAAAGTAAGGGGCTAGATTGCAGTTGTGTGATACATTTGTAGACCAAGATGGAACCATCAAAGGGCAATCTGGGAAATACTTTTTGAGGAACTTGATAAAGTACTCGGACAGGTACCAGCTTGAACTGAAAATTATTGAAAATTTGTTGATGCCGTAATCTCAGTTGCAAAGAAATGCGTACCAAGGAGACAAAGTATAGAATATATTCCAGTGCTGGACCACGAAAGTAAAGAAGTTTTGAATCATATATGATCGACAGTGATCTTGATCTAGCTCATTAAATGATGCACAAACTGGTGGAGTCAAGACGAGAGAAATGGATCAAAACAACAACTGACTTGAATGTTAAGAAATCAGCGCATCAGATCTGGAGCTTGCTGAAGGAACTGGGTGGAAGCAACCCACCATTTCGCTTGTCACATGCAGTAGCCGCTAGCAATAAGCTGTGTGACCACGCCTCTGAGCACACCGCAAACTTTCCACCTGCTGGTTGTTGCATGCGGTAGATTTAACCAATAGTCTGTCTAAACACGCCTCCAGGCAACCCTTTTCACCTACGATTTCCGAACACTACTGGTAGCTCCATTTCGGCGGTATTGCTACTTCCATACACTCCACAGGAGAACATCTCGTCGTAATGCTAGGAAATAATATGAGGAGATATTCGTGAGAATGAAAATTTTAGTCTGATTGGAGGTGTGCCTCAGGGTTGAACCGACTACTCATGATAATCAATGAGTCGCGGTGTGTCATGAATATTCCGTTGTCATTACGAAGGCATGCCGAGCGAGGGGCGAGATAGGTCGGCTTTGCCCTGCAGGGAAAAAGAAAAAACTTCTCTGTCTGTACTCGCTTGCTCTCCAGACGAAAAAGTAGCCATGTTAATTCAGTATTATTTTGATGACAGTCAGACTTGTAATGGATACTGACTAGCAGAAAGGCTCCGCAGTGCCATTTGTCATCAAATCTCAACGTAATTCGCCATTCACCACGAAACTAAACCGAAACTAATCGTAATTCCTACCTCCTCCCCCTCACATACTACATTCTCGTTTGCAGGTTTAGCGTATGTGAACTGTTTGCACTCATATTTCATCATTATATTCTCTTGTTTTCATTTCCATAGATCCACTCATTCCATTTCAGTTCGTTTAGTTGACTTCACATGCTACAGAGTCTATGGGAGCTTTAAATGACTCGTTCCAGAGCTGACAGATATCCACAGATATTATGAGTTTCTCATGATGGTAGGGAAGTGATACAGCGAACAGTTAGGCTGAAATGATCCCAGTCGGATGCAGCTCTGGGGAATTAGGGGAACAAAGAAGTGTGCTGAATTATTTCCGTCACTGCTGGCAAACAACATTCTGTCTGCTTGTGTCACAGATAGAGTTTTGGAAACTACGAGATAGTACAGAAGAATATATAACGATTAAGGTATATGAGTGATTACTATAAGGCTCTACTTTGCACCGTATTGAGTTAAAATAGATGAGTACCTCAACTTACGACACTAATAAAGATGAAACGGAAATGATGGAATTTCCACATTTCAATACAGCTGTTGGTTCCTGGTGGTTACAATGAAACTGGCAGTGTTCCAAACGCTGCAGTGTGGGCTGTACATATCTCGGGGTGCTGAAACACAGTAGGTTATGTTCATTAATCGGTGGGCTCGCGGGATATACTGGAAAAAATGATTATTCCATTTCCTGACACAACGTGGAAATATGACACTATAGGCAGTCAGAATGTGAGATTTTTCCTGTTTTGACGTCGGTATACTGTTTGTCACTTGGCGACGTGTATTGATTGCTTTTGTGAAGTCACTGTTTGTGCAAAGTGTTAAGAATGTTGAAGTTTTCCAAACGAAACACAATGGCTACTGAGAAGAAAGACCTTGCACTGCTGGTAAAGTCTTTATATCAGAATGGCAGCAATAGCAGGGCGGCATTGCGGGAATATCGCCGACAGAATCAACTGTGAAGATGCACCATGTCAATATATGGGCTAAAGCCGTCGGCACACGGACCGTGCATCCGAACGTTGAGCGTTGAGCGTGCCGAGTTTCTGACGTCGTAGCGTGGAAGAGCACGTTCGGGAGCCTCTGGAAACCCGTTGTTAACTGTGTGATCCGTTGCAATAAAATAATGAGAAACAACATATTCGTCGCAAAAGAATTATTGTAACTTGCGTATTATAGGAGTATGCTCTTTGAAGGCAGTGATACACTGAGCATGCACCCAAAACGCATTGTTCTTGGTACAATTTGTTATAATTAAATTTCAGTTAGTAACACAGTTACGATTAAAGCTTTCAGCAAGTGCTAAGGTTGGTAGGAATGGAAATTAACTTCATAATGTAGGTTTAGTGTGGTGAGTAGCGTTACCGATTTGTGAAGTTTTCATGTTTGGGCGGTGGTTCACAACTCGCCAGTACGTTAATTTTTCCTAACATTTGCGTTTTGATTAGGTTCCGTTACTTTATTATTAGTTTAACGTAAGTAAATACTATAATTTTTGACGTTATGTAAATATTAGTTAATCTTTCTTTGGGTGTTTGATTGGCTTGATCTACAGGACACCTTGCGCTACTTGTGTAAAGCTATTTTGCTCCTTTTTCTTTCACGCTTTGTAATTCACGTGTTACAAAGATTCTGCTACTGGGTAGGAACAGTGATCAAGTAAGACTGACCTTAGCGTTTTACTAAAATGTGGAACTGATGAAATAATGTTTATCTTATGTGAAGAAGTATTGCAAATTTGTATCGCACTGTTTGTAATGGAACTTTTATAAGCCTGTGTCCTTATTGATTAGACATGGTACTTTCCTTTTCGTGGACAATGGAGGAAATGTGCGTTTTAATACAGCTAACGTGGGAACTTTACGCACGCCCGTTTAGTAAATAGTGTGATTTACGAACTAGAAACTTCCTGCAACTGCCGCCGGAGTACGTTGCGATCGCGTGTACCACGTTGGGACCCACGTACCGTATGCACAAGTCACATCGTTTCTGAGCGTTCGGCAGCACGTTGAACTTAGCACGCTCAACGTTGACGTTCGACAGTACGGTCTGTGTGCCGGCGGCTTAACGAAAATGATCAAGAAATTAGAAGAAGCAGGAAAAGGAAGGCTGCCCATTCCCAAGAAAGTAGTTGACAAATGTGACGTAACTATAGCCGACAGTGCAGCACATGCCCCAAATTCTGCAGTCAAAGCTCGAGGTAGATTGAATTCTCTCTCCTTTGATCAGCTATTCAAAAGATTTTGCGGTGCATTTTGCACTGGTATCCCTACAAGATTCAGAATGTGCATCAAATGAAACTCCAGGATAGGCTACAACGTAGTGACTTTGTCCTTGGTTTTTTGGCGCGTATGGAAATGGATGACATAGGGTCGGATAAAATACTATGGACGAACGAGGCACATTTTGCTCTGCACGGTGCCGTGAATGCACAGAACTGTCGCACAAGGGGTTCTACTCCACCAAATGTATTGTGGAATGCCCACTGCTCTCAGCTTATGTGACTGTGTAGTGTGATTTCACAAGCTCCTTTATTCTCGGTCCATTTTTCTGGGAGTTGATGACACCTCACGATCTTAGATGTACAGCGACATCTGCACGTTATAAGGATCTGCTTGTGCAACATGTGTTTGCAGCTTTATATGAATACAACTGTGCCCACACCACTGCTTTCACGCAAAATGGCGCGACACCGCATGTCGCTTGCCAGATTTAAGGTTTGTTCTGAAAACCCATCTTCCCTAATCTCCCGTAATTAGTTTCAAGCTGTATGGCCTTCCATATCCCCCGACCGAAATCCATGTGATTTCTGTCCATAGGGATACCTGAAAGATCGTGTCTATCAGGGAGGTATCCGGACCCTTACTGATCTGAGGGATAGCATACGGCAACATACCGCTCTGAATACTCCGGATATGCTGCGAGCAACTGTCACTGTCAACCATGATGTGTTACGGATCCAGCATATTGCTGAGTCAGGAGATGATATTGAACACATCTGGTAACTTGTAACCGTATCTTAAGAAACGTGCCAGAACCACCGTTATCATGTGTTTGATCGTTTCTCCTCTGTTCCTGCACCCATCCCACATTCTGATTGTATATTTTCTCCTGGTGGCAGAAAGTGGAACTATTATTTTTCCCACACTGTGTGAGCACACAGATTAATGAACATAACTACGATGTTTCAGCGTCCTAGGGTGTGTACAGCACGCAGTGCAGCATTTAGAACACCTCCAGTTTAATAGTAAACATATGATACATCTCGTATATACACACACATCAACAGAAGTTTTGCATCAGCCCTTTGCTTCGAAATACATAGCAGAAAAAATAACAAATGTTTATGAGGCATGTGTACATATACATATGCAGTGTATCCAGAATGCATGCATGCACAACGCGCGCGCGCGCGCGCACGCACACACACACACACACACACACACACACACACACACACACACAAAGGCTGTGTAATGAGGAGATCGTCTGTTTACCTGGTAGTTCTTTCTCAGAGCACTCCTGAGCAACGTCCATACATGGTGGAACGTCACCTTGCTGGGATGCAGGCTTGCGTATGTCGTGCCACACCATCGATGAGATGATCGAGCCATGCTTGCTCCAAATTGCCCCCTCTTCAATGGCGACTCCGGATTGGGTCCGCAGAGCACGTGGTCTTTGTCGACGTCAAAAAACCGCTCAATTCAGTCGCTCCCATACTTGTTCCATTGGGCTTATGTCCGGGGACACCAGCGTGCTGAAGGAATGTGTTACGAGAACAGCATGATGACCACGCTAATTATTATCCATTAAGAATAAATTGTCACCAAAGTGCTGGGGGACGCGGATTCACTATTGGTTGCAGAATTTCGTCCCTGTACCGTATAACAGTGAGATTTTCCTCAACAGCCACGAGCGGTGAACGGTCATATCACTCCAGTTCATCACTCTCCGCCATCCTGTTGCACTTGTGGGACAGTGTGTTGGAGGCGTTCGGTGTTTCCGTATTGTGTCCAAATACGTTGACTGCGGCCATCGTGGTGCAAGCAGATCCGTTTTTTGCCTGAAGATAACACCTGACGCAAATCCTGGGACGTCCGTTTTGCATGATTTTTTGCCGATATGTAACGGAGTGCATGATGTTGTGGTGTACGATATAGTGGTCGCCATGATCGTCGGAAATGGAGATTCATGTTATGCAATCGTCTTCTAATAGTTTTATGCGAGACTGTAGCCGCTTATAACGTCGATTTCAGTTCTCGAATACTCAGCCCGAAGTTTTTTTGACTCGAAAGTCGTAGATATCTATTATCCTGTGCACCAGTCGAACATGGACGGCCTTTGCGGTGTAAGTTCTCAACAATATGCGGCAAATGAAACCGATTCCATGTTCGCACCCCATCATTTTGACTCAGGTCGAAACCACGAGCAACTACCCTGGTTGAAGAGAGATCTTGGTGTAGTGTGATGATGTTGACCCGTTCATTGGCCACAACTCTGCCTCGTGGCGTGACGGATGTTTACTGTATTGTTTCACAGACGTCTCTAACGCGTCCCAACTGGTACTTTATTTCCAACTGAAACACTGCAAGCCATCCGAGTGCGGTATTCTACGTTTAGGTAGCGTTGCTGATAATTGATTGTGTGTTTACCAACAACGTCAGGGGTGACCTTCCGACAGGTATAGGAACAGTTGCGATACGAATACATCTGCACGACATATCGGTGTTCCGCTAAACTTTTGTTAATGTGTGACATCGTGATTAACGAACGGCCGAACTTATATTATTTATGGCCGGCCGAAGTGGCCGTGCGGTTAAAGGCGCTGCAGTCTGGAACCGCAAGACCGCTACGGTCGCAGGTTCGAATCCTGCCTCGGGCATGGATGTTTGTGATGTCCTTAGGTTAGTTAGGTTTAACTAGTTCTAAGTTCTAGGGGACTAATGACCTCAGCAGTTGAGTCCCATAGTGCTCAGAGCCATTTGAACCATTTTTATATTATTTATTATAGGGCGAGCTGTAAGAAGTTTTGAAAGAATCTGACAGGTACGAAATTGATTCTACATTTCTGCTTTATGAGAAGACAGGTTTAAGAAATAAATTATCAGGAAATGAAAAAAGCAATGTGGATGAGCCTGAATTAAATTAAAGATTCCAAAGGAATATTTTCAATTTTTTGCTCTTGATTGAAGTGGAATGCATGTTCCTGTCATCAAAAGGTTTGACGTTACATTATGAATTTCGTAAATCAAATGCGGAGAATATGTGTGAAACAGTGGAAAAATGAGCACTGTAAACTTATCACATAATCCATGAAAAGCGTTTTTAAATTTTTGATTCCATTACGCAACTGTTTCTCCATCCTGTTTACGCATATCACTTCACCCAACAAGCACATTTGCATACACATTTTTGTAAACACTTCATTGACGATGTAGCACGTGGTGCCATCAAAGATGAATTTATTTGTAATTCTAAAGATATAATTATTAAACAATTGACATGTGCAGGGAATAACTTCAGAATAGATCTTAAAAATAAGTGAAATAACTGTGGCTTGCGAAATCTTTATGTTCATTTCATATAGATCCTGTTTTTTATTTTATGGAGTAATATCTCTACTTCTTCTAACAGATATAGGGTGTTGCATTTGGTTTCATTATGCAGAACTGTTGATGATACGTTTTGTTTATCATATATGTTGTGCAATAACTGATTTTTCCGAGTGGCTGTGCCTGAAAGCTTTTACATGTTCTTGAAAATGGGGTTGGAAGTTTTGCCTGTTTTCCCTACATAGTAGGCACGACGACTGGGGCATGATACCTTGTACACTCCACTGCTGTTAAATTTTAGTGTGCTTGATTTTATGTTATGGCGAGTACGTTACTTAACTTCCTATTAGTTGACAATGCAGCTGTTACATATTTTTTTATTTTTTGAAAAGGTTGGCGACTTTTTCGTAATATGGGGTCCAGTTATGGGACACTGACAAATATTTTCTCTTCTTCCACAGTATGGCCATTTGTTGTCTTATGTTTGTTTACTTGTCTAAATTGTCAATTCTTTTGGCTGTGTAGCCACTGTTTATGTCAATGCTTTTTGTTCTGGTTTTATTGCGTTCTTCGATGTGGTCAGAAAAATTATCGTATCGCTTCACTGTACATATGTATTATGCAATGGAACACTTCGTAGGTACACTTGTGGTGTTGAAAAAAGCTTATTATCGCTTTGTGAGTGATGTGCAAAAGTCTGGACCGTAGTTGTAAGAGGAAATAAACTTGTTCTTATGTATCTGGTTGCATAAAGGGGCATTTTGAAAAGAAATACAGCGGTCGTGAAATAACGACTACAGAGGAAAGTCACCAAATGGAGCGAGTAAACTTTTGATTTAGCCCTCAGAATCCAATCACCCACTGACCCACACACACACACACACACACACACACACACACACACACACACACACAGACACACAGTAAACGAGGTATTTATTCCGCTTACATAAACGTATATTGCAGTATTGGGTGTAAAGCGAGATATTTTCTGGATTGCGTAGTCATATTTGCCTAAAAATTAAGTCAGTACTGTGATACACTCGAGAGATGTTGGTAAGATTAAGATCTCACCTGGGAAATCTAGACTATATTGGCACCTGCAACATCCTGTTTTTAGTAGTTTTTCCCACCAGTTTCCATAGCAAGAAAGAAAAATAAAACTGTACTTGAATCGTGACATCTGCGAATTTGTAGCAAAAATCACGCTCCTTGTTCGAACGTGAAATCTGCAGTCAAACGTTCGGAGTCGCTGCAGTACATTGTTGTAGGCTGGCAGATTGCTGTAACCGTAATTGGCCTGTCCCCTACTCTCGTTTCTGCCGCGGGCGTTCCAGCCGTAAACGATGAAATAAAAACCCTGGCGACTGCTGCAGCAGACAGTCAGATGACCGGTTGCCGCCGTGTCCCACCGAGTCCGCTCCCCTCTCCTCTTGCCTACTCTCCGCCCTAATTGTGCCGCGCAACGCCTGAATTTATGCAACACACGCATCATAGAGGACGCGCGCGCGGACGCTGCGCACGGCGCGGGGTATGCTTTTATGGCCGCCAATTTAATCCAGCTTTAGAGTTGTCGCGTCTCGTCGATTGCGTGCACCTTCTGCGTCTATTCTCTGAGCTGCGAATGTGTCTATTTGAAATAGGCTATAAAGCAAGACGGCGAGTGAAGCTGCGAAATAGAAAGGAAGAGCATCTGAAAAAGGGCACTAAAATTGGTAGTAAAATTTCCAGGAATGGCGAGATGCGTCGCCTTTAAATACGTTAAGGGCGTATTCCTGAGGTTTTGCGTTGTTAAAGGGTCGATCTCATCGGATTACGAAGAATTATTTCATGAATCGGATTACTAGTGCTGCACGGATTGTGGAATGTTTAATTGTGTAATGACAGTGGTGTGCTTCCAACTAGCATTTTTTCTTGAGCTTTCCATGAAACATAATCTTGATGCGCTGTATAAAATATAACACCATATAATATATTCCCCTATGCATTACTTTACACGCAGAAAGGACACTGTCTGACAAGAGAATAAACAGAAATTTACATGTAGTGCCTCCAGATAGGCTTGTAATACGTAGAAGACTAGTAAATTTTCTTATTAGATTCTCAAATGATGCTATTTACATTTTGCATGCTGCAGTCTTTTTCTGAAGTTACAAAAATTACTTTAGAAAATTAACTTTTTTCCAAATGCGATACCATGTTCCAACGTTTAGCAGCCTCGAAACAAATATGCTCTTCAAATTTAAAAGTGTTGCAAACTATTTCGTTAGTACTGCATTTATAGTGTGTCTGTTACATTCTGGTTCAGTCATATTTAGTTTTTTCAGTGTAAAGAAACAACGAACTCTTTAGAACACAAAATTTCTCTGGACTTCGCTTCCCTTTGCATTCATTATTTATTTTCATTCTGCTGCATCTATGACATACATTTTCTCTAATGAACGTTATACTGGTAAAATGTTTTATGGGATAATAATCCCTTATTCCATTAAAGTACTCGTTAATGGCGACATTAAGCAAGTGTACGAGTATCTAGAGCCACCTTGGTGTGAAACTATTACAAAACCCAGTGAGAAGGTCAACTGCTATCACTGACATATTCACCTTGCGTCTGGAAGCACACAACCGTGCATAAAGTCTCTTAGGAACATTTTGGAATAAAGACTCAGCGTTTTTATTTTTCCAAAAGACTTGCAGGACACTTAGTCTCCTACTACATCCTTACAAATCACCCAAGACACCATTTTCCCCGCATACATTTTGCTGATATATTTCAGGAAATTTTACTAACTCTAGTGTACCTTCCCGCAGTTTTAATGTGAAAAATGGTTCAAATGTCTCTGAGCACTATGGGACATAACTTCTGAGGTCATCAGTCCCCTAGAACTTAGAACTACTTAAACCTAACTAACCTAAGGACATCACACACATCCATGCCCGAGGCAGGATTCGAACCTGCGACCGTAGCGGTCGCTCTGTTCCAGACTGTAGTGCCTAGAACCGCTCGGCCCCTCCGGCCGGCTTTAATGTGTAACCCTGTGCATAACCTCCGGATTGCATTAAATAGTTCTTTGGTACGTTTTGTCTTCGTCCTTTCCTTTCCTCTATTTTCTTTTGTTATTAGCTATTCATATTTCTTCTCTTCTAGTTAATTCTTTTGGTGTTGTGTTAAAGTTTGGATTTTTTAGGTCATGGTGCTACAGAAACAAACATTATTCCAGCAGAGTTAACACACAGACATATATATATATATATATATATATATATATATATATATATATATATATATATATATATATATATACCGTAATAAGTTGGTGAGATGGAGGGCTTAGAGCTGCAGAAACAAAAGTTATTCCAGCAGAGTTAACACACAGACATATACGTACAGCGTAATAAGTTGGAGAGATGGGGGCGTAGAGCTGCTCCTTTCGTCGGTCTCTCGCAGTCGAATATCCACGCAGTCGAATATCCAGTTGTCACATCCGGGTGAGTGTGTGTCATGGGATACTTGATTCGCGTGCGTGTTTGTGTGTGCGTGCGATTGACAGCGACGTATGTACGCTGCTCATATCGAGCATGCCATTGACTGTTTTCTGTATGCACATAGACAAACACACTTACATATGCATTAAACTTCTATGTTTTGTATCGGATGTACTGCCTCAGAAAAAAGTTAAATTAAAATAAGTTCCAAACCTACTGCTTCAATCAAGCGTTTCGGGAAGTTCCCATTAGTTGCAAGGCGAATGCCAGAACTCGTAATGTCTACCTATAGTCCTCTGCCTCACTACCATGCAACCTGATATCTGGATCAAAAGAACCAAGCTCTACATCGGGCTGGATATCAAACAGTACATTCTACAATTCAACGTATTGAACGAAATTGTGAGAAAAGAATACTAGATTTATCTCTTTCATCGAACCAGTGAATGCTCGCCGAAGGCAGTTATCTACAATGTGGACGATAGTTTGCACTACAATATCAGGCAGAAGTTGGACACTCTAAACAGTGACTATAACATAAATCGATTAAATACCCTCTCCATTGCCACTAACCGTCATGTCAACACCTATGTGTCACCGTTTCAAAACGTAAGATATCTTTGTTAGCTCAGAAGGGTTTCTCTGAACTCCTAGACAGCGTAAACAACGGAATACATTTAATTATTTCAAAACGTCCAATGTTCTCTGTTTACAAAAATTCACGGTCTCTTAATCGTTACATATTCGTACATGGAAACAAGACGCGAACACAGAGATAATTAAATATAAGGAATATCAGCGAAAATTTACAATTATTTTGAAAACTAGTACTGGAACTTTGAGTCGAAGAAAAAAGGGCTGCCAAATCACGATCCTATACTAATGACCTTAGCTACTATATGTGGCATGTTGTTTGCACGTAACTCTTCCCATGAATTACACTCCTGGAAATTGAAATAAGAACACCGTGAATTCATTGTCCCAGGAAGGGGAAACTTTATTGACACATTCCTGGGGTCAGATACATCACATGATCACACTGACAGAACCACAGGCACATAGACACAGGCAACAGAGCATGCACAATGTCGGCACTAGTACAGTGTATATCCACCTTTCGCAGCAATGCAGGCTGCTATTCTCCCATGGAGACGATCGTAGAGATGCTGGATGTAGTCCTGTGGAACGGCTTGCCATGCCATTTCCACCTGGCGCCTCAGTTGGACCAGCGTTCGTGCTGGACGTGCAGACCGCGTGAGACGACGCTTCATCCAGTCCCAAACATGCTCAATGGGGGACAGATCCGGAGATCTTGCTGGCCAGGGTAGTTGACTTACACCTTCTAGAGCACGTTGGGTGGCACGGGATACATGCGGACGTGCATTGTCCTGTTGGAACAGCAAGTTCCCTTGCCGGTCTAGGAATGGTAGAACGATGGGTTCGATGACGGTTTGGATGTACCGTGCACTATTCAGTGTCCCCTCGACGATCACCAGTGGTGTACGGCCAGTGTAGGAGATCGCTCCCCACACCATGATGCCGGGTGTTGGCCCTGTGTGCCTCGGTCGTATGCAGTCCTGATTGTGGCGCTCACCTGCACGGCGCCAAACACGCATACGACCATCATTGGCACCAAGGCAGAAGCGACTCTCATAGCTGAAGACGACACGTCTCCATTCGTCCCTCCATTCACGCCTGTCGCGACACCACTGGAGGCGGGCTGCACGATGTTGGGGCGTGAGCGGAAGACGGCCTAACGGTGTGCGGGACTGTAGCCCAGCTTCATGGAGACGGTTGCGAATGGTCCTCGCCGATACCCCAGGAGCAACAGTGTCCCTAATTTGCTGGGAAGTGGCGGTGCGGTCCCCTACGGCACTGCGTAGGATCCTACGGTCTTGGCGTGCATCCGTGCGTCGCTGCGGTCCGGTCCCAGGTCGACGGGCACGTGCACCTTCCGCCGACCACTGGCGACAACATCGATGTACTGTGGAGACCTCACGCCCCACGTGTCGAGCAATTCGGCGGTACGTCCACCCGGCCTCCCGCATGCCCACTATACGCCCTCGCTCAAAGTCCGTCAACTGCACATACGGTTCACGTCCACGCTGTCGCGGCATGCTACCAGTGTTAAAGACTGCGATGGAGCTCCGTATGCCACGGCAAACCGGCTGACACTGACGGCGGCGGTGCACAAATGCTGCGCAGCTAGCGCCATTCGACGGCCAACACCGCGGTTCCTGGTGTGTCCGCTGTGCCGTGCGTGTGATCATTGCTTGTACAGCCCTCTCGCAGTGTCCGGAGCAAGTATGGTGGGTCTGACACACCGGTGTCAATGTGTTCTTTTTTCCATTTCCAGGAGTGTATTTTCTGGATTTAGAGCAGTACAGTAATGAGCAATCTCTAAGTGTTTAGGAAAAAGGCGATTATTCTATTCTTTGCAAGATTGGGATTTGAGGGCTCTGGAAGATGAGATCTCTTCTTTAAGTGACCTCCTACTCAATACAGTCACCGAGCGAGGTGTTACATTGGATCGGTCATTGGACTATCACTGGGGTGGGAGCGGGGTTCAGATCCTCATGTGACCATTCTGGTTACAGTTTTTCACAGTTCCTGTAAATCACGTAAATTGAATTCCAGAGTTGTCTCCCTGGAACGGAAACTTTCAAATTCTTCCTGCTCTTGTCAAAATGAACCCAGCGACCCGTGCCCTATGAACGCAGTGTCTTAAGGGGTTAAACTGCAGTCTTGTTTGGTAATAAAGTCAGAGTTTTATTGCTGGTGAGAATTCTTTTTAGACAGGGAAATGTGCCATTGCCATCCGTTGGGCGTTCATAGCCTGTTCGGGCGGAGCTTATTTTTTCTATATTCCTTAGACGCTTTTGCGCCTTTGGTAGAAACAAGACCTCCTCATTTTGATTAAGCCTTCTATAATTAGTGCAAGATACACATGCATACCTCAGAATTCCGCTATCTGTGATTATAATATTAGATGATCTTTGCCAACTCACCTCCGGTCAGAAGAAATTTTAACACAATTGGCTGTTTACTGTAGCCACTTTAGTAGCGAATGTACTTGCGGGAGATACGATCTCTGTGAATCGTTTGTGTAGAACAGAGTTACGTAAACAGCCATCTCCAGCCATTACATTTTCGGTACCTCTTAACCCACCACTGGTTTCCGAGAAAAAGTATATTAGAGAGACACCTGTTAGTTGAGAACTTCGGATTAATTCTCTTCAACGCATCGTAGTACGTTCTGTATGTTTTGTATGCTATTTGAATTGGCCCTTTAATATGACACAAAAAAGACGTGGCCTTTCCTAAATAATGAATGGGGTATTCGTTAGCTTCGAAATTAAACCAGACTCGCATCGTAAACTTCGTGTCGGGTACACTCATCAAAAAACGTTTTGCTTCACTGCGGTTCCCAGAACTCCTGAAGACGGACGTTGACTGTGGATACTGTATCACAGACACAGTCCCTTCGACTGTTCAGAGATGTCACCAAACCCGCCCAAAAGTGTAAACAACCATGCATGAGATGGGGGTCTGACAGCCGGTAAGTTCCAGTCATTCCACCAGGAAGGAGGTACACGGCTCGTGTTTTCTGCAGTTAAACCATGCCTAGACGGTCAATTCCGCTGTTCGATGGCGTCCACATTGTTACTTTGGGCCAGGAAGGGCTCTCAACAAGGGAAGTGTCCAGATGTGAAGTTGCTCGCTCATAACGCCACCACGTTGAATAATGCTTTCCGTGCAGCTACAGGACGTCGTGTTACGACTCAAACTGTGCGCAATTAGCCGCATGATGCGCAAATCCTCTCCCGACGTCCATGGCGAGGTTCATCTTTGCAACCACGGCACCATGCAGCGCAATACAGATGGGCCCAACAACATTCCGAATGGACCGCTCAGTATTGGCATCACGTTCTCGTCACCGATGAGTGTCGCATATGTCTTCAACCAGATAATCGTCGGACACGTGTTTGGAGGCAACCCGCTCAGGCTGAACGCCTTAGACACACTGTCCACCAAGTGCAGCAAGGTGGAGGTTCCCTGCTGTTTTGGGGCGGCATTATGTGGGGCCGACGTACGCTGCTGGTGATCATAGAAGGCTCCGTGACGGCTGTACGATACGTGAATACCATTCTCCGACCGATAGTGCAACCATATCGGTAGCCTTCGTCTTCATGAACGACAATTGGTGCCTCCATCGTGCACATCTTGTGAATGACTTCCTTCATGGTAGCGACATCTCTCGACTAGAGTGGCCACCATGTTCTCCAGACATGAACCGTATCGAACATGCCTGGGACAGATTGAAAAGGGCTGTTTATGGACGACGTGACCAACTAGCCACTCTGAGGGATCTGCGCCGAATCGCCGTTGAGGAGTGGGACTATCTGGACCAACAGTGCCTTGATGAACTTGTGAATAGTATGCCATGACGAACACAGGCATGCATCATTGCAAGAGGACGTGCTACTGGGTATTAGAGTTACCGGTGTGTACAGCAGTCTGGACCACCACCTCTGAAGGTCTTGCTGTATGGTGGTACAACGTGCAATGTGTGGTTTTCATGAGTAATAAAAAGGGTGGAAATGATGTTTAAGTTGATCTCTATTCCAGTTTTCTTTAGTGGTTCCCGAATTCTCGGAACCGAGGTGATGCAAAACTTTTTTTGATGTGTGTAGATACACGGTGTATATAAATTCTCTCGCAAACATTGACAGATGTACAAATTTTCTTTTTTCTGTATATCGCGTCTTTTAAGGGTTAACAAGTTTCTGTGTGCGCTAAGTATGCGAAAGTGCCATGTGCACAAGATGCTTCTTAAATGTAAATAATTTTACTTTCGACAGGCCTGTGTGTTCAGATTGTTTAAATGGCTCTGAGCACTATGGGACTTAACTTCTGAGGTCATCAGTCCCCTAGAACTTAGAACTACTTAAACCTATCTAACCTAAGGACATCACGCACATCCATGCCCGAGGCAGGATTCAAACCTGCGACCTTAGCAGTCGCTCGGTTCCAGACTGTAGCGCCTAGAACCGCTTGGCCACTCCGGCCGGCGCCTGTGTGTGATGTACTGTATTTTACCCACCATAATGACAACATGACAGCACGATAATGAATGAAAAAAGTCGTGAGATACCTTCCAATAACATGTCGGACCCCCTTTTGCCCGCAACTCTACGTGACAAGGACCCAAGTCTTTGAAAGTCCTCTGCAGAAATACTGAGCCATGCTGCCTCTACAGACGTCCATAACTACGAAGATGTTGCCGGTGCAGGATTTTGACAACGAACTGATCTCTCTATTATGTCCCATAAATGTTCGATGGGATTCATGTCAGTCAATTTGGGTGGCCAGACCATTCTCTCGAATTGTCTAGAATGTGCTTCAAACCAATTGCGAGCAATTACGAACCTGTGACATGGCGAGTTGTCGTCAGTAACAAGTACATCGATATTTGCGTACATGAATTCTATGAACGGCTGCAAATGGTCTCCAAAAACGTGAACACAACCATTCCCAGTCATTGATTGGTTGAGTTGGACCAGAGAACCCAGCCCATTCCATGTCAACACAGCCCACACCATTATGGAGCCACCACCTGCTTGCGCAGTGCCTTGTTTGACAACTATGGTCCATGGCTTCGTGCGGTCTGTGTCACACTCGAACCCTACAATCAGCTTTTACCAACTGAGATCGGGACTCATGTGACCTGGTCACTCTTTCCAGTAGTCTAACGTTAAACCAATATGTTCATGAGCCCAGGAGAAGCGCTGCAGGCGATGTCGTGCCGTTAGCAAAGGCAGTCGCGCCGGTCTTCTGCTGCTGTAGCCCACTGACGCCACGTTTCGCCACACTGTCTTAACGGATACGTTCGTCGTACGTGCCACATTTATTTCTGCGGTTATTTCATGCAGCGTTGCTCGTCTTTCAGTACAAACAGCTATACGCAAACTCCGCTGCTCTCCGTCGTTAACTGTAGGCTGCTGCTCTCGGTCGTTAAGTGAAGGCCGTCGGCTACCTCGTTGGCCATGATGGTAGGTAATGCCTGAAATGTTATATCGTTGGCACACTCTTAACACTATGGATCGCGGAATACTGAATCCCTGACGAATTCCGAAATGGAATGTCCCATTCTGCATTCAAAGTCTGTTAATTCTCGTTGTGCGGCCGTACTCACGTTGGACACCTTTTCATATGAATCACCTGAGTACAAATGACAGCTGCGCCAATGCACTGTCCCTTTATAACTTCTGTGCGCATTACTACTGCAGCTACATTTGAACATATCGCTATCCCACGACTTGAGTCATCTCAGTGTATCTCATTTTTTAATTTTTATTTTACACATCTAGTTCCGTAGGACCAAATTGTGGAGCAAAGCTGCATGGTCACGGAAAGTGACAGTACATGACATTGCAACAGAAAAGTAATAACAGATAAAATAAAATGTTTATGAAGCCTAATAAGAGATCAAGCCATAAGTTTATGGAAACGCAATCAACAATATGACACAGAAATCAGCTTAATTTTTCGAGGAACTCTTCGACAGAATAGAAAAAGTGACACATGAGGAAACTCTTCTGTTTGGATTCGAAAGCGCGTACGTTACTGGTAAGATCTTGTGGTAGCTTATTGAAAATGGATGCAGTAAAATACTGCACGCCTTTCTGCAGAGGAATCAAGGAAGTGTGATCAAAATGCAGATTTTATTTGTGACTAATATTAAATGAGTGAAACCTGCTGATTCTTGGAAATAAGCTGATAGTGTTAACAAGAAGCGACAGTGAAGAATATATGTATATATTGACAGGCCACTGTGAGAATACCCACACTAATGAACAGGGCTCGACATAGCCCAATATCCTGTTGCTGAGCCAAAAATACCTTTGAGCCTGGGAAGAGTTAACCCCAAAATATAATATGTCATAAGCGAATGATGACAGTAAGCAAAGTAGGCTACTTTTCGTCACAAGCTGTCACTTATTTCAGATACAATTCTAACAGTAAAAATGGAAGCATTAAGTCTTTGAACAGAATCACGAACATGGGCTTTCTACTACGGTTTTCTATCTATCTGAACACCTGGGAATTTGAACCCTTCAATCTCTCTAATCATATGCCCTTTGGTTGAATTGTGTGTCAGAAACTGTAAAAACGCAGTCTTACTGTGATTTAGCGCTAGTTTATTTTCTACAAGCCATGAATTTATGTCTTGAAGTGCACTATTTGAAACAGTGCCAATGCCGCACACAACATCTTTCATTACCAAGCCAGTGTCATCAGCAAACAGAAACATTTTACAACCACCTGTAATACTAGAAGGCACTTAGACGCCACATCATAGCTATTTTGGATGGTGTGGAGAATGACATTTAGGTGTCTGTTGGTAAAGTAAGACGTGAACCAGTTGTGAGCTATTCCTCGTATTCCGTAATGGTCCAACTTCTGGAGCAATATTTTGTGATCAACACAACCAAACGCCTCCGTTAAATCAAAAAAGATACCTAGCGTTCGAAGCCTTTCGTTTAGTGCATCCAATACCTCACGTAGAAAATAGAATACAGATTTTTCAGTTGTTGAAGCACTTCTACAATCAAACTGCACATTCGACAGCAAATTATGTGAAATGTAATGACTAATTATACATACATACACAGCCTTTTCAATAGCTTTAACAAACACTGATGGCACAGAAACAGGTACAAAAATGTCTACTGTATCCCTTTCTCCCTTTTTATAAAGTGACTTTACTACCGAGTACTTTAATATTCAGGAAACTGACCATTCCTAAAGGAAAAATTAAAAATGTGGTTAAGTACTGGGCTAACGATTGTAGCACAGTGCTTTATAATTGTGCTATTTACTACATCATACCCATGAGAGTCCTTAGTATTCAGTGATTTAATTATTGACTCAGTCTCTTCCTTATCAGAATCACAGAGTAGTATTTCAGATATGAGTCTCGGAAAAGTGACAGAGCTATTTTCTGTTAAGTTGCGGCGAAAAGGACGTAAATTCGATAATTATTGTTACTGAATAAGCTGTTCCCCAATTCTGCATCATTTTAATTTCACAAAAGAAGACGAAGTAAATATTCCAGAATTCGAATCGAGAACAGCTGCCAACATGAGTAACGTAGAAGTAAATACCCTCGGAGTAGTGAAGCAACTCAAATCGCTTAATAAAGCAAGTCTTCTGGCCCAGACTGTATGCCAATTAGGTTCCTTTCCGAGTATGCTGCTCCATACTTAACATTCATATAGAACCGTTCGCTCGACAAAAGATCCGTACCCAAAGACTGGAAAGTTGCACAGGTCACACCAATATTCAAGAAAGGTAGCAGGAGTAATCCACTAAATTACAGGCCCATTTCGTTAACGTCGATATGCAGCAGGATTTTAGAACATATATTGTGTTCGAACATTATGAATTACCTCGAAGAAAACGGTGTATTGACACATAGTCAACAAGGGCTTAGAAAACAACGTGCCTGTGAAACACGACTAGCTCTTTAACCACATGAAGTGTTGAGTGCTATTGACAAGGGATTTCTGATCGATTCCGTATTTCTGGATTTCCGGAAGGCTTTTGACACTGTACCACACAAGCGACTCGTAGTGAAACTGCGTGTTTATGGAATATCGTGTCAGTTATGTGACTGGATTTGTGATTTCCTGTCAGAGAGGTGACAGTTCGTAGTAATTGACGGAAAGTCATCGAGTAAAACAGATGTGATTTCTGGCGTTCCCCAAGGTAGTGTTATAGGCCCTTTGCTGCTCCTTATGTATATAAACGATTTGGAAGACAATCTGAGCAGCCGTCGTAGGTTGTTTGCGGGTGACGCCATCGTTTATCGACTAATAAAGTCATCAGAAGGTCAAAACAAATTGCAGAACGATTTAGGAAAAATATCCGTATGGTGCGAAAAGTGGCAGTTGACCCTAAATAACGAAAAGTGTGAGGTCACCCACATGAGTGCTAAAAGGAACTGGTTAAACTTCGGTTACACGATAAATCAGTGTAATCTAAAAGCCTTAAATTCAACTAAATACCTAGGTATTGCAATTACGAACAACTTAGAACACACAGAAAATGTTGTGGGCAAGGCTGACCAAAGGCTGCGTTTTTTCTGCAGGACACTTAGAAAATGTAACAGACCTAGTAAGGAGACTGCCTACACTACGCTTATCCGTCCTCTTTTAGAATACCGCTGTGCGATGTGGGATCCTTACCAGATAGGACTGACGGAGTACATCGAAGAAGTTCAAAGAAAGGCAGCACGTTTTGTATTATCGCGAAATATGGGAGAGAGTGTCACAGAAATGAGACAGGGTTTGGGCTGGACATCATTAAAAGAAAGGCGTTTTTCGTTGTGACAGAATCTTCTCACGAAATTCCAATCACCAACTTTCTCCTCCGAATGCGAAAATATTTTGTTGAGACCGACCTACATAGGGAAGAACGATCAGCACGATAAAATAAGGGAAATCAGAGCTCGTACGGAAATATATAGGTGTTCATTGTTCCCGCTCGCTATACGAGATTGGAATAATAGAGAATTGTGAAGGTGGTTCATTGAACCCTCTGCCAGGCACTTAAATGTGATTTGCAGAGTATCCATGTAGATGTAGATACTGACATGGTCGTCTGTTCTAAGTAACGAAACTCATGCAGTGGCTGCAGTTTTCAAATGTGGCAAGAGCACCAGCTGTAGGGCAGTGCAAGCAGACTTGTGTTAACACCCGCTGGCAGGGGCGGCGCGTTGCCGGCGGCGGGGTGCCGGGCGCGGCGCCAGACACAGAGCGCCGGCGGCTGCGACTGACGTGTCGTCGTCGTCGTCGTCGTCGTCGGAAGGCAATTAGCAGGCGCGTCGCAGGGACGGGCCACTGCCAGGCGCCTGGCACGGCCCACAGCCGCCCCGCGCGCAATCGATAAGCGGCCCTACCCGGGGGACTTGTCGCCTGGGGCGGCGAGGCCCGGCCCGGCCGACCGCGAGCGGGCGGCCACGCCGCGGAGGCGGCGGGGGCGGAGGTGAGTCATCCGCCGTCCCCAGCCCCTGCTGCGCGCCCCCACCACATCCGTCACCCGCCGCTCGAGCGCCAATCACTGGCCACAGGTGCACCGCGACGGCTACCCAGCTCTCCTCGGACAATAAGGGTTGTCGAGAAACCCGAAAAAAAAAAAAAACTGCGCCTCGACGGCCTGCTTTCTAAAACAGTAGTGTACGATTAGTGCGGCAGTTTCTGCTATCCTAGTCAGAAACTGAATAACATATAAAATAACGTTTTGCAGGTCATTAAGTCCATTTTGCTAAGTTGGTAATATGGCGATGGCTTCACGAGCTAAGTTATATTGGTAACATGCACTTCAGTGTGACGTTTGCTATACATATAAAAAAAGTGTGGATGAATAAACAGGATAATTAAAACGTATTATATACACTACTGGCCATTAAAATTGCTACACCAAGAAGAAATGCAGATGATAAATGGGTATTCATTGGTCAAGTATATTATACTAGAACTGACATGCGATTACATTTTCACGCAATTTGGGTGCATAGATCCCGAGAAATTAGTACCCAGAACAACCACCTCCGCCGGCCACGATGGCCGAGCGGTTCTAGGCGCTTCAGTTTGGAACCGCGCGACCGCTACGGTCGCAGGTTCGAATCCTGCTTCGGGCATGGATGTGTATGATGTCCTTAGGTTAGTTAGGTTTAAGTAGTTCTAAGTTATAGGGGACTGATGACCTCAGATGTTAAGTCCCATAGTGCTCACAGCCGTTTGAACCATTTGATTATGGGTTTGGGGGGACGTAGTTTCAGGTCAAGGGTGTGACGCTGTAGTGTTTATAGTAGTATCCAACTGAAGGAAGGAAGTTTTGGTCATCTTAATTGAAGATCACGTTGCAGAGGGTTCCATTATAATTTCAGATGGTTTTTCTTCATATAGGGATTAAGGGGAAAGGGGTTATCAGCATCTCGTAGTTCAAAATGGTTCAAATGGCTCTGAGCACTATGCGACTTAACTTCTGAGGTCATCAGTCGCCTAGAACTTAGAACTAATTAAACCTAAGTAACCTAAGGACATCACACACATCCATGCCCGAGGCAGGATTCGAACCTGCGACCGTAGCGGTCACTCGGTTCCAGACTGTAGCGCCCAGAACCGCACGGCCACTCCGGCCGGCTCTCGTAGTTAATCACAATATTGAGTTCAGGTCATTATCCACAGAGGCTTGCACAAATAGCATAGAGGGTTATTGGTCAGCTGTGAAACCTGCTGTAGGGAAGAGGAAACGCCGGATTTCCACACTTAAAAGTCACTTGACGAATATTCATGGAGGTGTAGTATTCTCCAAACATATTCCCCAATTAAATATTTTGTTAAGCGTGTTGGGCAGATGTACCGTCCGGAATGTGTTAGCTAACTTCACATTAGGAAGGGGTGGAGGGGGGGGGGGCGTGAATGTGTGCGTCTGTGGTTGTATGAGTGTGTGTATGTGTGTGTCTGTGTGTGTGTGTGTTTGTTTGTTTTCGTAATGTTTTGTCTGTTGTGTATATGGGTATGTGATTTTTGTTGATGTCTTTCTAGACGAGCTTCGAGTCTTTAAGTATAGTTTTTCACTTTTCTCTTTTACTGCATTTGACTACTCTGGCGTATTTCATTGTTCTATTGTACCATTACGTATGATTTCGTGTAGTCCAGTACGCAATATAAATTTCGGAACTGTAGTTCTTCTTTCGTTTCCCAGCTCTAGTACCAGTACCATTTTTTCGAATCTGTACCGGCAATATTAAAGGCGAAACGCCCGCACAACTAAAATTTGTATCCCGTCCTCCAGTTTACCTTTACACTGACACTACGTACGTAACATTGATGAGATTTACCTAAATATGTCAACTGGAGAGCAGGATACAAATGTTGTATACAGTTATATAGCTTAACTAAAGAATGGGCTACTGTTGTCACTGCTGTGATCGAAACTATGACTATCAGTCGATACTATTAGCATCGAAGGCGAAAAAAAAAAAAAAAACTGTATGCCATAGTGAAGTACAGGATACAAATTGTATATGCGTCGTCTTATTCCTCTTCGCGTAGTTCAACTGAGGTACAGGTTGCAAATGTAACGTACGTCCGTCTCCACGTTTTCTTCAGCAGTGTCCATATATATAGGTCAACGGAAGTATGGGGTGCAAATATAATGTACGTAGCTCCTTCTGCCATCGGTAGTACTACTATCTACGTAAGAACAGACTATTAGTGGTAGCGGAGGCGAAAGAAACAACACATGTAAAATTTGTATCACGTGCTTCAGTTGACCTATATAGTTCAACTGAACAACAGGAAATTGATGCTAACGAAAAGGAAGAAATCGACGTACGCTAAACTTGTATACCGTACTGCAGTTAACCAATACAGTTCGAATGAGGTTCGGAATACAACCCATATATATTTGACGTGAGGTATTCTATGCTACCAATATTTCTATACATTTTTACCCCTTCATTTTCCACAGAAATAATACGATACACAAACGCGATATCCTTAACGTGAAAATTTTACTTCCCTTGATATATGTCAACCATATTTTTTGTCTTTCGTATTCCTTTGTTTCTGAACGCTCTTGTCAGCTGTTACATCTGTGTAATAAGTGATCTCTGGCAAATTATGACGTCATTGGTCAAAGACGACGAGATGTATCCCGCGCTTCACTAGACCCAACCGCTTAAAGTTTCCCGCCCACCATTTTCTTCGCCTTTAAATTCAAGTTGCTTACTGTGGCGATGCATTAGTAAGTAGACAGCAGACTATGCACTAACCTCTCGTAAAGGGAACGTAGAATATGGTCAACGTCCCATAGACGATACTTTTACATACATATAATTGCACTGCAGAATTTTTTACTCATAGCGCTCAGTTGGATAATTAGGACAGTCAGTGTTCAAGAGAAATGAAATGAATATCGGGTGTGCCCTAAGGACGCATAATAGGACCACTAATGTTGCCAGTATAAATAAACTTTAAATCAGACACTGTCAGAGGACTTTCAGGTTGTTTGTCGACTGTATCGTTGTGTTCAGGAAAGAATCGTTGCTCGGTAATTGTAGATAAATGCATATCTGCTTTAACAGTCGCCCGGTGTGGCCGAGCGGTTCTAGTCGCTTCAGTCTGGAACCGCGCAACCGCTACGGCCGCAGGTTCGAATCTTGCCTCGGGCATGGATGTGTGTGATGTCCTTAGGTTAGTTAGGTTTAAGTAGTTCTAAGTTCTAAGGGACTGATGACCTCAGATGTTAAGCCCCATAGTGCTCAGAGCCATTTGAACCATTTTCTGCTTCAACAAAATTTCCGCTTGATGTTATGAACGTCAGTTCTCGTTAAATTTAGATAAATAAATAATAAGCCACATAACATAGCTATCTTGTTAGAAGATTACTGGTAGACTTCTGGAGTCCATAACAGCATTTCAATTTATAAGAAAGGAGTGCTAAGAAGTAAAATGAAAAGGATCCAAGATGTAAAATAATCTGTAGCAGGGAAGGCAAACTGAAAACAGATTACTCAGAACCTTCCGGAAAAGTGCAGTGAATCTATATTATATGTATGTTTCTGATACAAGAACGTATTATATTTGCACACAGTTATGGCTATATTACTTTTGCTCTAAACTTTGCCATTTCCAATGCATTTTCTACTCCTTCCGTGAAGGAGGCTGGACACAGTCGGTATTGCAGCATATGATCAACAGCCTGGTTTTCTCCCCGGTCGCGCTGAATATCATCTTGATCAGTGTAGCTACATCTTGCCAAACTCACTTTTGATCCACCAGCTCCAGATCTCGGTCTGTTCTGGATCATCCAAGTCGTCCCCTTCTCGTCATAATCAGGAGGTAAGGTTTCTGAAACTCTGTTCCATCCTGCTTGGAGGTAGGTCGTAGCCATCGACAGCTGCAACAAAGCCTTTCCAGCAGTGGTTCCAAGTGCCGTCGATGTTCTTAGGAAACTCTTCGTTGACTTGAGTCGTAGTAGGTGCGGTTCGTGCCCATGCAGAGGATGCGTTTCTCCTGCTCCACTTTTTTTCTTTCCTTATTCTTCGTTCAGGAGCCACTGTCTTTTCTGAAATGTGGTAACGCCATTCGCCTGGAGTAGATTTCAGGCAACGTGTTATGATTCTGCAGGTGCACAAAGAGCTACGTCCATCCGCTCGGCATGTGCTGAATTGTACCTAACAGGGAATGCATACTCAGCCGCAGAATAGCATACTGCCATTGTATAGGTTCGTAGAGTTTCAGGTTGACGTGATCCGGCCATTTGTAGAGCACTGCTGCAGTATTTAAAATATCCATCAAGCAGACGTCAGACATCTATCGAATTCAGTGTGTCACTGCTTCGTATGTTTATGGTTTGTGTAACATATACGAAATTAACAGAGATGTTCAGAGAGCGTTATTGGTATTCCTCGAAAGATCAACGCTGCTGGGTAAATTTATAAAACCGGTAAACTGATTTTTCTGTCGGTTCTTGGTAAAACAACATTATTATAAATGGAAAGTGTTATATTAATTATGTTCTACAGGACTGTGTAGAACATACGTAATATACCGCTTTTCATATATTACAAAACGCACATTTGATGACGCCAATGTAACTATTCTTGTGCGGCCGTTGCATCTTCAGTAAGGATTATGAAAATAAATTGACATCAAGATGTGTCCAAAGTCATACACACCGATGTGACCACTGGACACGGCGAGGAGCAGAAATATGCCCCACGAGGAATGGTCACTATTCGAGTTTGTGACAGGAAGAATAATTTGGACCAAAATCTTCAAATGGACGTACGCCACATTCCGAATTGTTTCCGAGATAGAACTCATTTAAGATGTACATCTTGGCTTATTTCCTATATTATTCAGTACGTTATCAGATTTACATATGTACACATGCACAACAAGTAGTAAAAATTACAACTCGTATTTTACAACGTATCGATTGAAAAATGTTTTTAGCACCTCTAAACTTTACCGTACAAGTCACATTCCAGATGTCGTACAGTGCGAATGTTCGCACTTCAGAACTTTTGTGCACTGTTGGCAGAACATGTGTTGCTTGTCTGAGTGTCTCTGCACGTTCGATAATGAGAACAGGAGCGTCCATGATGAGAATAAGTAGCTGATCTCGCGTATTGACCTTTCCTTTGTACACCTCAGGCCTTACACATCCCCATAAATAAAAATCGAAAGGAGTAAGGTCTGGCGATCCTATTTAGCTATACTACCATGACCAATCCAGCTATTAAGGAAAGTGCACTTGGGATGTTTCCTTAAACGTTCTCGTAAATTGTGGAGGGGCCCCGTCATGTTGAAAGTACATTGATGTCCGTGATGCCGAAGGAAACCCCCGATATGTTCCATAAACGAATTTCTCTCTCTCCCCCCCCCCCCCCCCCCCAAAAAAAAAAGAAGCAAGAATTCTGACCAGTCATTCGGTCTTCTAAAATTACTCGACTTATCAACATGTCACCGATCATGTCATACCAAACAGTGGACGTAAAACGAACTTGTAAATTGGTTTCCAGTGGAGAGTGTGGATTGTCTTGTGATCTTCGATGATTATTGTGTGTGTACTTGATGCCAGTCAACGTAAGTGTGGCTTACGGTAAATAACATTAATGGATGCAAATGATGATTGTCTTTTAAACTCTGACAAAATTCGAGTTGTGATGCATTGTCGCCAATTTTGGAAACGCTGTATCTGAAATGGCTACAAGTTGTACGCATGTAATTTTCCTCACACACTAGTTTGTGGGAAACTTAAACATGCAGAAAGTCACCGCATGCTGGCAGTAGGACTTGGCTACGCCATTTCAACAACGTTACTGCATAGACTATTGAACTACACGTTCAGATGGAAAATGGGAACTTGGAAGAATACCTGTTTGAAGAATTGTGCTGGAAACTCTCTTACACACTCTACTCTCAGGAATTCGAAGCGTCGGGAAGATCCGACGGTATACTTAGACAGCACTACCATGGCAGAAGCCGTAAACATACATCACATCTGTGTATTCTTTATTAGTGCAGACGTGTGGCATTTCAGCCAGCGCGTATACATACACTGTTAACCGATCCTTCTCTCTGATTCACTTCTAAACAGTCTGCGTGGTGTCTTTTTGTTCTATATCGTGTCTCCCTACCAGCTCCACTGCACTCCCTGTAAAAGAATCTTAATACTAACTAAATTTAGTGGAAGGGGTTCAAGGCTTTCCTGTTTTTAGTTAGCTGGTAAAATAACGTCGAAAAAGCAGTTAAGTTTACCATTGGAAATTTTATTCTACACACAAAACATTGTTTATAAATTGCACTATTGATAAAAGGAAATGTTTTAATACAGGATGGTAAAAACCAACTGCATTCAACAAAAATGTGAACGAATATTCCCTGAATGGGTTTCCAAGTTCTACAATGGATCGAAGGACGACCTGTGCCATATCACATCTATAATCTGGGTTTAAATTAATTTTTGCAAAAGAGAAAATTATCAAAATGGTCTACAGTGACCCTCAATTATCTTTAATTACTTATCTAACTTGTCGTAAATTACAGTGGCTTATGTGGCTTTTCAATAACTATATAACAGAAAAATCATCGCGTTTCAAATTTTTACTTCAAGTGGCAAATGTGAACACCATGAGCTTTAATTGACGATCGACACTAGTATTACGCAAAAAGGGTGTGTAATAGATGAGACTTCTGCAGTTCTGAGTGAAGCTTTATGCGCTGTTATGCGGCATCACGTGCGTTCATTACCTTGTCGGTGTTCGTCAGGGGGCGGCGGCCGGCGCAGCTCCGTCCAGCTCGCCCTCTCGGAAGCAACTCTCCAGCAACTCTGTCCTAACTTCTCCTTACTACAATTTACCGAAGTTGGTTTAAAAAAAACTGTCTGGCTGTGTTTTCATCTGACCAATCAGGGTCTCAATGTTAACCTTAAGCTCCGCCTACAGAAATTCTGTCTATCCAATGAGAAACGTTATACTTTTCGTGGTGGGGCAATGTTTTTAAGGTTTGCAACGTAACAGAGAAGCGAAAAAGTCTCACGTTAAAACTTGCAGCTGGTGTGGTCCTTTTAGTGTTATCGTAAGATCTATACTGTTCTTCTGGAGGGTCTAGCTTTTAACATGGGCTGGGGGGTGGTCCTAACGTGACAGAGACGCGAAAAAGTCTCAGGCTAAAACTTGCGGGTGGTGTGGTCCTAGCAGTTAGCTGGCGACTTGGGTCTCCGTCCCTTATCGTAGGGCCTTCTCGCTTAACACGGTTCTGCTCTCGGCTTCTGTTCTCGTTTCTCCCCTCGGAACTGCGTCTGTCTCACGGTGGGAAGGTATGACATGCATTTAGTCATTCTTGTGTTGGTCTGGTATTCCATTTGCTCACTCGTTACTTGTATTACTTTGGTTAATTTAATGTCACGATTTATTTGGAGCTATGTGACATACTACTGGATTTGCTTATCATGTCAGGGTTTTCATGGAAGGTGTTGGATTTGCCTGACGCCTTACACACACTCAACCCCTCACAGTACTTAACTCATATCACATCATGGGAAACTGACGAGTGTAGTGACAGAAGGATATCCCGCCTAAAAACAACATGGTAGGTTGGGCTAGAAAAAAACGGCAAAGGGTTTGGGTGGGTAAGACTTATATGTGCACGTCAAAACCCCAAAAACCAATGTGCATTGAACGGGTTCTACTTCGGAAACCATACGGAATAAGGCATATATCCATATGAAGTTTTTTCTTGAAATAAACGTTTCCGTCATATCACGTAATACTGATCATTCGTCTTGGGACACCGTTCATAAGTGAAGGAGAGACGAAGGGGGATCATTCTAGTGATGATACAGGGCGCAAGTGGGGAGCTACACTGACACACTGACGTAAGCGACTTTGATGACACTCTGACATAAGCGACTATGATAAAGAGCAGATTGTTTTAAAGCCACTCTCCTGAGAACGTCACCGTTCTAAGCGGCGAAGTTCTCGTTCTACTATCGTGAGCATATAATAGGGAAATGGGTTGATGGGCGGGTAAAACTACGAGTAGACAACAAGATGTTGGGCATATACACTTCATCATAGAAAGCGATGGTCTGAGGCTAGCCTGCTCTGATCTGACAACAGAGCACAATGCTGCTGCATGGCCAAAGTATATCGGAAGCCACCATTCAGCGCTGGTTGCTGAACATTGGGCTCCGCAGCAGACGGTCCTATGTCTTCCCATGTGGATCCAACGACATCGTCCGTTACGTTACAGCTGGTACGGAATCACTGACATAGGACGAAGGATCAATGAAAATGTGTTACCTCGTCGGAAGAATCACGTTTCTTGTTACACCAGGTTGATACTCGTGTCCGGATTCGCCGTCATCAAGGCGAACGGCTGCTCGTAACAAGCACTAGGCCTAGGATGCAGGCTGTATTTTTTTTGGGGGGGGGGGGGGGGGGGGTTGTATTATGCTGTGGGGGAAAATTATCGGGGGGTTCCATTGAAAAATGGTTCAAATAGCTCTGAGCTCTATGGGACTTAACATCCGAGGTCATCAGTCCCCTAGAACTTAGAACTACTTAAACCTATATAGCCTAAGGACATGACACACATCCATGCACGAGGCATGATTCGAACCTGCGACCGTAGAGGTCGCGCGGTTCCAGACTGAAGTGCCTAGAATCGTTCGGCCACCACGGCCGGCTTTCCATTGCACCTGCTGGAGTAATCGAAGGCACTATGGCAGTCGAGGACTACGTGAATTTCATTGTTGACTACCCGTCATGCTAGATGTCTTGCCCGACTGCGACTGCATGCTGCAGCAGGCTAACTGCCATTGTCATAATGCCACAAGACAGCTACAGAGATATGAGGAGTAGTGTAGGGTCCTGAAGTTACATATTGGTTCCCAATATCGCCTGATCTTAACCTTGTGCAATGCATCTGGGACGCTGTTTTCTCTCGAACGCCAGCGTTTAATTCTCGGGAATTGCGTGAGATGCGAGTGGTATCTAGTGCCACGTACCACCGGAAACTTATCAAAAGCACGTCGAATCGACGCAAAGTAGCTTCGCTTCTGAACTGTGTTTCATAGCCGGAGCAACTTGCTATTAAAATCGATAGTCATAATGTTTACGCTCATCAGTTTCTATTTCGTATCGCACAAAGTGAATGCGTACAGGAACTTGCCAAAATAGTAAAAATACTCTTCGTACAGTGGCTTGCAGAGACTTTATACAGGCAGATGGAGCACAAGTTGACTTCAGAAAATCATTCGATTACTCTTGAAAGGAACCATCTCGATATTGTCGTTAAAAAGTTAAACGCAACCGTGAATATTTAAATCTGCGCGCCTGTTTTGTTATTATCATGTTATATTCATCCACACTGCCAGTCCGGTGTCATCAGACAACGCCAACTCACGCCGAATTGCAGAAGCTTAACACAGCTAACCCTCCGATTAAAATGTTGCCAACACTGAATGTTAATGATACCGTGATCAGTATTTAGTCACAAAGTTGCGTACCTTGCTGAAAAAAAATAAAAAAAGAAATCTGGGCCATACGTAGTGTTACTACACCAATATGCTGTATGGGTCTATGTTACAACCTGGTAATTATACTATTGCTATACGTTAATTCACTTATGACATATTATGTTAATAACACGAAGCTAATGCAAAGAGAAATTTGTTTAGTGTACAAACAAAAAAGATGAAAATATCTTGATAATATTCTCATATTTTTGGGCCACAGGCATGTACCAATATTTGAATGATGTTTCCGCCATTTAACTGTACAAACTTCTTTATTTTATATTACCATGATTATTTAAGCCGTAAGCCATTATCAGGTGCAACACTGACAAAGTGTTTAAACAAATGCATAGAGTGTGAGAAGGACGAAATGTAACATTATTATGCCAATTCAGTGTCAGACTGAAAATTATGGAATAATACTACTTACATTTTGGGTATGATTGTACTTCATTAAGTCAAGTCATCGTCAAGATCTGTTGAACCAAATGTCCTAGCGTGTAGATAAGTGCAAAATCATAAAAATATATGACAGATAGATAAAAAAACATGTTTCACAACCGTAGAAAAATTGAGAGACAGAATAAACATCAATACAGACAGAATAAACATCAATATAGTTGTTACATATTTACATAAACCCGTTACCGTAGGGATAGATAAAGCATAAACTGGAGTGTTTCCGTATTTGCTGAACGGGTTGTCGTAAGATCTGCGGAACAAGACCTTTGATACACGGCAATGCCCAAACCTGAAAGTTAGATCTCCAAAACGAAATTTCACACTGCAGCGGGGTGTGCGCTAATGTAAAACGTCCTGGCACAGTATAACTGCGTATCGGTCTAAGAGTCGAACCTGGGACCTTTTCGTTTCGCGAGTGAGTGCTCTACCGACTGAGCTGTCCAAGTACGACTCACGGGCCATCCTCACTAGCCCAGTCAATAAAGCAATATTAGGGGAAAAATCGTGTAGTCGCAAATCTTTGTACAGTGGTAGCAGGGATTGCCATGAAAAACATGCTAAAAATCCTAACCGCCTGGGGTGGGATGAGGTTTTCTTCAATAACTCAGAAACCACGGCTTCTAGCGAAAATATTTCCCAGTACAAAACCAAACTAAATTAAATTTCCCACAAGAGGAAGGTCCTGATAATTTTTGCTCTAGGACTAATATATCCCGCTTTGCAGAGGATGGAAAAATCGCATGTTATAAAGATTAGTGTTTGAATAGTTACTGTTAAATGAAGTGGGTTAGGACAAATATTAACTGTATGTACCACATCTAACTGCATTGGAGCCGTATTAAGGGATAAACTGTGTTCTGGTGGTGAAACAGGGTGGAGTTGAAAGGGGTGATGGGTAAGGAGGGTAAGGGTAGGAAGATAAGTTAGCTATTATGCAAGAAAGCTGAACAGCTGGAACTGTCAACTGTCAGCCACACTGAAGAAGATGTCACAAGTGTAACATGTCGCAATGTCTCTGTGGAAAGAACCACATGAATCACTTTTGTCTAACGCTACAGACAGAGTGTCGATTTATGCATTCGATGTAATTTGAAGTTTATAGCATGCAACAATTTCTACCAAAAATTAAAGGTAACAAAAATTTGTTGAAAGCTGTAGCTAAAAACTTCTACCGAACAGGCCTCGGAAATCTCAACGGTGTCGACTGACCGTCGTGTCATCACCACCCGAGAAGCGTCACTGGATACGGATATGGAGGGGCGTGAGGTAGCACACCACTGCCCTGCCCGTTGTTAGTTTTCGTGATCGGAGCCGCCACCTCTCAGTAAAGCAACTCATCAACTGGCCTCACAAGGGCTGAGTGCACCCCGTTTCTCGACATCGCTCGGCAGACCGAATCGTCACCCATCCAAGTGCTAGCGAAGCTCGACAGCGCTTAACAACAGTAGAGCGCGAGAACCGGTGTTGCGACTGCGGCAAGGCCGTTGGCAAAGATGCGTCTACCAATAATGAATATGATTTTAAGTGTTTGTGTTGTATTGAGTTCATCTTCAGCTTAACAAGTCGTTTCGCCAGGCAGAGGTCGGTATTTTGTCAATTTAATCTGCTAATCCTAGCTGGGAGGACAGCTTTGTTAGCTCTTCTCTGACCTTCCATGGTGTCAAAATCATAAACGTTTATGCTCCTTCAGGAAAGGCCAAAGCGGCGGGAACGGTCGCGATTTTATTCGGTAAAAGTCGCTCCTCTGTTTGTGGGCCGTTACGACCATTTTATTCTTGGCCACGACTTCAATTGTATGTTAGCTCACAAGGACAAACATCCCGATTTCACAACGTGCCAGGAAATAAAGATTCTAGCTCATGAACTGGAGTTTGCCGATACGTGGGACCGCGTGCATGGTATTCAGCCTGGCTACATGTATGTTATCTGCCACACAGCAAGTCATCTTGACTGTGTCTATGTTTCTCAAGTACTTACAGCTGCCACACTTGACGGTGAGTTATGGCCTACAGGCTTCTCCGACTATATCGCTTATATTTGCACTGTTTCCCTCCGGCGGCATCGGGTGTGGCATGGTCAAGATACATGGAAGCTGTATGTTACGCATCTTCATGATCTGGAAATACAGGGATCTCATAGAGACGACTTGAAATATCTGCGAGAGACGTCTTCTAGCGTATCCTTCGACGCTCTGATGGTGGATTGACTGCACCAGGCCAGGCTTATGTTGACTGATGATAAATTATGGTCGTGGCAAAATTCAATGGCATTGATATACCATGAGATACTATTTCACAATGTTTCTTGAGCTCCCAGATCATGGCCCATGTATCCAACGACAGATTAAAATTCTATGGATTAAAGTGAAGATAATGTCGCTTACATGATTCCACGTTGAGGGAACAATGGTACATGCGATATGTACCAGGTATTAGGAGAACAACTGTCTGCGCATCACATGTCGGAAAGCACAGGACCATGCTCAATCCAGATGGTCGTCGACTGACATTCCAGAATGATATCTCAGGAGACTTTGTGGACCACTACAACCGTTTCTAAGCAGCTGTGGATTAGGGCACCACGGCAGTGGCTGACGTTCTCCAATCACTGACAGGAACCCTTGATGGGTCTGCTGTGGAGATTCTTACAGCAATGATTATGGTTGATGACCTCACTGATGCGCTCTATGAGAGAGTAGAAAACAAGTCCCTAGGGCCAGACAGCTTACCGTTGAGTTTTACTGTGCATTCCGCGACATTATGGCATCACGCTTGACGGAGAGGTATCATGTACTGAAGACCTCTGACCTTCCTGTCCCATCTGAATTGGTAGGAGTTCTGCTTTTCCTTGTACCCAAACCGTCCGGGTTTAGGGAGTTGGGCATAATTGGCTGTTGACCCTATTACATTGCGACTTCAAAATTTTTACCCGAATTCTTACCGACAGCTTTCGGCATTTCCTCCCTAAAGTCATCTCAATGAATAAAATGTGCTTCAGTGGTGAAAGCAACTTTCAGACGGCGCTCAGCGACTTTCGTGATACCGTATTCCTGGTTGCGACATTTGTGTACTTTAGTGACAGTGGACTTCGACAACGCCTTTAGCAGAGTGATGCATGACTTTCTTAAGACAGTGCTGCGATTAAAGAACTTCCCCCTCACATTGATATACGACCATCTTACATCTCCTTCAAGGTGCCACGTCATGGGTGCTGGTCAATGGCCATGCAACGGGACCTGTTACTGTCATGTGATCAGCCCGCCAGGGATGTTTGCTGTTGATGCTTATTTATGCCTTCACAGTTGAGCCAGTGTTACATGGTTTGCGTATCCAGCTGACTAGGATCACAATGACGGGTATGCTTTCGTCTGGGGTGAGCATATGGGGATGACTTGGTGTTCTCGGTTCGATTAGGGAATGAAGTTAAAGTGGCGCTGGAATGGATCACCCGATATGGAAATTCTGCGAGCAGCCATGTGGATATGACGAAGTCTGGTGCTATGATCGTTGTTAGTGCTCTTCTGGCAGGGAGTGTGACCCAGTTGCGAACGTTTGAGCCTCACCTTCACTTGAGGCATACAGCAAGTGGCTATGATCCGCACGAATGTTCGTGGAAACCGCCTGCGAGCATTAGACGTGATACAATAGATTGATTTTGTCTTGCACCGTGACTACCTCATTTGGCAAAGATCTTCGGTTGTGTAAATATGTAGTGCTTACGTTAATTATTCTGGCGTTTTAAGAAATTATATTGTAACTTCCTCTGGTTTTATATGTAATACTCTGTGAATGCAACAATTTGTAAAAACTCTGTATATTTCTGGTACGTAAGTAGCGAAGCTAAAAGTAAAACCTGTAGTAAAGCCCAATCGCTAAGTATGTAGTTTGGCGGAACGGGAAACGGTGGACTTGATGCGCAAGGCGCTTGATTACTCTGTGGCGAGTGGTAATACGAGTTCTGACTATGATACTGAGTGGTCAGTGGCAGCTTTGGTCAGCTGTTGTGGTTCATTTGGATGTCTGAAGTGAGGCAAGAAGAGCTTGCCAGCATGTAAATTAGCCTCGTTTGGAATGAAAACGTGTGTTCATACGTGTGTTCTTAAAGAAATTTTTCATTAAATAAGAAGCTGTCAATAAAATAACCACTGGAAAAAAATAGAAAGTGCTTATAGCTGTCTGTAAGCAAAAATTATAAAAAGACAGCAGTATTATTGCACTTTGAACAGATTTGTAAACTTGTAATTATTTGTTTCTCTGAATATATTGTTTTAAAGTAGTTTTCCAACTTTCAAAGTCATTTACAGAGCCAGTTTGGTTTTGAGTCTAATGACACACTGCTTTCTAGGTCCCCTTGTTGACTGTTGAACTAATTTTGCTTTATTCATTACAATTAAAGTCGTTACTAAAGCTATTTGCCATTTTCTTAGTTTTGTGTGTCCCTATTTACGATTGATGATGGTGCTTCAAACCATGCCAGTTTAAAGTTCCCCAAGGGTTTCTTACCTTGTGTGATAAATGAATGTAAAGGCTCCTTCGGAGCAAGTGTAGCAATCAGTATACTTATTTATTCTGCACCAACACTTTTCTTATAAATAATAATTGTACTGCCCATTTGTATAGAGTAACTTCATGTGCAAATTGATGAAGACCATAGCAATCAGTACTCTTTCAAATTATGATCTGTTTTATGATAGTTAATTCAAATCATATTAGTTCATGCTATTGACAGCCAGACTTGGTTAGTAAGATCATAGGCCCGTACTGCATTTGTTCATTACACTGCACAGAAGTATTTTCCAGTAGTAAGAGTTACTGTGAGACAGTGTGTACTGCTGTATTTATTGCCCATTCAGTGTTCTGCAGAAGGGTTAGCTGTTGTGTTGTTTGCTTGAACAAATTGCTGTATAATGGTTCAAATGGCTCTGAGCACTATGGGACTCAACTGCTGAGGTCATTAGTCCCCTAGAACTTAGAACTAGTTAAACCTAACTAACCTAAGGACATCACAAACATCCATGCCCGAGGCAGGATTCGAACCTGCGACCGTAGCGGTCTTGCGGTTCCAGACTGCAGCGCCTTTAACCGCACGGCCACTTCGGCCGGCTGCTGTATAATACTGACAATAACTATGCTAGAAGAGATTAGCTAGGCTAGCAAGTGAAATTAGTTTTCTTAGGTGAAGTTTATTTCCACTTTGTCATAAAACTTAACACTGCACTACCTAAGTAGGCTGGCGACCGCATATATATATATATATATATATATATATATATATATAATTACAGTTTTCTTTCGTATTAGTAGAACCTAAGTTAAAAACCCGCTTGCTTTGCTGTTGTTACTGTTTCACTTACTTCGTGGTTACGGAATTATATTCAGATTCCTTGTCAATAGGTACAGTCACGGTCAGGCTTAACCCTTCACAGAAGGTTAACATTAACGGCGACTGCGGGTCGGTAGTGTTACAAAATGTGTGTGAATTCCTAAGGGACAAAACTGCTGAAGTCATCGGTCCCTAGACTTACACCGTACTTAGACTAACTTAAACTAACTTAATGCTAAGAAGAACACACAGATCCATGCCCGAGGGAGGACTCGAAACTCCGGCGGGAGGGTCCGCGCAATCCGTGACATGGCGCCTCAAACCGCGTGGTCAATCCGCGCGGTGGTGGTGTTACAAGGCACAGACGGATATAAGATGATAATTTGAGTGTGTGTGTGTGTGTGTGTGTGTGTGTGTGTGTGTGTGTGTGTGTGTTTAACGCCAGGACTTGGACCAATGTACCGGCAAGATGGAATATTCTTCGAGTAGACATCCCCTGGACGCACCTAATGAAGTTGGGATTCTGAGTGCATTTACCTACAAGTTGGCGTCGTTCTTCTAAAGCTGCCATGTATCAATTATACACTTCGGTGATGCAGTTTTACCTCGGTTCACTATGCACTATGGCCAACATTATAGTTGGCTGCCCTGCTTCTGAGCCTTCAATTGCTTAACCGGTTGTTGTTGGTTGTATGTGAGGTTCTAGATCCTGCAAAAACTACAAAATGTTTTACCTCCTACACATGATTAAATATTACTCTGAGGAGCAGAAATTGATGGATCGCTTGTCGTATTTATCTAAACCTTTGCTGCGTTTGATCCACGCCCTCTAGTAACAAACATCTCAGAATGGAGAATATTGGTGGTAGATGGCGGATTTTAGAAGATCTGCTTTTAAAGATATCGACAGGCGTGTCGTCTCCATCCCTTGATCTTATGGTTAGCGTTGCTGTCTCTAGGTCATGGGGTCCCGGGTTCGATACCCGACTGTGTCAGAGATTTTCTTCGCTAGAGGTTGGCTGTTTGTATTGTTCTAGTCATTTCATCTCACTTTCATCTACAAGTAATTCATCAAAACGGCATCAAATAGAAATACGTGGCACAAGGCGGCCGAAGACCCACAGATCGTATGGGGTTATTGGCCAGGAATCTCCGTCTACACATTCTGGTCACGGGTCACGTAAAGGTTACGAGGATGTGTCAGAGTACTTTGGGAACATATGTAACCTTCAAAAAGTCCATGCATTAGTATCACTCGATTCTGAATTTCATAGAAAGTCTAGTCGGTGGTTTTTGCACTAAAGTGTTGACGATGTTGACTTGCATACTCAAGTGCTGTTCACAGACAGGGTGAACCTAACTCACGTTAGGTATTTATGTAAAAAGTCGGATTACCCGCGTCTGAAACCAAGAGACTGAACATGTGAGTGGTGTAACATCTCATCAACAAAGGTTATCCGAGAATTTTTGGTCTGACTGGTAATAATTTTTCAGAACCTGCACTACGGCCAATACTCTTAACTGGAGAGGTTTAGTGTCAGTTTATGCACACTAAACGTAAAGAAACGCTGCTCTCATTGCCGCAGTATCTTTTGTTTCAGCATGATGGAGTGCCAGAGAATTTGAAGGTTGACGTCCAACACAGCCAGCTGGCGAGTTTGGGGGATAATGGACAGGTCGAGACAAGGCCCGTTTCGTGGCTTGCACATTCGCTCTACATAACGCTCTTTTATGTTCTTTATTGGGCGACATGTCTGCCGTGTGTTGTGCTAAACTCTAGTTGCCACGGCAGACGAGCTGATTTGCCGTGTCATGGATACGTTCCATCAGCTAATGCAGAGTTGTAACATGTTCTATAGAGATTAATAGTAACTGTCGCGAAAGTATGAAACAAAGAATAAGACTCATTCAGTTTATGTACAATTGTTGTTATCCATTTTTATAACATTTGAGGAGCGTAATTAAGAAACGGAGGTTAACGAATTTGCCTCGTAATACAGATTCCCCCTCCCCCTCAGTCAGTGACGTACTGTTGCACATAGATGCTGGTGAACTCCTGAAATATCCCCAAAAACGACCAAGCTAAGCGTCAGTCAACGTCCCGTGCGCAAATTTGGGCTCTGTAGTAGTTGCTTTATTCAGTAGCAGATAACTCTTGCAATGATATTGGACATGTCTTCGTATTACAATTTAAGACCAAAAAAAGGGAAAAAACGTGATCATACAACCAGGCACTTACATATTTTCAGATACAGTCTCATGAGGATGGGACAGGTAATCGGCTTTGGCCTTATACTGGGTGCCATCCCGGCATTTGCGTGAAGTAATTTAGGGAAACACCGATAGGATAGCTGGATAAAGATTTGAGCTTCCATCTTCCAGAATAAAAGTCAATGTCTTTAAGCAGTGCTGACTCATTCGATTTACCCATAGCGTACAATATTGTTCTCCACAGGAGCTATTTAACAATGTAAAAGGCTGGTGCTACACTGTTCGCTCATTTCTCACTGTAGTACACTGTACACGCATTATTTCACAATACATCTTTACACACACTATCAGCTGACGTCAGTGCCCACAGAGACGATGTTAGGTTTCCACTCTGTGAGACGCAGCTTCCTCTTTACTAGCCTGAAGAGTCAGCATCCCTCTATAATGAGTGAAGTGTTAAGCTCAGAAAGAGATTAAGGTGTTACTGTTATACATTACAGAGCTTTGCTTGTAAGCTTTCCCAAAAAAAGGAAAATAACGACGGATAACACGTAGGATGGAAGAGTCAGGTGAAATGATAAATCGTTTATAGTCATTATTATTTCTTCGTATTACATTTTTTACCAAATTGCTATTCTGTATCATTTATGTAACCATTCCCTGTATAGAATATATTGCTTAACAGTTACTCTAAAACTTTCTTTTAAATATGTTCATTTTAGTAATCTCTCTAGTCTTCTTGGGCAATTTACTGTACAGTTTGTGATCTCTCGGACTTTATTGGCGCGCTTGAGGAATGGTGACCTATCGGGAGTTCTGCAGACGCAGCCATCTTCTTCAGGTGCTGCGAATCTTACTGTTGTACGTACTCGCTGCCAGGACTCCAACAAGGCTCTGAACTATTGTTGGTCTTGTGCCGCTATTTACAGTCGACTTCGATCCCTAAGCCCACTACCTCTTTTCATACTCTTGATTTTCAGAGCTCTGACTGATGTTCCACGAAACGCAAATTCTCTCAGCGTTTTCCAACTCGAGTGGACGTTTTGGCCGGCGAGATTTTAATAAACGTGTGCCGGACTCCAAGAGTTTTTTAAATTGAAACTTCCGCTCCTGTTATTAGATTTTCTTACGTTTCTGTTTCTTTAGAGCTCCTAAGTACGCTGTCTTGGCTATATATGGAACGCTGTGAACCAAAGGCACTAGAATCCGCCAAGTTGAAATCAAAGTATTTATGTAGGTACGTGGACGACACGTTTGTGGTGTGCCTCTTGGAGCGGGAGAGCTTCAAGAGTTCGTGGAATAGATCAATTCTATCCACCGTAATATAAAATTCAGGATGGAACTTTAAAAAGAGGGCCAAATGTCATTCATGGACACAGTGTATATAGAAGACCCACGCACATTGACTTCCGTCTCCATGCGTCGAGCGGTATTCACCACCCGTGAGAGTCAAGGAGAGACTCGCCGAAGAATTAGAACACTTGCGAAAAGTGTTCCGAAGGAATGGGTACTCAGATCATCGAACTGACCAGGCAGTGCCGTCAGACTCAAGAATGCCTGAGAAAGAAGTTGAGATCGTTGAAGAGAAGTAAAAAATTGCCCTTGTACGTTATTCTGGCCCAATATCATGAAAAATCGATAGACATCTACGGGGTCATGGCATCCAGTGCATTTCGCTGCCTTCAACTAAAATAAAAAGTTACTCTTTTTAATGTTGAAGACGCCTCTGGTTCTCTTACAGCCAGGTACGTATCGCATTCCGGGCGAATGTCTCATGTCTGAAGTGGGACAGACTGTCAGAACAGCCCAGAAGACATGCAAGGAACATCAGCGACACACCCGACTAAACGAATGAGGTGCCGCCGAGCAGTACGTCGAATACGATCATGAAATGAAATACTAATATACGATGACACCAGTGTCACCGTGCAAAAGGCATGTTTCCGGGAGAGCATAATTAAGGAGTTAGTCGAATAAAGATGTCAGGAAACGTAATAAGTACGGACGGAGATTTTAGTTTAAATAACGCTCGAGGTCCGGTTCACAGTTTATTAAAATATCACCGTCCAACGCATTTACCAGAGCTGGAAAACGCTGAGAGAATTTGTGTATTTGTGTTCCACGGAATGACAGCGCGAGCACTGCAAACCAAAAGGGCATCAAAGGACATCTGATGATCGGAACCATTTATTAACTACGCCTCTAATTCGTCACGCTTCTAGCCTATCTAGTGGAACATTACGGTCAGTAGTAACAAGAGAATAGGAAGATCTAATTTTTCCTTGTGACTCACTCTTCTTTGAGAAGAGCATCGAAAACAACTTCAGTGAATTCTGCTACAGCTGTTACTGTTATTCTGCGGCATCGAAAACGAAACTGTGATTCACTTAAGAGGCTGTATTTATTCATGTATTTAATTAATCTGTCTTTTATATTGATTCTATTATTTTTTAGAATGATGATAGCAAGGAAATGAGCCGATAGTTTATTTATGTTTTCTGCTTTACTTTCCTTTAGAAGAAGTACAAGTCTCGTCTGTTTTATCTTATTACTCTGGATGCAAACTTTTCTATAAATTACGTCGCCACGAAAGCTCCCTATTCAGTTAGTAAAACCGCTAAAAGATCGTATTTGGGAATACAGCTATCGACAATTACTTGTTGTTGTTGTTGTGGTCTTCTGTCCAGAGACTGGTTTGTTGTAACTCTCCATGCTACTCTATCTTGTGTAAGTGTCTTCATCTCCGGATAACTACTGCAACCTACATCCTTCTGAATCAGCTTAGCGTATTCATCTCTTGGTCCCCCTCTACGATTTTTACCCTCCACGCATCGCTCCAGTACTAAATTGTTGATCTCTTGATGCCTCAGAACGTGTCCTATCAACCGATACCTCTTCATAGTCACTTTGTGCGACAAATACCTCTTCTCTCCTGCTCTATTCAGTACCTCCTCATTAGTTGTGTGGTCTATCCATCTGATCTACAGCATTCTTCTATAGCACCACATTTCGAAAGCTTCTATTCTCTTCTTGTCTAAACTATTTATCGTCCATGTTTCACTTCCATACATGGCTACACTCGATACAAATACTTTCAGAAAATACTTCCTGACATTTAAATCTATACTCGATGTTAACAAATTTCTCTTCTTCAGAAACGCTTTCGTTGAGAGTGCCAGTCTACATTTTATATCCTCTCTACTTTGACCATCATCAGTTATTTTGCTCCCCAAATAGCAAAACTCATTTACTACATGAAGTGTCTCATTTCCTAATCGAATATCCTCAACATCGCCTGATTTAATTCGACTGCATTCCATTATCTTCGGTTTGCTTATGTTGATGTTCATCTTATATCCTCCTTTCAAGACACTCTCCATCCCGTTGAGTTGCTCTTCCATTTCCTTTGCTGTCTCTGACATAATTACAACGTCGTCGGCAAACCTAACCGTTTTTATTTCTTCTCCTTGGATTTTAATTCCTACTCCGACTTTTTCTTTTGTTTGCTTTGCTGCTTGCTCAATATACAGACTGAATAACATCGAGGATAGGCTAAAACCCTGTCTCACTCCCTTCTTAACCACTGCTTCTCTTTCATGCCCTCGACTCTTATAAGCGTCATCTAGTTTCTGTACAAATTGTAAATAGCCTTTCGCTCCCTGTATTTCACCCCTACCACCTTCAGAATTTGAAAGAGAGTATCCTAGTCAACATTACCAAAAGCTTTCTCTAAGTCTACGAATGCTAGAAACGTAGATTTGCCTTTCATTACCCTGTCTTCTAAGGTAAGTCGTAGGGTCAGTATTGCCTCGCGTTTTCTAACCTTCCTACGGAATCCAAATAGATCCTCCCCGAGGTCGACCTATACCAGCTATTCCTTATATCCACAAAAAGACATATCAGCCCATATTTTCGCCAACATTGGTTAGACTGCTCACGAGTCGTAGGACGTCACACAATCCTTGCCTTCGATATATCTCTTCACTGTCCCACTCCCTTACTTATCCAGCTGAAAAAATTTCTTCCATACTCACATTACTAGAACATCTTCCCAAATGATATATTCCTACGCCAAGTAAACTTTAAAGTTGTAAATTCAGTTCTCTGAAAGGCAGCATCTGCCGTGCGTATATTAACAAGGCCTGCTCCCTCTTCTCCCCTCCCTCCAGCACCAACATCCCTACAACTTCCGTAGTCTATCCCAACGACATTTCTTCAACGGATCCCTATTTTTAACTGATTCCCATGATTGCATTCACTCATCATACGTACTTTAGTCCTAGCTTCAAATTTATATCCTCGGATAACTGCAATGTCCATCGCAGACTAGTCGCAAGAAAACCTCACCCTTCTGCCCATCATCTCCACCCCTACTCCAATCAGCACGTTCTAACCTTTATCCCTCCATCCTCTTTCCCTATCTACGCAGCACTTATTGACGGGTGACCTCCACTGGCAGACGTATCGATACAGGTGTGCCGGAGATAGCTATGCATGAAGGGGCTTTCTCAGCAGGGGAGAGAATGCCATATGAAAGTGAGAGGACGCCTTTATATTCGATGCTGTGTTATATGGGTGTAGTTGATTGTCTTCTACCTGGGATAATGCTGCAGTTACCACGGAAGCATCAACACTTCCATGATACTATCCCTACACTGTTCGTCATAAAAATACGCCAGCAGACTCAACGGCAATGAATGCTGGTGCGATACTTTGTTTTCTCTCACGGTCTCTGTTTTATTAGTACTTGATCTGTCGACGACGAATGATTAAGCATTGGTTTCCGACATGTATAGACTGTCGTTACACTGTGGAGTGAACTCAGTGTTCCAAGCTGTCGTTTACTGTGGCTTGCATCTGTTTTATAAAATGCTGCTGGGAATTAAGGTTTTCTAGGAGCAGCATCTCCTTGTACACCATAGCGTCACCTACATCTGCAGCATTGTTTTTGTGGTAATACAAGGAAAAGAAATAACATGTTTTTACTCGAACAGTCCACGGGTGTACTGCCGGTCCATAGTGTCCAACGGGCACAGTATTTCTGCGATCAGACATGTCGCCATCGTCAGGTGCGCTGACCAACTGGGCTCCTGAAGGCGAGCGGCAGTACATCCTTGGACTGTTCGAGCAAGAAATACGCATGGAGAAACTGAAGAAACATAACATTTTTTTAAAATTTTAATTAAAAAAGGAAACGGCTGCTATTGCATCTAAACATGACGAGGGGCTGCTTCATTGATATATGTTGTGTTATGTTAACCGGGGACCTAGAAACGGCAGAGAGGCTCCGTCCACGACGCTGCCGCAGTGGTCTGCAACCCCACGACGACTACCGCAGTCAACTTCACCCCTCTGCCACCCCACACCGAACGCAGGGTTATTGTGCGGTTCGGCCCCCGGTGGACCCCTCAGGGAACGTCTCACACCAGACGAGTGTAACCCCTAACCCCTATGTTTGCGTGGTGGAGTAATGGTGGTGTACGCGTTGTAAGAGGTCCATGATTAAGGAATTTGTTGTTAGCGCATTCGAGCAGATGTAATTTCGGTGGATTGCTCACGCGCTGCCTGCGATATGTGAGCTATAAGAGAATCTCAGACCAAAGAGCAGTGTTGTATGCAGTAGGAGTAAGTAGTTGCTAGCGAGCAGTCGTGTGTATCGAGTTGGCTGGGCCGGTCATGGGGGAGCGATGGCGGAGCCTGAGCGATATAATATAAGAAAGCAATAACGTGTAAAAGAAATAAATTAAACAAACCACAGTGACTTACTATGAAATGGAAGTTTAACCATCGGAATGAACGAAAGAAAATGCAATACCTTGTCATGAAGAGTAACTGGATCAAAATTAACAAGAATTAACAAGAATTTACTATACACATCGTATGATAGCACTTTTGACTAATTACTTTTCTTTCAGAATACGAGGCGATTAATGCAGGCTGTCAGACAGAACTACACATGTTAATTTCAGTGATGAAATATGCTAGAAGTAAGAAACTCTATAATATATGAAGTAATGAATGATAATGAATAGTTTTATGAAGTAAATGGTAATATGAATATGGATAATGAAGTGTCTATTTTTTGCAGATGATAATAAATGATGATGAATAGTTATATGAAGAATATGGTAATATGGATAATGAAGTTTTTCTTTGCAGGTGATGATAATGATGAAGCTTATATATTTTGTATTAGTTAAGAGATGCTATGTAGCTATTTAAGTGTTTGTTGCAATTCCTTTTGACAGAATGTCTTATGTCGCATAGTATAATGACTGAAAGTTTTGGGAAAGACAGCTAGAGTACATACATTTTAAGTACACGTTTCATTACCTGTTAATTGGAAGTTTACTACTTTTCAGCATAATATACATTTTTTCTTTCAGGTCAATAATCCATTTTGTATTTTTTCCAAGAGAAACTTTTCATGATATTAATATGCTATAAGCACTTAGTTACGAAGCCTGTTCTAGTACTTGCATTTTTTTTACCCAGTTATGTGTGTCATTCATGAATGTGATCACATATACGGTACTTGTTTCATAATCTTGCTACAGCTGACTCATGACGAATGACGTTATTAATCCTTATTGCAATAAGTCAAAAGCAAATATTTTCATGCCCCAGCAATTAATTATCGATCCGAACGCAATGCATTGCTAGCA